>NW_027397069.1:6997342-7182558 GCF_003265705.2 Callorhinus ursinus
GAAGGAAGGAAGGAAGGAAGGAAGGAAGGAAGGAAGGAAGGAAGGAAGGAGAAAGCTTTGACCTAAACAGCCACACCTCACCCTTCATACAAATGTGAACTCAAAATGGATCACGCTTCCATGGGAAACATAAACAAAACAAAACAAAACAAAACAAAACAAAAACAACAACAACAAAAAACAACCTCAGTGTTCAATCGATGAGTTTGTTAAATACATTAAAATTCTACATCTCCATGATGGAGTACTCGGCAGCCATTGGAATTATGCTAAGAACTAATCACATGAAAAAGATGTCTAAGATACATTGCTAAATGAAAGAGATACATTATAAAATAGTATGCTCATTCTGATTTCAGTTTTGTTTTTAAAACATGTATACCCGGGAGCTTGGGTGGCTCAGTTGGTTGGGTGACTGCCTTCGGCTCAGGTCATGATCCTGAGTCCCAGGATCCAGTCCCGCATCAGGCTCCCTGCTCAGTGGGGAGCCTGCTTCTCCCTCTGACCCTCCCCACCTCGTGCTCTCTCTCTCAAATAAATAAATAAAATCTTTAAAAAAAAAAAGTATACCCATTGTTACAAGAATACGAAGATAAACTACAAACCTGAAGAAAGTATTTGTAAATTGTCTAGCCAACAAAGGATTTGATTTCAATATATAAAGAACTTTCAAAACTCAACAGTAAGAAAAAAAACCCCAATTTAAAAATGATGAAAGAGGGGCGCCTGGGTGGCTCAGTTGGTTAAGCGACTGCCTTCGGCTCAGGTCGTGATCCTGGAGTCCCGGGATCGAGTCCCACGTCGGGCTCCCTGCTCTGCAGGGAGTCTGCTTCTCCCTCTGACTCTCCTCCCTCTCATGCTGTCTCTCATTCTCTCGCTCTCAAATAAATAAATAAAATCTTTAAAAAAATAATAAAAAATAAAAAATAAAAATAAAAATGATGAAAGACTTGAACAGATGCCTTATCTAAGAGGATATGTGGATAGCAAATAAAGTACAGTATGTTTAACATTATCAGCCAATAGGACAATGCAAATTGAAACCATGCTGAGATACCACAGCATACTATTAGGGTGACTAAAATTAAATGCAGTGACAATAACAAGTGCTGGCAAGGATATAGGGCACCTGGAAGGTTCACACCTTGCTGTTGAGAATGTAACAAGGTACAATATAACAAACTGGAAAAACAGTTTGGCAGTTTCTTACAAAGTAAACATACAGTTACCATAAAACCTAATAATTTCACTCCTATGTATTTAAACTCTAGAAAAATGAAAACTTGGGTTTACATAAACATTTGTGTACAAATATTTATAGCAGTTCTACTCACAATTACCAGAATGGGAGACAGCCCAAATGTCTTTTGACCTGTAAATGTATAGATGAACCACGATACATTCATACAGTGGAATACTCCACAATAAAAAGTAAGGAACTATTGATACACGCAGCACCTTGGATGAATTTCGTACACACTGATGGAAAAAAGTCAGTCGCAAAAGATTACACACTCTCTGATTCCACTTATATGAAATTTCAAAAAACCAAATCTATGGAGACAGGGAAGTGTTTACTAGTGCCAGGGATTAGGGGTAAAGGAAGATATGACCAAAAGGGGATAACAAGAGGAATTTGAGGAGTGATAGAACTGTTGTATATCCTGATTTTGGTGTGTGTAACATAAATCTATATGTGTTAAAACTCATAGAAAGAAGTGTTTAAAAATGGAAAATATATATAAACATAAAAAAAGAATGAAAGGACACACATACAATTTTTTGGAGTAACTATATTTTTTATTGGCTTTTAACTTTTATTTATCTTTTAAAATTTAATTTAATTTACATTCAGTTAATTAACATAGAGTGTGTTTTTAGTATCAGAGGTAGAGTTCGGTGATTCATCATTTGTAAATAACATCCGGTGCTCATTATATCATGTGCCCTCCCCTTAATGTCCATCATCCAGTTACCCCAACACCCCACCCACCTCCCCTCCAGCAACCCTCAGTTTCCTATGGTTAAGCGTCTCTTTTGGTTTGTCTCCCTCTCTGATTTCATCTTGTTTTATTTTTCCCTCCTTTCCTCTATGCTCCTGTTTTGTTTCTTAAATTCCACATATGAGTGAAATCATATAATTGTCTTTCTCTGAGTTGTTTCGTTTAGCATAATACCCTCTAGTTCCATCCACATTGTTGCAAATGGCAAGATTTCATTTTTTGATGGCTGAGTAATATTCCGTGTGTGTGTGTGTGTGTGTGTGTGTGTGTGTGTGTGTGTGTACCCCATCTTCTTTATCCATTCGTCAGTCAATGGACATCTGGGCTCTTTCCGTAGTTTGGCTATTGTGGACATGGCTGCTATAAACATTGGGGTGTAGGTGCCCCTTTAGATCACCACATTTGTTATCTTTGGGGTGTATACCTTGTAGTGTAATTGCTGGGTCATAGGGTAGCTCTAGTTTTAACTTTGAGGAACCTCCATACTGTTTTCCAGAGTGGCTGTACCAGCTTGCATTCCCACAAGCAGTGTAAGAGGGTTGTCCTTTCTCCACATCCTTGCCAACATTTGTTATTTCCTGATTCGTTAATTTTAGCCATTCTGACTGGTGTGAGGTGGTATCTCACTGTGGGTTTGATTTGTATTTCCCTGATGCTGAGTGATGTTGAGCATTTTTTCATGTGTCTGTTGGCCATTTGTATGTCTTCTTTGGAGAAACGTCTGTTCGTGTCTTCTGCCCATTTCTTGATTGGATTATTGTTCTTTGGGTGTTGAGTTTGATAAGTTCTTTATAGATTTTTGATACTAACCCTGTATCTGATAAAACGTTTGCAAATGTCTTCTCCCATTCTGTAGGTTGTCTTTGGTTTTTTTGACTGTTTCCTTTGCTGTGCAAAAGCTTTTTATCTTGATGAAGTCCCAGTAGCTCATTTTGCCCTTTGTTCCCCTTGCCTTTGGAGAAAAGGGGACATTGTCAATTAGATAATGTCTAGCAAGAAGTTGCTGCAGCCGAGGTCATAGAGGTTGCTGCTTGTGTTCTCCTCTAGGATTTTGATGGAGTCCTGTCTCACATTTAGGTCTTTCATCCATTTTGAGTTTATTTTTGTGAATGGTGTAAGAAAATGGTCCAGTTTCATTCTTCTGCATGTGGCTGTCCAATTTTCCCAACACCATTTGTTGAAGTGAGACTGTCTTTTTTCCATCGTATATTCTTTCCTGCTTTGTTGAAGATTAGTTGACCATAGAGTTGAGAGTCCATTTCTGGGCTCTCTATTCTGTTCCTTTGATCTACACACATACAATTTTTACCATGGGTTATTTCCATGCAGGCAAACACAGGTGATTTCCTTCTTCTTGATTATGATGTAAGTCCAGTTTCAAAAATAATGAACAGATGTTTCATTTATGAAGAAATTTTCTTTAGTAAGTAGTATATATATGTAAATAAATCTTTTTATAGGAAAACTTGAGTGATGCCTGCCGTTATTTCATATTGGTTCAGGCTTTGGGGGGCAAAGAAGTTTCAGTGAGTTATTGGAAAAAATATCTTTTGGATATGATGTTTCTTTTACTTATGAGAGAAACGACAGTGCTGTCTTTGCTCCATAAATCTTGTGCTTTGCCACCGGCCATAGCACAAGGTGTCCTGGCCTTCTGCTGTACCATTAGGTCTCCCATTAGCATCCATTAACCAACAGATTCCACTTCATGGTATGTAGCCAGAATTCCTTGTGAAATGGAAAATGTAGGGGTAATGATGCAATATCATAGATCAAGTATTTGCTTCTTGTTCTCATCATTTCAGTTTGTCTTATAAACAGATCAGAATTTTCACCAACTATTAAGCATTAGGAAACCAGGCATTCCAATAGCACTTGGTTTATATGATTTTGCTTTATGACACTAACCAAACTTGTGCTAGGTAAAATTTTTCAATTGTTTTATCCAAAAAGCTAGAGAGAAAAATTTAAGCCAGTTCCAGGTAGGCATTTGGCCTACTTATTCATTATTTGCCCCCTCCACGACAGAAGCCTGAGATTCTGACAGGAGAACCAGCTCTAAGAGCAGACCCCTATTGGACCGTGGCAACCAACACTTCCAACCACTCCCTGGGGGACTCCAGCCTCCCTCATCTCTGCGTGCCATGGCAACCAGCAGGAAGTGAGGCTACAGGCATCCTCTAGGCCAACCTGTTTCTCAAAAATCCAGTTATTATCAGGTATTATGCTTTAGATTGGCAATTGGACAGTGAGCAATTGGCTGCCTTGAGCACTATACCACAAGGGGCAAGGATATTACAAAAGGCCAGAACAGACATGTTGTAATTTCTTAGGGGTTTGGCCTTGGCTCCCATGAATAGTTCTGCAACTCAAACAAAACCAAAAATGTTATCTATTTCCACAGCCGCCCAAACATATATGTACATGCATAGGAAATGTCTCGAAGGCTTCACGCCAGCCCGATGACAATAGTGAAGACTGGAAACAGGGCACTTTAAATTTGTCTGGAACTATTGAAGTTTTTATATATTATATTATCTGTATACTTTAAAATTAAATCTTAGGATCCTTTTTGGGGGAAGAAAGATGGATAAGATCACTATTTTGTCATTTTATAAGAGCAGATGTTCTTGAGTTAAAGACAGATGAATTTGAGAGGAATGAGGGTCTTCCATTCTTTCCTTAACTATAGAAGTCCAGAGGAGTATATGCAAACACCTAAAGAAGGAATTAGGATTTGAACAGCACTAAACAGGGAAGGTGGTTTCATAGTTGGGAAAAAAAGCTTAGAGAAATCATACAATAGGATTTGGTAGTCTAGTAATACTCAAATAGTTCACAGATTGGATTATTTCTGTTTTTACTGCTGAGTGAATGTGAAGTGTTAGAATACCCAGAAACAGGGGCATCTGGGTGGCTTGGTGGGTTAAGCATCTGCCCTCAGCTCGGGTCATGATCTCAGGGTCCTGGGATCGAGCCCCGTATAGGGAATCCCTGCTCAGCAGGGAGTCTGCTTCTCTTTCTCCCTCTACCCCTCCCCCCACTCATGCTCTCTCACTCCCTCTCTCTCTCAGATAAATAAATAAATAAATAAATAAAATCATTTAAAAAAAAGAATATCCAGAAACAAAGTAACCACATAACAGAAGAAAAGAGATGAGATCTGGAGGGAAACAGATGGACAGCTTATGGAGACAGGAGAGCAAGCTGGGGATGAGGGTAGGAGGAATAGGTTCAGAACCATCCACAACCATATGAGTGTCTAGAGCTCATGTAACGGGCCATGAGAAGCCAGGTGAGGTCTTTTGAGAAAGAGCCTAACTGAATCTGTGTGTCAGTTCAAGAGGAAGGTGGCAACATTTTCTTGGGTAGAAAGTGAAAAGAAATGTAGGCTTTCACCAACTCCCCACTGAGGGAGGGATTTCAAAGGTTCCTGTTGCTGAGGAGCTTCCTGTTCAATGAAGGAAGCCAAACAAAAGAATGGTGATAATTTAGGGTGACAAATTACTCATTTTTTAAAAAAAGATTTTATTTATTTATTTGACAGAGAGAGACAGCAAGAGAGGGAACACAAGCAGGGGGAGTGGGAGAGAGAGAAGCCGGCTTCCCACCGAGCAGGGAGCCCAATGTGGGGCTTGATCCCAGGACCCTGGGACCATGACCTGAGCCAAAGGCAGACGCTTAACGACTGAGCCACCCAGGCGCCCTGACAAATTACTCATTATTGGGGAGCTGAGAGGAGGTTGTAACTAAAGTAGCTGGGGAAGGTGTTTGGCGGACTCGGTAACCGGGCGGGACCAGCAGGGTGTGTGTGGCTCCAGCACAGAGGACACAACCTGAGGAGGAGAACAGGGACTACTCGACCAGAAATTTACATCTGGGGGCAGAGAAAGTTTTAGAGAGTTAGAGAAAGTTTTAGAGGATTAGCATAATAAGGAAAGAATGGCCCAAGGTCTGCCTAGAGGAACACCTTAGAGAAACAGGAGGTGTTGTATATGATACTAATAACTCCCACAGAAAAGAGAAGACTGAACTAAAGAGTCAATCTTAAGAAAAAGCTGAAACAGGCATAGCACAGGGAATGTAGTCAATGGTATTGTAATAGCATTATATGGTGACAGATGGCAGCTACATTTGTGATGAGCTTGTGGGATGACAACCCATACCGTTGTTGAGTCACTGTGTTGTACAACTGAAACTGATGTAACACTGTGTGTCAACTATACTTCAATAATTTTAAAAACCCAGATACTGCAACAGATTGAATGCAGAAACAGAGAATTGAGTTTTCCGTTAAACCAGACATTAAAGAGACCTGCAAAGGTATTTTAAAAAAGAAAAAGAAAAAAGTGAAGAGTGGAGTCACTGTTTAGTTTGCACAGACGCTTGCTTCTGAATCTGGTTCAGTGATCACTAACAGCAGAAAGAGGCAGGAGGCTCTTTTCTTCTTCCCTCCCTTCACCATTCCCTCCCTTCTTTCTTCCCCTCCTTCCTTCCTACCATCATTAAGGAATTCTTCTGCAGGAGAATCAAGAATGAGAATGTTTCAAAGGGACCATAACAGATAATATAATGACCTTTTATTAGGAAATTACAGTATGTGATTCAGTACAGGAAACTGAGTCACCGTGTTAGGTTAAAAGCAGTAGAAGGGATAAATGTTCTACCAGGGAGGGAACAAGCCACTAAAATAAAATACCATAGTTATTAAATATATCCCACTTTTAAGTATTCAGAATTTCTAAATAAGAAAATTAGACTCCTTGATGATTGCCCTTAAATTCTATTATTTTTTGTATTCTGCATGCAGTCTGACATGTTTTAATAAGAAAATAAGTAGTAGAATAATTAATATGACCCTCTTTTTTATATACATAATTGTACATTTCCTTTTATCAAAACTTAAGATATTATTGTCCAAGATATTACTAAAATCACATGTATATTCAGTGCCTCTCAGAAAACAGAGTTCCAAGAATGGTGATAGGTCATTCAATATTTGAAGAAAAACATCTGTTTTTAGAGAAAATATTCTTCCCTAATGCATTTATTCATTTAATTCATACATTCTTTCAGGTTCTTTGTATGGTACTCTTCAGTAATAAAATAAAGGAAATTTACATGGAGATGAAGATTTTCGTGCTGGTTGTGCTGGCATCATAAAGCTGAATAGGGACTCAGTGCCTCCAATGGAGCTGTGGGCACAGAGCTTAAGAGAGAGACTTGTATGGTGGGCATCAGGAGAGGACAAAGCCAGCTCAGAAGAATCACTTCCCTACGATTCCCCAAAGTGAGTCTCTTCAGCTCTCTGAACTACTTTCTGTCTGATTTTAAAGGTTTCCATTCTGTTGAGTGGAAAACATGAATCGACTGAGAAGCTCTGCAGGGAACCTATGGGGTACACCAAGTAAATAGGATAGTCAATGTCTTTTAGGGGTTCATGATAAAATGGAGGAAAGAGATGTTTGAATAAGACTATAATTACAGAGGTACCTAGGTGGCTCAGTTGGTTAAGCATCTGACTCTTTGTTTTGGCTCAGGTCATGATTTCAGGGTCATGAAATCAAGCCCTGTGTAGGGGTCAGCACTGGGTGTAGAGCCTGCTTGAGATTCTCTCTCTCTCTCTCTCTGCTCTTCCCCCCTGCTCACACACACACATTCACTCTCTCTCTCTCTCTTAAAAAAAAAAAGACTATAATTACAGATAAGACATGGGAAGTACAGTAATCAGGGACACAAACAAAGTATAATGGTCATTGAAAATGAGGTGATACATTCTAACCAGAAGACCTAGGAAGTCAATGACAGTAGAATGTCAGCAGGGCATTCACTGGTGGTTAGGATGTTGACCACTGAGATATTGGGAGGAAAAGGAAAGAGATTCCCACACTGGACCAGGCATGGGGGCTGAAGAACACAGGATGTATTGAAATATGGCTTGTCCAGTATGCCCAGCCTTGGGTGCAAGATGCTGTGAAAGGGAGGAGCATGTAGTAGATGGTAGTGCTAAGAAAACCAACGGGAACCATATTATGAAATGTGTTGAAGTCTGTTTGGCTTTTATTATTTATTGTATTGGAGAGCCATTGAAGGTTTTCAAGGAATGAAGCAGAATGTCGTTACCTGTTCTTCAGAAAGCTAACTCTAGCAGCGGGATAGAGAACAAATTAGCATGATAGAGTCATTTCTTGCACCATGTCAAGGGCACCACTCACAGCTCAATAGAATGTAATATAAATGGTGCCTTCTGGAGTTGTGCAGTGGAGAGGCCTTGAGAGTGGAGATGGGAGAGCCAGAGTGGTAGCAAGTAGGATGCTTTGATGGCAAGCAGCAGAAGCTGATTCTAACTTAAGGAGGAAAGAGTGGATTTATTGGAAGATTGGAGGCAGCTCAAAGAAAATACTTATAGGAATCAGAACTATTTCATGGGGGCGCCTGGGTGGCTCAGTCGGTTAAGCGACTGCCTTCAGCTCAGGTCATGATCCTGGAGTCCCGGGATCGAGTCCCACATCGGGCTCCCTGCTCAGCAGGGAGTCTGCTTCTCCCTCTGACCCTCTTCCCTCTCGTGCTTTCTATCTCTCATTCTCTCTCTCTGAAATAAATAAATAAAATCTTTAAAAAAAAAGAACTATTTCATGGATCTAATGGAGAATCTTTTCAGGACATTGCTTGAGTCACTTTCCAACATTTCTGGTCTTTTTGATACTCTACTCAAGAGTCAAGTTACAGGAAGAGAGGACATGATTGGCCTATCTTAGGTCAGGTATGTACTCTTTGGCCAAGAAAATATAGAGGCATCCTGACTGAGAGTCCTGCCAAGACTTCAGGAAATGGGGGAGGGGAAACTGAGGTGCTGTCACCAAAGGAAGGGGTAGATGCTGGACCAGACAGTCAAAATCAAGGGTGTGAGCTATACTAGTCATGGCAGAGACTGCTACTTGCCCAGCAAATAACTGATCTATTTTTCTTCCTTAGTAAAAAGACACTAATTGTATCCAAGTGACACTACGCCTAGCTAGAAGGATTTATTTCCTAAGCTTCTTTATAGCTAAGCGTGGCCATGTGACTAAATTTGCCCTGAGTCCCAAAGTTGGATGGGAACTTAACAACCAAAACCTCCTTAAAAGGAGGAAGCTATGGCAGGTACCTTTTTTCCTTCCCTCTGTCCTTCCTCTTATCTTCTTCCTGAAAAGCAGACATGATGCCCAGAGCACTGTCAGCAGTTCTGGGATTGCAGAGCAGAAAGACAAAAGCTTGCATCCTTGATGACATTTGTTCTGGGGATAGTTTTCAGTACGTGATTTGGCCGAGTTTCCATGGGAAACACCCAAAAGGCACCTACTCAACACCTGACACAGAGGAGGCCCTGAAGAAAAGATATTTTCCCATTGTTCTCTGTAAGGAATATTTGGAGGGAGCCTGGGTGGCTCAGTTGGTTAAGCGACTGCCTTCGGCTCAGGTCATGATCCTGGAGTCCTGGGATCGAGTCCCGCATTGGGCTCCCTGCTCAGCGGGGAGTCTGCTTCTCCCTCTGACTCTCCGCCTTCTCATGTGCTTTCTCTCTCAAATAAATAAATAAAATCTTCAAAAAAAAAAAAAGGAATATTTGGAAACGGACATCTTTATTTGAGGTAAAGCATTTTTAAATGTGCTCAAACAAAAAGATGTTAAAAAAAAGTGTTCTTTAAGGAAAAAAAAGTGTTTTTCCAGAAACTGAGAGTAGCTGCTGAGGAGAGAGCTGACTTGCTTCCTTATTTCCAGGGACTAACTTTATTAAGGCATTAGCAAACCCAGTCCCAGGAAAACAGCCTTTGAATGAAAATCCCCAGGATTTGGTGAACATTAAGTAGGGCGCCCTATTTGGGTAATGACTCAGATTCGATATCTACCTGTCAGCAATACTAGTGTTGGCTTGGTTTCATGAAATCTTTTATTGACTTCGGCATTCTGGTTCAAGTTTTGTTTGTTTTTGTTTTTATTTTATTTTTTCCGTTCTCCACCCGTTTGTGGGTAGGTTTTTATGGCTGGTGTGGAATTCCTTATTTTACACATTTATTGATAGTTCATGCTTGAAAACTGATGAAGGAAATTGAGCTGTTCTATCTATTGCCTTACAAGCAGGAGATCCTAGGTAAATGTGTGTGCGACAAACCAGGACCAGCAGAAGTACAAGGGAAACGAGCTTGGAAAAGAGAGGTAATTATCTAAAATTAGATCAAGTAAAAACTGCTCTGTTAGATAAATCCTGTTGCTAAATTACCTACAGCAAGCTAAGCACAGGATAATACTGTGTTCCATAAAAAAAAGAATTTTAAAGCCTTAGCAACAAGAAAGTGTTTTGAATACCTAGTGTTATCAAGCCCTCTCTTATTTTTCTTTATTACTTTGCCAGCTTGAAAAAAGACATGGGAAAGTATAGAGACCATTGATTTAGGGCATGGAAAAGAGCCCAATTTTTTAAAAAAAATTCTCATAAGCACACAAATGAATCACTCTGAGATCAAGGGATGTTTCTGAGAAATTAGTGATCTTTCTCTAGAACTTAATGGACAGACTATGTTTTCAAAACAAACCATTTGTTCTAGTTGCCCTCCTTTAATTGTAAGTGTTAGTGCTTTCACAAAAAGCTTTGGGGTGTCATGGGGTTTGAGCTCCCCAAGAAAAGGTCCATAAAACAAGTAATGCAGAACCAAATAACTGGTATCTTGGCGAAGTTGTAATTACAGCTGTTTGTGAAGTTCTACAGGAATTTCTCCTCCAGGGCTATAAATTCAGCCTGGTAGGAGAAATTTGAACAATATACTTTGTCTAGCTATCTGGCACCTGTTGTGGAAACCTGCAGGCCATGGAAGGTCCCAGTAAATGGGGACAGAGGACATGGTATTGTCTTTCTTCTCTCTCTCTCTCTTCTCCCCACACCTACCACACAAAATTTTCAAAGACAGGTATCTGGCTTAAATCAGAGGAAGATCTAATAAATCATTAAAACAGGAATTTTGAAGACCGATGTAATAATTTGGGAAAATGCTTATGATATGATGTTACTCAAAAGAAGCAAGACACAAAAATGAACTTTGCTGGGATTACAACTATGTAATAATTGTGGGTATATACAAACAAGGTCTCCCAGAGAGCAGGTAAAAATGAAAAACATCTACTCTCCAGGGAGATTTAAACAAATCTTTCAGGTGGATTTGCTTTAATCTTACGGTGGTTGGTGCAAAATGAAAAAGAAAAGGCAGGCGTGACTTTCAAAATATCAAATAACCTGTATTATATCCCATGGAGGCCGGTCCACCAAGCAGCGGCCATAACTATGGAGGGTGACAGATGGCGGCAGGTAAACAGCTTCACAAAGCCAGGTGGGCAATGGCCATTTTCCCATGGATCTGGCGCTTATAAATGGGGTGGGAGCCGTTGCTGCCCCAGCGGGATGCTGGTGGTAGTTGCCAGGGCAGCCCCACTGGACGCCTTGCCTTGGGTCAGAGTGGTGGTGGTGGGGGGGGGGGCACTTGGTGCCTGAGCATCACCCAGTTACCAACCAGTACTGTAGGATTTCCATGTTTTAGCAACCGGTGCAGCTGTGACAGTGTCCACAAACTGACGGGAGTCCTGATTAAGAACTATCCTGGGGGCGCCTGGGTGGCTCAGTTGGTTAAACATCAGCCTTTGGCTCAGGTCATGATCCCAGGGGCCTGGGATCGAGCCCCGCGTGGGTTCCCTGTTTAGCGGGGAGCCTGCTTCTCCCTCTCCCTCTGCAGCTCCCCCTGCTTGTGCTTATCGCCCCCTCCTGTCAAATAAATAAATAAAATCAAAGAGAGAGAGAAAGAGAACTATCCTGAAAGAGGGACGCCTGGGTGGCTCAGTTGGTGAAGCGTGGGACTCTTGGTTTCGCCTCAGGTCATGATGTCGAGGTTGTGGGATGGAGCCCTCCATCGGGCTCCCTGCTCAATGCGGAGTCTTCTTCAGATTCCTTCCCCCTCTGTCCCTCCCTGCTAGTACACACGCTCACTCTCTTTCTCTTTCTCAAATAAATAAATAAAATCTTAAAAAAAAAAAAAGAACTATCCCGGGGCGCCTGGGTGGCTCAGATGGTTGAGCGTCTGCCTTCTGCTCGGGTCATGGTCCCGGGGTCCTGGGATAGAGCCTTGTATCCGGCTCCCTGCTCAACGGGCAGCCTGCTTCTCCCTCTCCCTCTGCTCCCCTGCTCCTGCTCTCTCGCTCTCTCTCCATCTCAAATAAATAAATAAAATCTTAAAAAATATTTTTAAAAAAGAACTATCCTGAAAGAGCAGAAATGGATAATGTTTGTAAAGTCTTTTATTATAATGCCTAGCACATGGTACATACTCCATAAATGTTGGCTGTTGTAATCGTGTAGCATTCCTGCTTACACTTTTATTCTTATTAATAAGCAAAAAGCACACATGCATATGGAAAGAGAGAGAGAGAGAAAGCTCCATTATCTCTTCCTCTTCTTCCTGAGTTAATCTAAACCCAGTTGCCTCCCAAAGGTGCCACTTCCAAACACCATCACATTGGAGGTTAGGGCTTCAACACACGAATTTTGAGATACACAAACATTCAGCCCATAATACAGATCCTATGCAGAAATCTTAGAGGGATAGCTACATAGATTAAAGTGGGCTCTAACCATCCATTGGCCCATACAGTCATTTATTTATACACATATACAGTCATTTATTTATACACATATTCACATATCTACCCATACAATAAACATTTGCTGATCATCTATATCTCAGAAGAACTCACTGTCTAATAGGGATAATAAATGATATGCTATGTATTCTAAATGCTACATATTCTAGATGCTATGCAAGATCTATGGGAACTCAATGAGAAAGAAAACTCATATTGATTGAGAATGGCACCAAGTTCTTTACCAATTTATCTGCCTTCGTCTGAATTAAGAAATACATTTCTAGTTCCAAAGTGAAATTAGAATCAGGGTCTTTTTCTTCCAAAGTGCCTTTCATCTTTCTAAGATGCAGTGGGAAAGAAGGGGTAAATTCCTCTTGAGCCAAAGAAGGAAATAAAGGTTACAGCTTCTTAACCATCAATGCATGCTGATGATGGAGAGAGATGGAGCTTTCCTCAGGAGACCTACTTCTGTCCTTCTCTGGTTAGTGGAGGAATGCTGCACTCAACAGTGAACTTCATCAGGTTCAAGGAGATGCTCTTGGGGTGTCCTGCCGAGATGCGTTTTGGGTCTTCCCTCTTCAGGGTCAGCTGGGAGGAGGAGCCCTGGGTCTTCTAAGGAGTGGTCCACGAGGCAGCCTGGCTGGCATTATGAATCCATGGAGAACAGGCAGGCAATTAGAGGCTGCCCAGACAAAAATATCCAACCAGCCCATTAAAATATTTAGCTTAAAGCTATTCACATATTTATATTTTAAAAAGTATTGCTGCCAAATCTAAAAGCTTTATTATAATCAAGTGGTAACAGCAAACTTCCTACCTAGAGATTTCAAATACTTTAAGAATACTTTAGTAACCAGAGGAAAAACAGCTCATTACAAACAGGTATCTGTTTTGTGGACATAGTGTGCTATGCTTGGAAACCCTTACTAAGACATAGTTCTATGAGAAAGGTATTGGTAATCCCATATCATAAAGAAACTAAGGCTCAGAAAGTCAATTTGCTCTGTTGATAACCTTCTCTGGAATAAGCCTATTTTGATCCTCTCTATATCTCTCTAAACCTTTTATTTATGAAACAAAACTCAAATTACACATAGATTGGGAGAAAGTACAAGAAATTTCCATGAACCCATCACCTAGCTACATCAGTCACCAACTGGTGGTATCTCTTGTTTCATAAAGTAGGACCACCCAAATGAGAAGTATATTATGTCTCTTATTTTCTCTCTCAAACAATTTGCTTAACAAAATCTAGGCATATCTATATGATTGTTCAGCCCCTTCCTCTGAGATGAACTGTCCAAATGTCTGAGCATTTCTGGAACTCTATTTGATCTCAGGGGCAGATACAGAAGTGTTGTTTGTGACCCACAGCCAAGCTCTGTGGGGAGGGCAAAAGGCCAGCTTCAGGAAGGTGAGGACCTCAACTCCCTTTGATGACCTCTCCTGGGGCAATAATGATGGGCCATGTGACCCGCAGTCATAATTCTAAATGGGGATTCAAGCACATTTAATGGATACTTCCTTCTTTATTCTTTAATAGGAACATTAAAACAGTAAGGAAGAATAATTTTTAGACAGAGAGGTTTCTCACAGGAATTTAGCAAATATTATCCAATCTCTTTTCTTATTGCAATATGTATAATTTATCTTCTGAAAAAGATGTGTAACTGTGACTTAATACCAGTATACAAGAATCACAATTTCTTCATCATATTTTTTATAGGAAAGACAAAATAATTAACTATATTCAGTTTATGAGACTTCAAAGGAGCATTTGACCAAGAGTCTTTCAGAATGTAAGCTTTGGGACGCCTGGGTGGCTCAGTCAGTTAACATCTGCCTTCGGCTCAGGTCATGATCCCGGAGTCCTGAATCGGGCTCCTTGCTCAAGCGGGGAACCTGCTTCTCCCTCTGCCTGATGTTCCCCCTGCTTGTGCCCTCTCTCTCTGACAAATAAATAAACAAAATCCTTAAAAAAAAAAAAAAAGAACGTAAGCTTCATCCAGCAAGCAAATGGTTACAGACACAATCAGAAGCTAAGGCCTGCCTGTCTCTACATTAATCAGCTTTGCTGCAGTAAAGAAATGGCTCCTCTAGAGGAAGAAAACCTTTTCCTCTATGTTCTGTACCCCAAGCCTGTGAATTAAACTGACAAAGGCCAGGTTAACAGGGGGAAAGCCCCAGTTTATTTACACATGAGTACACAGTGATGAGTAACACAAAGGGACGGTCCAAATTCAGGCTCATGAACCACCACCATAAACCACAGGTCAAAGAGTGGAAGAGAAATGCACTTACCGAAAAACATACGACTTTGGGAAAGGTAAGTGGATTTTCAGGAGAACAAAGAGGAGATAAGAAAATCGGTGATAGTTATTTGTCTACAGAGGGATGAGCGGTCTGTTTCCTTCAGAGCCATTGATCTCCCCTGGAGAAGGAATTTGGGATAGATTTTATTTCTCTTTTCCCTTCCTGGAAGAGATCTGCCCTAAAAGGGAGTCGATGGCAGCCCTATTTCCCAGAAGTTGCTGCTTTTAGTTAGCTTCTTATAACAATCTTATAATAATCTTGTTAGCTTCTTATAATAAATATACCCACTTTGAGCTTCTGAGTTGGTTCCCACACCCCCAAATCTCAGTAGCTTCTGGGAGCAAAGGTTTGTTTCTCCATCATGTCATACCTCAGCTGTATATTGCTAACAGCTCTCTTCCGTATGTCTTCTTCATTCCAGAATCCAGTCTGAAGGAGCAGTCCCTACGGGGAACGTGACATTTTCCGCTGGCAGAAGGAAAACACAAGTCACTGAACCTTGCAGTGTCCCTGAGAGCTTCTATTTGGATGTGGTGTTTGTCACTTCTGCTCAAGTCCATTTGCCAAGGCAAGCCATATGGCCATGTTGGCCATGGGCGAGGCAGGTAAATCATACCCCTGCCACGGGATGGTCACTGCAAGTCACAGAGCACCAAAGAGGGGACTATGACTGGTAAGGGGAGTGAATAACGGAACTATACTGTTAACGCAGTTGATCAGAGTCTACAAACATATTCTCTAAGGTTTTGAGAATCATCTGTAAAGGTTTGAGTATCACTCAAAAAGTAATGAGATGTTGGCATTCTGCTTCAGAACTAGTCAAGGCAGCTCAATTATGAAAATAATGTTTTATTCCCCTGAGAATCTCCAAAGAAAATTGATCCCCCAGAAGCGGCACCATGTTTGGCCACGCCTGTGCTCTGACGTATGCTGCCTGACACCAGACCAAGCATCCCAGTGGGGAAGGACTGCTTCTCTCACTTCCCTCCAAGTTTTTTTTTTATTTTTATTTTTTAATTTTTAAAAAAGATTTTATTTATTTATTTGACAGAGAGAGGGAACACAGGTGGGGGAGTGGGAGAAGCGGGCTTCCTGCTGAGCAGGGAGCCCGATGCGGGGCTCCATCCCAGGACCCTGAGATCATGACCTGAGCCGAAGGCAGATGCTTAACAACTGAGCCACCCAGGAGCCTTCCCTCCAAGTTTAAACCTTTCTGAACAAAATTTCGGGGAAAGGAAATATAACTTCTTGTGGCCTACAGTTCCTGTATGATTGATTAATTTATCTTATTGACTATATTGTTTAGACCCTTTGTTTCTTCAGTGATTTATTTCTATTTGATCTGTTGCCCATTAAAAATGAAGGATTAGGGGTGCCTGGCTGCCTCAGTCAGGGGAGCATGTGACTCTTGATCTCGGGGTCATGAGTTCAAGCCCCACACTGGGTACAGAGATTACTTAAATAAATAAAACTTTAAAAAAAAATGAAGGATTAAACTTTACAATTACAACTTTATTTCTACAGATCTGTATCTCCCTATCTTCGCATATGTTGTTACTTCTGTCTGGAATGCATTTGCATGGCCCCCATGCTCTACCCCTTTCCTCTCACACCAATTCCTGCTTATCTTTAAAGCCAAGTTACCACCTCTGTGGACACTTCCCTGATCTCAGTGGTTAATTCTCTCATCCTGGGAATGACCTCTGTGCTTTGCATACACCTTTCTTTGGAGAAAAGAGAATTTAGAGCCACAGAAATGTGAGTGTTATCCAAAGGAAAGCAAAAGTGGAGAGATGGCAGTGGATGAGACCGGGGAGAGAAAGAGAGAGAGACAGGGAGAGAGGTTGAAGAATGACCTGAAGGTCAAGGATAGAACCTTGGGGAATTCTCCAGCCGCAAAAGGCAAAGAGAAATACTAGAGTTCACAAAAGTAGGATCCTGCAGAGTCGTGGAAACAGTCCTCTCCCTAGTCCCATGAGCAGCTTGACAGTTCATTTCTCAAACCAACTTCCCGAGGACTCTGGCACTGTAACAGATCCACACCACAGCTCAGCCTAGTTCAGGAAACCCAAACTGACTGGCAAGCGTCATGTTTTTATCTCTACCAATCGCTCAGTGCCTTGGCCAGCCCTGGGTTCCGTGCCCACCACTGGGACTGAGGATGAGGGTGAGGGAAAGGGGCCAAGCCCACCCAGGCTCCATCATTCATAAGGCCCTTGATTTCTCTGGCAATATCACTCTGATAAACCCATGGTGTCCTCTCATCCAGTTTGCACCTCATCAAATGTTCAGACTAGCAATGCTGAGTCATTCATTCAACAAACACTAAGGGCTTAAAAGGTGCCCGCCACTGTTCTGGGGTTGACAATACAGCAATGAAGAAGACAAAGTCCTCGTCCCAAGGACCCCACATTCTAGAGACCCTTGCTCCGTTCCTTAAGTTCTCTAGTGGTTGATCACGGGGATGGTCCCAAAATCCTGACGTAGAACTGATGGATTTGGTCTTTGAGAAATAGGCATAGACACCCTCTTCTCCTTGCCCTTGAGGGCTCTCTTGTATGTCAAGGCTCGCTTCTTTGGGGTTAAATTCTACTAAAGGCCTCAAGGAGTAGCCAAGACACAGCATCCTTCCTCAAGTCCTCTACATCTCCAGCCACAGAAGATACATGGACGGAATTCCAGCACACAGTGGCATCTGCATAGCCAGGGAATTTCTTACCACTTTATAGGAATCTCTAACTTCCCAGTGAAGAATGGGAGCTTCTCTTGCCTTATCTTGACACAGTCAATTCTACATGGTGGAGTTTGTCCCTTGCATCATCCCACTCAGAGGTATTTGTTCAGGCTTCTCTGATTATAAACCATAGAATCCGACCTTGGTTAACTAAAGCAAAAATGGATTTATTCAAAGTACATGGCATAGCTTGCAGAGTCAAAGGAGAAGCCAGTATGATGCTTGGTGTACAGATAAAGAAATAAATATACACAAATACATATAAATATAAACTTATAAATATATACAAAATATAAATAAATATGTATATATATTTATAGAACATCTAGACTTTTGTAAGCACAAAGGGCAAGTCACAACATATAATATAACCAAAACATATAATATCATGAAAACAACATATGTGTATAAATAAATTTCCAGCAGGGTGCACATTAAACTGTCATAGTTGCTGAAGCTATAGGAAAAAGACAATTGGAGTTGGTGGTGACACCAGTGGGGTAGGACCTCACTTTTTACTTCACATACTTCTGAGTTGTTTGAATCTTTTATGAACAGAATATATTCATGTATTATTTGGCATAATTAAGTCAAAATTCCTACGATTAAAGTAAAACAATACCAATTTGTTTTAGAATATTTGTAAAATTCAGAAGAAAAAAATAATATCCTCTGAGAAGATAATAAAACTCACCAGTAGAGTCATTACTTTCTAGGAGCAAAATCATTTGAAAGATTGGTTATCCACAGGATTCTCTCATTTTGATAAACATTCTGAAAATAGACACCCATAAGGTAACATTTTGTGAACCAACCTCCAAATAGCTTTAAGCAGTTGACTTAATTTTGTTAACAACTAATAAAGTTCAACTTCAAAATACTTAGAATAACCACAACTGATTGCAAAAGGGTTGAGGGGAAATCGTGACAGGCAGAATATTGAACTACTGAAAGGTGTCTCATGCAAGAGAAGTTTCCGGATTGGTGTTTAAAAGAGAGTTTTACCAAATTCCATGACTATGTGCCCTAATTCAACCAACCCCATGTGGTACTGCCACCAAGTTTATGACCTGCTCAAATCAAATCAATATTCTTGGGTATATAAGGCACGCTTCAGTGGTTTCAATTTTCTTTTGTCATCAGAAGGACTGAATAAGAGCTGAAGTAACTAATGGAAATTCCTTTCATTCTTCATCAAGCTGAGTTAGAGGTTTCCTGAAGCCAGATTTTCTACCAACCATATAAATCATTAAAAGCCTCACACCCAGAAAGCCACGCACTGCCATTTTCTTCCCCGATGCACTTTTCCTTGTGCCCTGTGCTCTACTTGTCTTTATTAGCACTGTTATATTATTCATTCTAAAAGTCCCATCCATTTTATAAAGTGTCCTGGGGCTAGGATGCTTTTCCAATCCACTTTTGTTTCAATGACTATCCCATTACCGTATTTATGCATCATAGTGCCAAGAAATCATCCCTAATGGCACCATGTAACAAATGTAATAATATTAGCTTTTGAGGTGTTAGGTACTCCTGTGATCTTAGAGAACACCTAACACTGCCCACATGAGGACAGTGCAGCCTGGGGAGATTAGGTGACTTGTCCAGCTTATAGCTATCAATGTCTGATGGATTTCCAACAGCAAAGTTGTTTGCCCAGCACCACTTGGATTCTGATTCAAGAGTAGCAAGGGGCCTGGTATGCAGATAGACAAAGGATGAAGGCAGGCCCCGAATCCCTGTGCCTGCAGGCAGTGTTAAGTCTCTTGTGGCATTTTTTAAAAACAGCTTTATTGAGGTATAATTTACATAACATAAAATTCACTTGTTTTGAGTGTAGGATTCAATGATTTTTACTACATTTACAGAGTTGTGCAGACATCACCACAATCCAATTTGAGAATGCTTCCATCACTGAAAAAGAACCTTGGAGCCCCTTTGCTGTCACTCCCTGGTCCCACCCTTTAGCCCCAGGTGACCATAAATCTGCCTTCACTTTCTAGAGATTTGCCTTTTCTGGGCATCTCCTGTAAATGGACTCATTCAATACGTGGCCATCTCTCTGCACCATTTTTGTCTTTCTGACCACAAGTTCCAATTGTCACTCGGCATAGAACGGTATTCCATTGATTGCTCTCTATTTCTGCCAGGTATTCCCACCTTGCCTTGATGAGCCTGAAGACACTGTTTCATACCCCCTGTAGGGTACTTGTTCAGTGACCTGCCTGTATCTCCTTGTTCAAACCATTTCAGGCACACCAGCCCGACTTCAAACTGCCAGAACCTCCTTTTTTTTTTTTTTCTATTTTAGGGGTGGGCTGTCTCTGGCTATCTTTATGGCAGGGGAAGGGAATTAATGCCCCCCAAGAGCAGCCTCAACCAATGGCTGAAGGGTGAAGAGGTATAAATACCCCAGCTCTCTGATCTCTCAGGAGACCTGAAAGGTATGTGCTCTGTACTGACTCAGAGTTTCTGTGGGGAGACCAAGCTCCCCTTGTCCATGGTAGTACCTGGCTTGATTGCTGACCACACACTCATTGCCCTGCCTTCTGGTCTCGCTTCCCTACTCCCCTTCCAGTGTTTTCTTTTTCTCCAAAATAACCTACTTGCACTGGAATCCTTGTCTTAGTGTCTAATTCCAAGGAAATGCAAATTAATTCACTCTCCACCATGGGCTCAGTACACAATGAGCCTAATGTAGATGTCCATTCCACCCCTGGCCTTCTTAATTTGTCATGTTTGGCTGCTAAAGGATGGTTATCATAAAAAAGACAAGTAATAACCAGTGGTGGCAAGGGTTTGGAGAATTGGAACACCCATACCCTGGTGGGAATGTACAATTCCACTGTAGAAAATGGTCTGGCAGTGCCTGAAAAGGTTTAACATAGAACTGATATATGACCCAATGATCCCAATCCTATATATGTACCCAAGAGGAATGAAAACACATATCTACATGTTCTAAAACTTCCAAACGCATGTTCACAGCAGCATATACATAATAGTCAAAAGGTGGAAACAATCCAAATATCTATCAGTTGTTAAATGGATAAATGAAGTGTATTATATAAGGATATACTAACACATATACAATATGGATAAACCTTGAAAAGCATATGCCAAGTGAAAGAAGCCAGTCACAAAAGGCCACATATGGTAGACTTCCATTTATATGAAATATCCGGAACAGGCAAATCTATAGAGATGGAGAGTAAATGAATGGTTGCCTCTGTTGAAGGAGTGCAGATACAGGGTCTGGAAGGTGCTGGTATAGGCTATGGTCTGTCTTTGTGAGATGATGACAATGTTCTAAAATTGATGTGGTGATGATTGCACAACATGTGAATACACTGAACTTACATTGAATTGTATACTTTAAACGGACAAATCTTATAGTATGTGAATCATATCTCAATAATGCTTTTACTAGGAAAACAAACAAAACAGCTCCTAAATAGTGTGGTTATTTAGAAAATTGCCCAGGCCATCCTCTGCTTCTATTAACAAATATGCCTTTGTATCTTGACCTTCAGATTTCTGGCCTCAAACCCCAAACTTCAAGACATATGGGTGGCAAATACGTGCAAGAGAAAAACAGACCGAAGTGTATTAACCTGTAAACCTCATGTATACATGAGAGAGATGCTGGGAAAAATGAGTAACTCCGAGAGGTGGCTTAGAACTCAGGCTTAAATACTGTCTTCAGCTAAAGATAAAAGAAAGGTGTAGGAAGGCCAGTTATTGGGAGGTGCCCAGGAAAAGCAAAATAAACCTGAGTGAGGTTTTTTTATGTAGATTTCAGTTGGTACCTTCTCCATTGATAAGGGTTTAAAGTTGTCTCAGAGATTAACCTTTGTTCTTCCTGGTAAGAAGGCAGGAGTGACACCTTTATAAAGTTATGTCCTGTCATTAGGCAAATAAGAAAAGGCAGAGAGCTTTTTTAGTATCTGTTTCTTCTCTGTTGCCTTCAGCTCAAAATAATCCTTATGCCAAAGTGGCATATTTTGGTGTGGCATATTCTGCCACTCTTTAATAGCTAACAATCATTAAATATTGACAAAGTGCTGTGCAAAGCTGAGGGCATGACATACAGTAAATGGTCTTGAAAGCAGAAATTCACTTTCTGCTGAATTGTCACACAGTAGGTCTATCAGGGCTTCAGAAAAAAATAAAAGTAGTTAGTTGTTCTTACAAAGATATTGGGGACTTCTGCCAGACAGCAGTGGGTGTGATCTAACACATGTCATTGAGGACAGCAAATTTGGCTCACTTAGAGTCAAAACTTTAACATTTCCTACTCATTAAAGGACAGGGAAAGCAACAAGTCCAAGATCCCTAACTTGGGAGCTGGTGATCCTACATTTATTGCAGCAGACTGGATTACTTTTTTCCCCCTAATATTTAAAATTTCTAAAACTATTTTGAAAATTTTCAAACATACAGCAAAGTTTAAAGAATTTTACAGTGAACACATATATACTTACCCCCTAGATTCTACAATTAACATTTTACTCTACTTTATCAATATCTATCCCTCTATCCTTCTCTCTACTAATCCATAACCCATCCAATTTTTTTATAAATTTCAAACATCAGTACATCTACCCTTAAATATTTAATGAATCAGAATTCAATATCTGCTGAGTTTTTTTTCCCTTTAGTGTAAAATTTACTTTCAGTGAAATGCAAATCTTAAATGTACATTTGCTATATGAAAATGCACATAAACCTGCAAAAGCCTGGATTCAGAAACACCAGTGGGGCCTGATTTGCCTTTGCCTGGCTAGGTTGGGCCAGGACTCATCCTCAGGGTCCTGTATGTACAGGGTTGAGTCCTCTTTTTATTTACAATTTTCACATTTTGTTCATCATGGATTTTTGCATTGATTTTGATTTTTTTAAAATGTGTTGTATTAAAATATTATTTATCTTAATAATGGATTTTTTTTTGGCACCCGGTGCTCCTTAAATTTTGCAGTAGGAGCAAATGCCTCACTTGCCTCACCCTAGCCCCTGCCCTGCTAAGTAGGAAGTCCAGGGGAGGGCCTATTTGGAGCAGAGAAAGGCTGAATGGAGCTGAACTCACTTGCTAATCCACTTGCTGTTCAACATAGAAGCCAGGTAGTTCAATCAATATAAATCATGATTCCAGATCACTTCCCTTGTGTAGTTGATTATTAACCCTGAGTGATAAGCAAGGCACTATCTGCCGATGACAAGTGTAGACCAAGGCCCACCCACCAGCAATGTGAAGGAACCACATTAGGACTAACATTCTCCTGAACTCAGGAGTGAAGGTGGGAGGGTCCCAAATTGGGGTACAGGGCCTTCTGGGGAGTCTCAGCAATTGGAGAAGGTGTGGGGGAAAGAGTTTGTTTTGTATTAGTCAGGAGACCACCAGGGCTTGAAAATGGGAGCTAGGGGTCACATTCTGCTGGGCAGAGAGCTTTACCTGAGCAGTCTGCTGGAGGTGAAATTGAGTAGGAGACCACCATGCTTGTCAGTCTCCCTCCGGGCACCCTCCCATGCTGCCCACCTGCCCTGGATGCAGTCTGGGCGTGGGAAGTCAGCTCTGGGGCAAAGGGGGGCTGTGTACACGCTGCTGGCACTTTATAGGGATGCATGGATTCTGAGCAAATAGCTAAGAGCATGTAGCTTTGTCCTAGGACCCAGGTCCTTGGTTTTTAGTGATTTCACAACAGACTTGGGGCAAAGCAGGATGGTATCTGTATGATCTAACTCTAGGAAGTAGGAAATAATAAAGGAGCCCATTATTGCCACACATACATGCAGTGGTAGAAAAAAAGTTTCCCAGTGGAAAACTATGTACACTCTTCTGCTTTATCTGATTCTGGTTTTTCCCCCTTTTGATTCTGAGCTATTTACAACTCTGTGAGCTGTAGATAACTGGTTTCCACGTGAATCCTTGTCTGTCTAAGAGAATTCTAGCTGACTCTCTTCCCCAAATTATGGCAAAACCAGTTTGGCCTCCTTTCAATTCATTTCAACATTTCCTTTACTCCATATAAATTTTTGCTTCTTTTTAAAAAAAAAGATTTAATTTATTTATTTGAGAGAGAGAGAGAGAGAGAGAGAGAGAGAGAGAGCATGAGCAGGGGGGAGGGGCAGAGGGAGAAACAGATGCCCCACTGAGCAGGGGGCCCAACGTGGGGCTGAATCCCAAGACCCTGAGATCATGACCTGAGCTGAGGCATGTGCTTAACCGACTGAGCCACACAAGTGCCCCAAATTTTTGCTTCTTGACTTCTTTATTGAACTAGTGTTATAAAATCTGTCTGATTCCTGAATTGAATGGAGGTGCTAAATAAAACCTTTAACACATGTCCATTCTTCTATTTGCATGAGAGTCATGATTTTATCTTTTCCTGAAATTTGTCTTTTAACAGCCCCCACCCTGCCTCTTTCTAAGTCTCTTAGGATCATCAGGTAACATGTAAACTTGGTCTGTGTAGCTTTTCCAAGGAGAAGGAAGCATGTGGTTGGGGGGAGCAGGAGGGGATGGGGTCTCACCCTGATGCAACAGGTACAATGCTACTTTACAAACAAAATTGAATCCAATTTGCACAACAACCCCATGAAACAGCGATTGCTACCCCATTTTAGAGAACAGACAACTCATATTCTGAGATAATTTCAGAGATGAGCATTGTTCAGAGATAAGTATTAATGGAAGGAAGTATTCAGGGTATTCAGAGATAACTATTCATTATTCAGAGATAATATTCAAAGGCAAGTCATTTGACCAACATCACTTACTCTGTGCAGTTAGGATTTGAAGCCATATTTGTCTAAACCCAAAATTATGCGATATCAATTGCCCTATGATGTAAGGAGGTGGCCCTGCCCTGTGTAGAGTTGTTAGGTTTGGGGACTATTTCTCCCTGGGCTACAGAGATACACAGAGTACCCTCCAGGAATGCTTAGGAGACAGTTGTTAATCACAGGGCTTAGGCAAAGGAAGAAAGAGGTGGTGCTTACCTGCTACAGCATTTCCCACCTTCTCTGGACCCGGTCCGTCACAAAAACCAGGCAGACAACCGTCTGTGAGGTTTGCTGTCATGAAGAGCAATGAGATGTGTGAACATGAGAAGGACAAAACTGCCCTGCCTTCACACTGGTCTCCCAGTCAAAACTATAAAATTCTGAGAAAAAGCATTCTGAAAGTGTTTTTTAGGTGTTTTGCGTATATCTATAACATGGTCAGGCTATTCTTCTTTCTTTCTCTTTCTTTCTTTCTCTCTCTCTCTTTCTTTCTTTCTTTCACCCAGCGTGGGGCTCAAACTCACAACCCTGAGATCAAGAGTTGCATGCTCTGCTGAATGAGCCAGCCAGGCCCCTTGTCAGGCTTTTTTTTTTTTTTTTTTGTGGGAATGGGTGGGGAGAGGCAGAGGGAGAGGAGAGAGAGAATCTTTTTTTTTTAAGATTTTATTTATTTATTTGAGAGAGAGAGGGAGAGCACGCAAACAGGGGGAGGAGCATAGGTAGAGGGACACGCGGACTCTGTGCTGAACACGGAGCCTGAAATGGGGATCGATCTCACGACCCTGAAATCATGACCTATGACCTGAACAGAAATCAAGAGTCAGAGGCTTAACTGAGCCACCCAGGCGCTCCAGGCTATTCTTTATCTTAATTTCCATTTTATGTTCATTGCATACTTTCACATAGGACATAGAAATTAGAAAGTAGTTCCAGCTATAGGATACAGCTTAAAAATAACTTCAGTACCAACTGTTCATTTAAGCATTTAAAAAATGGTATGGAAATTTTAAGAATCAACAATGGTATGGAAATAGGATAGCAAGCCTGCAAATATTTCCATATTCTGATCACAGTGCATACATTATTAATAGTCTAAAAATAATATGAATTTAAAGGAGATTTCTGTTTCTGCAGTGGAGGAAAAAACAGTAAAACAGGCAGCATTAAGGTATATGAAGCTTTGCGTAGGTGCTCTAGTGCCCTCTGCTGGAAATGTTTGAGTGCTGCAGCTCAGGCCGACCCCAGAGCCATGGAGCCTTTGGCATTCTGGTGAAGCCTTCTCAGAATAATGGTCTTGGGGCGCCTGGGTGGCTCAGTCGTTAAGCGTCTGCCTTCAGCTCAGGTCATGATCCCAGGGTCCTGGGATCGAGCCCCGCATCGGGCTCCCTGCTCCGCAGGAAGCCTGCTTCTCCCTCTCCCACTCCCCCTGTTTGTGTTCCCTCTCTCGCTGTCTCTCTCTCTGTCAAATAAATAAAATCTTTAAAAAAAAAAAGAATAATGGTCTTAAATGCATAAAATAGAGCAAAGAGAATAATAAAGAAAATAATTACGTTTAAATACAGTTATAGGAATATCGACATACCTTAAAACAAATCTATAAGGTATTTCTTACCTCATTAACTAAAAAAGATGAAGCTTTGGGTCTAATTACTGTAATGTAGTGATGCATTTAACATTTTGAGATATTCTGACAATGATAATCTCGTATAAAAATATCTGCGATATCAAGATACAAATGTAGGGATCCGAAGGGGTACGTGCACCCCAATGTTTATAGCAGCAATGTCCACAATAGCCAAACTGTGGAAAGAGCCAAGATGTCCATCGACAGATGAATGGATAAAGAAGAGGTGGTATGTATACACAATGGAATATTATGCAGCCATCAAAAGGAATGAGATCTTGCCATTTGCAACGACGTGGATGGAACTGGAGGGTGTTATGCTGAGTGAAATAAGTCAATCAGAGAAAGACATGTATCATATGATCTCACTGATATGAGGAATTCTTAATCTCGGGAAACAAACTGACGGTTGCTGGAGTGGTGGGAGGTGGGAGGGATGGGGTGGCTGGGTGATAGACATTGGGGAGGGTATGCACTATGGTGAGCACTGTGAATTGTGCAAGACTGTTGAATCACAGATCTGTACTTCTGAAACAAATAATGCAATATACGTTAAGAAAAAAAATAGAAGATAGCAGGAGGGAAGAATAAAGGGGGGGAAATCAGAGGGGGAGACGAACCATGAGAGACAATGGACTCTGAAAAACAAACTGAGGGTTCTAGAGGGGAGGGGGGATGGGTTAGCCTGGTGATGGGTATTAAAGAGGGCACGTTCTGCATGGAGCACTGGGTGTTATGCACAAACAATGAATCAGGGAACACTACATCAAAAACTAATGATGTGGGCGCCTGGGTGGCTCAGTTGGTTAAGCGACTGCCTTCGGCTCAGGTCATGATCCTGGAGTCCCGGGATCGAGTCCCACATCGGGCTCCCTGCTCAGCGGGGAGTCTGCTTCTCCCTCTGACCCTCTTCCCTCTCGTGCTCTCTATCTCTCATTCTGTCTCTCTCAAATAAATAAATAAATAAATAATAAAATCTTTTAAAAAAAAACTAATGATGTAATGTATGGTGATTAACATAACAATAAAAATTTAAAAAATCTGTGATATCTATTGGTGATGAAATTTAAGACAGTGTATGTATTCGTTTCCTGGGGCTGCCATAATGAAGTTCCACAAACTGAGTGGTTAAACAGCAGAAACGTACTGACTCATATTCTGGAGGCTAGACATCCAAGAGCCATGTTTCCTCTGAAACTTCTAGAAGAGATCCTTCCTCTCCTCTTCCAGCTCATGGTAGCCCCGCATCTTTCCTTGGCTGGCAGCTGCATCTCTTCAACATCTGCCTTGCACATCTGGAAATTACCTCTGTAAAAGGTAAGTAACTACTCCATTGTTTGAAAATGACTGAACACAACGGCAATGTCCATTAACACACCAGGTTGGGGCGCCTGGGTGGCTCAATCAGTTGAGCGTCTGACTCTTGATCTCAGCTCAGGTCTTGCTCTCAGGGCTGTGAGTTCAAGCCCCGTGTTGGGCTCCATGCCCAGCTCCACTTAAAAAAAAAAAAGACCAGGTTAAATAATCTATGGCACATCTATACCATGAGACACTATGCAATTTGCAAAAGAAAGGACAGAGTTCCTCAAAAACTCCTTTGGAATGGTTTCCAAGAACGATGAAATGAAAAAAAGCAATTATGCACACACGTGTTGGCTCATAGATGCATAAAATATCCTGCAAGGATATGCACCACACAGCAACCTGTGTGGGGAGGTGCGCATCTTCCTGCGCCTTCTGAATCTCCAACTCCATGGGTGCATGGCCTCCGCAATAAGCAGACTACAATTTGGGAACATTTTCAAATTACGAGTGTCAGTATTAACTTATTTTGATTCATGTATACAGCCAGCCACATAAGCACGGCGGGGAGGCCTGGTGCTGTCCCCACATCTCGGGGCAGAGAAGGCGCTACTCGTAAACCCTCCTCTGACTCATACTGGCAGCTCTCAGCAGTACAACCGTTCCGGGAGCTAGGCTGCTTGCTAGCAGTCTCCTCGGTGTGACTCTCTGTCTCTATCTCTGTCTCTCGTGTCTTCATATGTCCCCTCCCCGGGGGGGAAGGAGACTAGGCAATGCAGGGATGCTGGTGCACAGGGCCATCCCAGAGCCATCCCAAGGCACCATAGTAAGTACTTCGGGCCCTGGTAGGAGCTGAAGGGCTGACATGCGTGGGGGGTCTGCGCTGACTTGCTTTTTTGGAGAGAAGGCAGGGCGAGCCGGTAGGTACCTCCTGCAATTATCCCAGTAATGTGGCAGGTGAGCGGAACGCAAACATGGGTAGAGAAAGATGCCCCAGGCATTCTCGCAGATTCTCTTAATTACATATCCCTGGACAGAAGTGACATGGGGCAGCTGCCTCACGCCTGCAGGGGCCACAGTACCTGGAAGACATTCACCCAAGGCAAACTGTAACCGCAGGACTCCTAAGGACTGCAGGCCTGTCCCGGCAGCCGAGGTAGGGGTGCTCTCCGCTGTGTTCTCTCCACGCCCCCAGCCAGGGGGAGGGCATCGGCTCCAACCAGCCTTCATCTGCTCAGCACTGACAGGTCTCACCTGCAGCAAGCTCGGCTCGTCTCCTGCTTTGATCCCAGGATGGCTGAAAAATGCCCCCTCCCCAATAGATATAGCCACGTCACAACCCCTGGAACCTGTAAATGCCACCCTGTTTGGAAAAAGAATTCTTGCAAATGTGATTAAGGATCTTGAGGTCAGAAGATCATCCCAGATTACCCAGGTGGGCCCTAAATGGCATCACAAGTGTCCTTAGAAGAAAGAGGCAGAGAGGGAGCTTTGACACACACAGAGAGAAGAAAACAACATGAAGGAGGCAGAGGCTGGGGGGATGTGGCTCTGGGCCCAGAAAATGCCCCAGAAGCTGGAGGGGGCAGGGAATGGATTCTCCCCTAGAGCCTCTGGAAGGAGCAATGCACTTGGATTTTGGCCCCGTGAAACTGATTCTGGACTTCTGCTCTCCAGCAGTGCGAGAGAATTAATGTCTGCTGTGTTAAGGTGCCCAGTCTGCGCTAAGTTGTTATAGCAGCTCAGCACACAGCCCATCAGGCCCAAGGTCACTGCCGCCTTCCACTAGGGCGGGCAAGCAAGGGAGGACAGCTTTCCCACGGCTCCCTTGGGCAGGTAGACAAACTGACATCAGTCTACACGCTCTGCGGAAGGTTCTGGTGGTCTCCTTCTCGGTCTCCCTTCCCTGTCTCCCTTCGCTGTCCCTTGTTCCTGCCTCCTGGATCACTTTCCAGTCAACCAGATTAACTGTGGCCCAGGCTTTGTCTCAGCTCTGCCTTGAGGGGACTCTGCCTGAGGCAGGTCCATACCTTCAAGACAGATTCAAATGAAATCCAAGAAAAGACTGACAGAATTTGTAAAACTATTAACATTTAAAGGGCCAGCTACTTTAGGAACTGTTTTATTATTATTTATTTTATTTTATTTATTGGGGCGCCTGGGTGGCTCAGTCGGTGAGGCATCTGCCTTCGGCTCAGGTCGTGATCCCAGAGTCCTGGGATCGAGCCCCGTGTCGCAGAGGGAGACAATCTTAAGCAGGCTCCCTGCTGAGCACGGAGCCCCACATGGGGCTTGAACTCACAACTCTGAGATCGTGACCTGAGCTGGAACCAAGAGTTGGACACTTAACCAACTGTACCACCCAGGCACCCCTACTCAGGAACTGTTAAAGGGGCCCCGTGGCACCAACTATTTTATTCTTTACCCATACTCTCAACCAATATTTCCCAGACTGGGGTCTCTTAAAAATGGTTGGCAGAGTGGAGGGAGGAAGGTGGTGCCTTGCCCACACGCCCCTTGAGAATTAAATTTCGCTGTGTTTTCATTTCAGTGACCATCTAGAAAAATGGATAGGTTTCTTCTGTACCAACTAAGATGACACCTGCCGGGGAAGCTCCCCCTTGTGTCATACAGGGTGGCTGTGATGGCACCCGGGACCACCTGTGGTTACAGGGGTCTGCTTTCATTGAAGTTTCTCAAGGGTCTCAATTTTCTTTGGTTCATAAGAAAGTATTTTCTTTTAAAGGGGTCTGCATGTGACTCACGGAGAAGCACTGTGGTACGCCGCTATGGTGTGTAGTGGGGCTTGGTGCAGTGAGTAAGGGGTCGAGGGCAGGGGTTGGGCCTGGGGTTAAGGCCCATTTCCTAAGAGCTGTGTGGCCCTGGACAAGTTACTCAACCTCTCTGAGCTTAGCTTCCTGCCCTAGAAATGGCAGGGCTAACAGTAGTCACACCGCGTATGTGGAGCGCTGACTTAGCACCGTGCCAGGATATAGGGCGAATAGTGTCCTCATAAATAATAACCATCAGGCAATAGGAAGTATAAGGGGTAACAATAACAGTGATCTTACTAATAGCGATAAAACAGGGGTCCCGGACATTGACAGAAAGGTATTTTCAGTGCTGCGGACCAGGCACCCTGTAATGCTCCACTTCCACCACAAGGGGGCGAAGGCAGAGCTCCATCTATCAGGAGCCCGCCACCCGACTTACCCTCCGGGAGCAGCTTGGTTTACAAAGGAAGACTCCGGGGTCCTGGGTGTCTTAGGTCCGTACTCCCAGGGCCTCCGTTTTTGTTCCCACTCGATTCTAAAGGCCAGACTCTCATCCGAAGTAACAATTATAATAATAATAGCCGTCACTTACTGCGTACCTGCAGGGCACTGCTTGAAACTGTGTGTGTGTTTGTGTGTCTATACACACATAGATGCACACACACACACATTTAAATATATTCTAGGAATTTAGTATATTTCAGTGTGAAGGGTCGAGTTTAAATATTAAGAAGAAAAGTTGTATAGAGAAGCGGATATTCTCACAATCCCAATATTTTATTTTATTAAAGATTTTTTAAATCTTTTATTCATGAGAGACAGCGAGAGAGAGAGGTACAGAGGGACAAGCAGGCTCTCCGCTGAGCAGGGAGCCCAACGCAGGACTCGATCCCAGGACCCTGGGATCACGGCTGGAGCCGAAGGCAGCCGCTTAACCAACTGAGCCACCCAGGTGCCCCTCACAATCCCAATATTTTAAAAAAGTTACCCCTAACCAAGAAGAAATTCTGTAAGGCTGAACTTGGAGCATTTTCTGCTTTCTGTCCTTTATGCACACACGCACACACGCACACACACACCACACATGTAACACACATGTACAAACATACACTTACACACCTCCCTTATATATCTGAAGGGTAGTTGGGCTCATCAGCACAAGAGCTGCAGAGGGCACAATTATTAAGGGAAGATGTCAGGACTTGAAAGGCTCCCACTCTGGGAAGCCAAGCCGTGATGACTGGGTGTGTGAAGCACCCACCAAAGCTCTGGTTCTGCTTACGCTACTGGTACAAAATTGTGGACCCTGCCCCAAATCAAGAGAGGTGTAGGACAGCCCTGCTGGACTCCACAGATCTCTTATACCTGAGCCAAAGAATCTCTGTGTTATTATTTCCTAAAAATGCTTTGGATCTGATTAAGTTGCCCAGACTTGCAAACCCACCTGACCTCCTGGCTGAGTGCCCAGGTTGACTTTGGCCAAGCAAGGAATTGGTGGCCATTAGTTGGGAAGCACAGGAGTTCCAGCCCTCAGACGGCCTCTGTGAACCTTTGATCTGGGGAAGGGATGGCACGGGGACTGGCAGCCAGGTTCTCCTCAACCAGACTAAAACCAAGATGATTGTATTTCTTCACATAAATAACAGAGCACGGAACAAGATGTCAGGCAACTTGGAGAAATCCTTTCCTCTCAATTCTTTGCCTCCCTTAAAGAGGTACTCATTACAAGCTGACAGATACCCCGGCAGCTTTCTTGAAGTTTTTGACGGGGGAGCAGATTTTACTATCTGCAAGGCAGAAATGTGTGACAGTATAAATAGGTATGCTTGGCCACGTCAGCTATCGAGAATGCGCTATCAAATTTAGCTCTATCAGTGAGGTCTTTTCTTTGAGGCTTAGAAGCTGGGCAGTTTTTACACTAAGAGGCCTGGGGCAAAAACCCTGGAAGGCTCAGGCCACTGAGTAAAATGGATGTGAGTACACAGAGAAGAAGGGCTGGAAAGAAATATCATAGCCTATTAACCAACAATGACCTCTGGGGGTTGGAGTTGGCTATGATATTTCTTTTCTTTTTTATTCTTGTAAATACAGTCCAACTGAATCCAAGGCACATGAGTTACTTTCATCAGAAAAATAGTTTTAAAGTTCACATTCCTTTTTTAAAAAAAGATTTTATTTATTTGGGAGACCGAAAGGATGAGCAGGGGGGAGGGGCAGAGGGAGAAGCCGACTCCCTGCTGAGCGGGGACTCCATGCCAGGACCCCAGGACCATGACCGGAGCCGAAGGCAGCTGCTTAAACCTACAGAGCCACCCAGGCGCCCCTGAAGTTCACATTCTTTCAAGACAGTCCTAGCGGGGCCGGCACAGATGAGAAACATGTGGACTATGAAGGAGACGAGGCAATCAGCTCATTAACACTCTTTATTCTGGTCTCAGGGAGTGTCCGATGTTGTGCGGCAGGACGTGGGGATGCCGAGGAGAAGCCACAGTCCGGCCCTCGAGGAGGGACAGGAAGAAAGGGAACAGACACTTGGGACTTGCTAGGTCCGAAGCGGGTCCTTACATGTGTGACTCCTTGAGTTCTCTGAGGCCCCCGGGGCTGTTTTTATGCTTCTCACTTTACAAGGAGCAAAACAAGGCCCAGAAGGAGCAGCAGCTGGGCCAGTTTGCCGGGGGCCCTGGAGGAAATCCCAAGGTCTGGAGGGCAGTGCGGATGGGGGGGGGCGCATGACCCAGCAAGGGTTTCACGCAGGAATATCAGGGTCCTCGGGCCCTCGTATTTTGGAAACTGGTAAACTCACCTGAACTCTCGGGACGCAGGGGGGGGTTAGAGCCCAGCTGGGGGCCCTTATTTGCGGGGCACTCTGTGGCCTGGGGAGTGAGAGATGGGCCACATTTCCAGAGTCTTCTGAGGCCTTTCCCGGTAATCAGTGAAATGCATTTAGTTCAAAGACTGGCTGCCAAGTACCCTTATGAAACTTCAAAGTTGGACTTATTTTTATTGTTTGTCCTGTAAAATCAGGCACGTTTCTAATAAACCTGGCAAAAGACTAAGGTATGGCATGAGATTTTTTTTTTTTTTTTAACATCAAAACCTACTAACCTCCCTACACACATGAGCCATTTAACCTGACCCGGGGAGGGTAGGCATGTGGTTATCCTCCATCTGTAAAATTGACCTTAGCAAATGTCAGTATCTCTCATGAGTGGGTCCTCTGACATCAGGGAGGAGTAGCTCGTGCTTCTGGGAAATTTGGGCTCTGAAACCCTGTTTTTCTTACTGAGTAGGCCTTAAGGTCACCAAATAACCAAATAACCAAATAACCATTCCTTGAATCAAAAGGCCTTTCTGACCTATGAGTCTTCGAAGGGCATTTCTGTTTATTTCTCCTTTGTGGTGACAAAGTGTGGGTGTGTCCTCTGGGAACTCATTGAATAAATTCATGTGGGGAGATGATTTGTATTAGTCTGCTAGGGTTGGGGTAACAGTACCACAGGCTGGGGGGCTTAAGCAATAGAAATGCATTTCCTCACAGTTCTGGAGGCTGGAAGTCCGAGCTCAGTGAGTCAGGAGGGGTGGTTTGCCTAGGCCTCTCTCTGACTTCACATGGTCTTCCGTGTGTGTGTGTGTGTGTGTGTGTGTGTGTGTGTGTGTGTGTGTGTTCTGACCTCCTCTTCTTAAGAGGACACCAATCCTATTGGATTAGGGCCACGCTAAATATCTCATTTTAACTTAAATTTTCTCTTTAAAAACTCTATCTCCAAATACAGTCATATTCTTAGGTGTTGGGGGTTAGCGCTTCAACAGCTAAATTTGGGGGTTGAAAGTCAGCCTGTAACATTACCAGAGGGAGCAGAGAGGGGGTGGAAATGCTCTGCTTTATACTTCATGGCTCAGAGACCAGCCCAAGTCAGGCCCTGTGGAGAGGTGACCTTCCTCACCCACTGTGAACTCAAAGACGAAGGTTCTGGTGGGGATGCTCCCAGCCCTCTGCCCCCACGAAGTGGGACCTCATCCTTCCAGCTTGGACCACACTCTGAGGAAAGGGATCCCTGTGACAACACCCTGCAGCCCCAGAAGAGGGCAGAGATGGTTTGCACCTGAGCACCCCAGGTGTTGGGTGCTCCACCTGCTCAATGCTACAAAGCACTTCTGTACCCACGGGAGTTTCGGTGGGGGATCTTCCTAGGTCACCTAGAGGGCAGGGCAACACGGTCATTTGGAGACACATATGTCAGACAGATAGGCAGAGTCATGGCCTGCCCCTCACTGGCTGTGGAAGGATGTGGCTTTATTTATTCACCCATTCAACAAATATTTGCAGGGGGCCAGATCTGTGCTAGGCACAGGTGCTTGGGATTCATTAGCAAATGAAAGAGGCAAGGACTCTTTTTTTTTTTAAAGTGTATTTAATCTTTTTTTTTTTAAGATTATTTATTTATTTATTTGACAGAGAGAGAGAGAGAGAGAGAGAGAGAGACAGCAAGAGAGGGAACACAAGCGGGGGAGGGGGTGGGAGAGGGAGAAGCAGACTCCCCGCTGAGCAGGGAGCCCGATGCGGGACTCGATCCCAGGACCCTGGGATCATGACCTGAGCTGAAGGCAGACGCTTAACGACTGAGCCACCCAGGCGCCCCAAGAGGCAAGGACTCTTGAGCTCAGAGCTTCCATCCCAACCAGGAGGTGGGGACAGATGCAGCCTCACTCAGAGGTGCTTCCTGTGAAAATGTCTGCTGGGTCCTGGGGAACTGGGAATTCCCATCCTCCTTCTGCTGAGGGTTTCTGGGTGGTTTCCTGTTTCAGCCCCACAGCCAGGGGAAATTTCTGCTTTATACTCCTCCGAACTATAAGCTGAGATTTGCACACACTCGATGAGGGATTTTTCTGGTTAAAGGAAAATCTTATGTCCCTGTGCCCGCTTCTTAATATATCCTGAAAAAGTCAGTTTAAATGTCACTTCCCATGAGAAAACCTTGTCTGACTCCACCAGGCCCTCTTCTGAACTCTCAAAGCATGAATCACTGTTTGCAGCTGTTTGTCAGGCTCAGCTGTGTGCCTCCCCCAGCCCCTGATCGACTGCAGCAGGTTTCCACTTTGTCCTGTACTTGCCCAGGCCACCAGGGTCCAGCGCAGAGAATGTGCTGGGCGAGGAGCGGGGGGACCCGAAGGTGCAGCCAGAACACCTCCCCCTGCCTTCCGTCTGGTCCTTAGGGCCCAGCACTACCCCACTCTGATGCTCACGGGTCTGCGACCACGTGATTTCGAGTAGCAACAAATAGAAATGATAGTACCAGCAACAACTCAAGTGTGTGAAAATCTCTGTTACTTTTCTTGGTAAGGCTAAAATGAAGTGGTTGTTGCCTATGTTCCTAATAGAAGGAAATGCCCGATTTCGGTTAGAGATTAGTAAAAATAAAGAGGTAACCTCTTCCTATTTAAATTCATGGACCTGGGGCGCTTGGCTGGCCCAGCGGGTAGAGCATGTGACCCTTGCTCTCAGGGTTGTGAATTCAAGTCCCACATTGGGGCGTAGAGATTACTTAAAAAACAAAAAAATAAAAAAAAAATCTTGAAAAAAATAAATCTGTGGACCCCTTAAGTTCTATTCACAGACCCCTTGAAGGAGCCACCTGTACTTGATTAAGAGCCTCTAGATTAAACCTTTCTTTTCGCAAGTTGTACTGAGCTCTGGTACCATGCACCCCCAGTTAGCTCAAGGACCTTGCAGCTTGGGGTGGTCTGAAGTCAGGTGCATTCAGTCCTACCCTCTACATGTACAGTGTCCTCCAGGCAGAGAGAACTGGTCCCCCCATGCCTCAGTAGCATCAGCAGCAGGGAATTCCAACAAATAGCCCCTGCGCCCAGTAGACTTGCCCTTCTCCCCACTGGTCCTCCTTGGCTGCCCAATGCCAGGGTTTGCTTCGTTTTCTTTTTCTCCTCTCTCCCAAGCATTGCCTGGCTTCACCGGCTTCCCCTTCTTCCTTTCCTCCCTCTCCCCTTCATTCCATAGAGAAGCCAGCCCTGCCACAGTCCTGCCCATCCCGGCAGTTCCGGCCCTTGGACTAATTAGGTTCTCCTTGGGTAGGCAAGCTATTTACCCAAGTGTTTCTTCCAAACACACCTAGAACTCTCCTCAAGATGAACTTGGATGAATAAAATCTTCAACCTGTTACAACAGGTCAGGTCTTTGAAAAAAATCTTGCTCCTTTGGGTTCCTGGGTGGCTCAGTCGGTTAAGCATCCGACTCTTGATCTCAACTCAGGTCTTGACCTCAGGGTCATGAGGTCAAGCCCTGCATTGGGCTCCACATTGGGCATGGAGCCTACTTTTTTTTTAAAAAAAGAAAGAAATGAAAAAAACCTTGTCCCTTTGGGATTTTCCCCCACTGATGTGCCCTCCTTGGGGCAAGGACATGACCCATATCCATCACTACCACTTCTCTTCCCTTAAGCTTTGACCTTGTTCATTTGGGTTCATAATCTACTGTAGTCCAGGGACCCTACACTAAGCACAAATAATTTATGACGAGGAGGTTTGTCTAACAAATGCAAGAATGGGCTATTGTTAGGGGGTTTATCAGTGCAGTTCACTACACTAAGGTGTACAGTTATCCCAATAGACTCCCAAAAAAACATTTGACAAAGCCGAATATTGTCCATAAAACTCAGAAATCCAGGCATGAAAGGCCACATCCCTAACCCTAACTAGGGTATCCACCAGAAACTTGCACAAATCATGATGACATATAATAGTGTGACACTAGAAAGAAGGGATACCTGCCATCACTGCTTCTCTTCACGCTTGCTCTGTGGGTCTTTGACAATAAAATAAGAAAATGGGGCCGGAGTCTAAAGTGGGAAAAAATATATTGTTGCTATTTCAGGTGATGTGATGAACTACCTAGAGAATCCAAGACAACAAATGAGAAGCTAATAGAATTGGGTAGTTGGTAGAATACAAGATCAGCATGTACAAATCAGTGGCTTTCACATTCATTAGGATGGCTATTAAGGAAAAAAAAAATAAGTGTTGGTGAGGATGTGGAGAAATTGGAACCTTGGTGCATAGCTGGTGGGAATGTAAAATGGTACAGCCGGGGTGGAAAATAGCATGGCAGGTCCTCAAAAAAATTGCACATAGGATTGCTGTATGATCCAGTAACTCCATTTCTGGATGTATATCTAAAGAAGTGAAAGCAGGGACTCGAACAGATATTCATACACTGAATATTCATCATGTTCCCAGCAGCATTACTCACAATAGCCAGAAAGTTGAAGCAACCCAAGTGTCCATCAACAGATGAATGGATGAACAAAAGGTGACATATATGTACCATGGGATGTTGAATAATATAAAGAAGTGAAGTACATGGGTGCCTGGGTGGCTCAGTTGGTTAAGCGACTGCCTTCGGCTCAGGTCATGATCCTGGAGTCCCGGGATCGAGTCCCGCATCGGGCTCCCTGCTCAGCGGGGAGTCTGCTTCTCCCTCTGACCCTCTTCCCTCTCATGCTCTCTATCTCTCATTCTCTCTCTCTCAAATAAATAAATAAAATCTTTAAAAAAAAAAAAAAGAAGTGAAGTACAGATCCACGCTACAACATGGGTGAAACTTGAAGACACCATGCTAGGTGAAAGAAGCCAGTCACAAAAGGACAAATATTCTGTGGGATTCCTAGAGTGGTCACTCATGAAGACCCAAAGTAGAATGGTGGTCGCCAGGGGCTGCGGGTGGGGCAGAATGGGGAGTTACTGTTTAATGGGTACAGAGTCTACTTGGGAAGATGAAGAAGTTCTGGAGATGGATGGTGCTGATGGTGGCACGACAATGGGAATGTACTGAATGCCACGGAACCATCCGCCTAAAAATGGTTAAAATGGTAAATTTTGTGTGTATATTATCATAATATAAAAATCAATGGTTTTCTTAATCACTAACTATAACCAATTAGAAATTGTAAGAGGGAATGGAATCTACTCAGGAGAGCCACAGAATCCATAAAGTAACCAAGAATGAAACCACCCACGATAGTGTCATTGTCACCATAACGCCCCAGGCTCGGGAACAGGCAAGACAAACAAATAGAACGGAACGGAGAGTCCAGAACTCCCATTTATTCCACGGTTAAGAATTTGCCTTATAAACAAAAAGGTGGACATGTGCACCAAGGTATAGAAACAAGGAGGCTCAGAGAAATGACACCTGTCAGAGTGAACAATGCCAACAACGTGTTTTCGTGGATGGGGGGTGGTTGAATGACAAATGTCACCTCACCTTTTGCAGCTGGTTTAGAAAGGGGAGCACAGATGTGAGTTCTGACATGAAATCATCTTGGTGATCTGTGGAGAAGCACATTTTCACGTAATTCCTTGAGCATCGGGCATAATCTCATTTGTTTATGAATTAAATAAACACTATAGATTGGTGTATTTCCCTGTGGAGGTAAATGCATTAAAAAAATGTCTAGGAGTACACATATCAAACTTGTGGTTATGATTGGTTCTGGGGGCATTTTCTTTATGAATTTTCCAGGAGAAAGTATTCGTGATTCTATCTATAAGAAACATTCAGAAAAGGCACATCTATTTCTAGAGAGAGAAGATTAGAGGTTGGCTGGGTGTGGGTGGCACAAGGAGTAACCCCAAATGGACACAAGGGATCTTTTTGGGGTGAGGTGGATGTTCTAGAACTGGAATGGTGATAGCTGCTCAACTCTTACATTGACTCCTCCCACACACAATCTACTGGGCACGGTCCCTAGCAGACACTATGCTAGAAGGGGGCCTACAACAGTGAGCAAAAGGAACTTGGGCCTGTCTTCAGAGTTCACAGTTTATTGGGGGAGAGAGATATGAACCTAATCATAACACAAATCAAAACTTGACTCGAAACCCGAAAGGTGTTTGAAGGAAGGGCCCATCATGCAACAGGGGTGCTAACTTAGAGGGGCCCTTGAAGCCCACATGGCTAACCAAGGTGGTACTCAGGCCCAAGGTGGGACGGGTCCCCTTCCTCTTTGGGGCTGTCTTGGGTGGACTTGGGGTGGGTTCTGGCTGGAGCTGGGCCATGGAGAGCAGGCCAGAGCACTTGACGCCGGCTCTGGTTTTGATGGGCTAAAGAGGAGGCAGGGGTGGGGTATGGGGAAGGGCCCCCTCAAAAGCCCCACCAGGGGCCTGGATGTGGAGACAAGCAGGTGTTCTGAGCACACTTCCTCCTCCCCCACCTCCTCCCCCTGCAGCCCCTTCTATTTATAGCGCTTCCTCTCCAGATCTCCTCACTTGAAAAGTGCCCTTAACACACACAAACACACAAGAAAAAAATTCTGAAAAATGTCAAACCACAGGTCCTTTCCCCACTCTTCTTTTAAATTTCTAGGTTTGTAGTGTTCCTGGTTGACCCTACAGCAGACAGGGTCAAATGGGTGCCCCGGGGTTTGAATAGGTTCAGGGGGAGCTGGTGGTTGGGTCTGGGCTCCTTCTGCCACTTGCTGGGGAGCAACTCCAGGGGCAGGGAATAGGGGGTCCTTCCTCACCAATAAAATAGGAGGCCCTGAAGATGTGGCCACTTGTAACCCGTACGTCTGCCAAGATCAGCAACAACCATCTCAGGAGCCAAGATGAGAGCCAGAAAACACACAGATCGAAAGCCAAGATGCCACGGTCGCCTTCAAGCTGTTTAGAAACATCATCTCCATCTCTGATGTTTTCACTCTGTAAATTAAGAGTTTAGTGAAACCCGTGTTTTATAGTTTTGACCCAGAGCGCACACAACTATGACAAAAGTTCCACAAAATATTATTTATGTTTACACAATGCGTTTTCTTGCCTACGTGCTTTTCTATTCTTTTTCCTTTCTTAAGAATTCTGATCATGAGCCACTAAATGATTTCAAAACCCACTGTAAATAGGTAAATGGTAAATTTGTTATGTGCGTTTCATCACAATTAAAAAAATTTTTTTAACCTTTTGTGGAGTTCAGCCGAATGGTTGAAAAATACCGCATTACACAATATCTAACTTCTCTGAATACTATTTTAAAAATCTCATTGTGCAACCACAGAGCAAAAGTTTCTCTTTGACACAATGTTGAGTTTACATTTTATTCGGATAATTAAAATTTTTGTCTCCCTCACTCTCTTTTTCTCTTTTAATATCAAAAAAGGGGGGCATGGACTGAACCTAAACACACACAAACCCCATGGCCCAGCAATCCCGCGCTGGGCATTTATGACTGGAAATGAATGCATATGTTCCCCAAAAGATGTGCCCAAGAATGTTCATAGCACCGCTCATTGTAATAGGCTCAGCCCGGATACAGCTCAGGTGTTCATCAACAGGAAAATGAATAAATAAACACCTGGTACATCCAAACGAAGGAACGTGTACTGCAATGGGCGTGAATGAGCTACAACCACTAACAATATGGAAGAAACGCACCAAAATAATGTTGAGCAAAAGGAGTTGAAAGAGTACACACCAGGTGATTCTATTTATATAAAGTTCAAAACCAGGCAAAACGAATCTAGGGCACAGTGCTAACCTTGAGAAGTAGTGACCAAGCTTCTGGGCTGCATAGAATGTTCAGGTTTTTTATCTAGGTGCTAGCACATGGGTGTGTTTGCTATATGGAAAACTCGTTGATTTGTGCCCCTTTCTGGAAGTCTGTTATATATGTCATTTTTAAAAAAGATTTTATTTATTTATCTGACACAGAGAGAATGCCGGCACAAGCAGGGGGAAGTGGCAGGCGGAGGGAAAAGCAGGCTCCCTGCTGAGAATCCTGGGATCATGACCTGATCCTGGGATCGTGACCTGAGCCGAAGGCAGACGCTTAACCGACTGAACCACCCAGGCGCCCGGTATATTATATTCCAATAGAAAAGCTTAGTAAAAGAACAATGAATGATTTAGGAGATACTCCTTTCAGGTTCAAGCTCTGCAATAGGAAAACTAGAGAGAGAAGAACGCATGTGTTCATCTGCAGGCGCATGGATTCTTGGTGACGGACTTGGGCGCAGGTGCAGGTCCTGGGGACAGACACTCTTCCCGTAAGGGTGTGGGTCTGGGAGAAAGCCTAACACAGTGATTACAGTTTTTAATCTCAGTTAGTTGTTTCTGTGCTTTTTCAGCTAATAAGCTCATTAATGGAGTCAGACAGCACAGTCTGGCCACGGGCTGGGGTGGATCAGGGTTGGGAATTGAGTGGAGCCCAGGGATCTCCCCGGAGTAGCTTTTCTGACTAAATTTCTCCTTGGGGCATTTTCCTCTGAAGTTTTTGCAGACTGTCTTCCTTGCCTGCACCACCCACCCGGCATTTCCCTTGCATTCTTGGTTGCTGTGCAGGCACATGTGCCTTGTCCCTACCGCTTGAAAAGCAGGTGGATTTTTCTCTCGAATCTTCAACTATGAGTGCCTTGAGCATAAAGACGCTTAAATCACAATTATTGACTGAAAGAGAAAAAAGAGAGAACTCCCTGCAATTGTGACCTCTTGAAGAAAGAGTACAGGGAAAAGAAAACAGTGATTTCTGAGGGACGGGGGCTTCCTCGCATTCTTGGTGTGTGCTGTGTGGAGCGGGAGGCGCCCATACTTTCTTTTTCTTAAAAAGCCGCTGTTTGGGAGGCCACAGACTGGTCTAGGCTTCAGTGTCGCTGGTAGGTCCCTATGGGACTTCGGATGACCCTCGTCCCGTCCCTGGGTCTCTCTGCCACATCTGGAATGTGGGAGGATTGGACGGGGAGCCTGCGTCGAGGTCCTTTGTCAGGTGACCCTGTGAGGCAAAGGAAGACAGAAGGGGTGGCTCATCCCTGGCTGTCATCCCCATGCCCAGCACTGCGCGGCTCTCAGCGACCTGTCACCAACTCCACTCCAACGCACCCTGGGTGTGGACGTGTCTTGGACTATGCGGCATCCCCGTCCCCGTGGCTGGCTCAGGGCACGAAGTAGGTGCTCAAGGAATCCCTGTGGGAAGAAGGCTCTGGATGAGGTGGGAAGACGAGCCAGCAGGAGCTGCGGCAGACGGATTGGATTAGCCGTACCTCACTGAGGCTCCAGTGTACCGTAATCACCTACCAAGCAACTTTTCTATGCCTGACCCTGTGTCAGCCCCTAGAGGGACCAAGATGCAGGAGAGCTCATCGCTTGCCTCAACTGCTCACAATCTGACCGATGGTAGACATTTGCTGCGTACACTAACATAGGGATGGGGGGTGCCAGGGGGCGTCACAAGAGGAGTGTCTATGTTAGGTGGGGGCGTGAGGGCAGTCACAGTAGACGGCCTGGAAGAGATGGTGCCGGAGCTGTCTTGAGCCAGGAGGAGTTAAGCACAGTTACCAGGAGAGGGAAAGTGCATTCCTGCAGAGAGAGTCCCAAATGCCAGGTCATGGAATTAGGACTGTGTCCTAAAGCAAAGTAGGGCGGGGACGCCTGGCTGGCTCAGTTGGTAGGGCGTGCGACTCTTGATCTCAGTGTTGTGAGTTCAAGCCCCATGTTTGGTTATAGAGCGTATTTAAAACAAACAAACAAACAAACAAACAAACAAATAAATACGAAAAGTAGGGCCACTGGGCATGTTAGCCAATTCAGTCTGACAGTGGGACGGAGACCGTAGAGTGGATTGAGTGTCAGGATCAAGAGCCAAGACTAGGAAACAAGAGGCTGTGGCTGGTTTCCTGGAGAGGCATGGCGAGCTGAGGCTAGGCTACAGGGACTGCCTTGAGCCTGTCCTGGAGGAGACTTGGGGTGGATGGCTCATGGAGGGGAGGGGGGGGAGGTTTGCAAGATGGGCTTGGGGGTGGGGCCCGTGGAGATGGACAAATCCAGGAGGGGCAGCGGGCCTGAAGGGCTCAACAGAGCAATCCGATCCCAATGTACCCAGGAGGTGGCCGGGAGGCAGACGGACACATGAGTCGTGGCTGGAGAGACTGACACAGTTAGCGGTGTGGTTGTCTTTGGCTTCCTGGGGTTTCTCCCCAGCACACAGCAGGACTCCACCTCCCTCCCCTCTAGAAGTGAGGTGTGGCCTGGTGAACTATGAGTGGGAGTGACCCAAAGCGCATCAGTCCCTGCTCTCTTCCCCTCTGCTTTGGTGGGGGGTATGTCTGGCAAATTGTTTCTCATCCTCATGGGTATATCTGGGGAACTTCCCTGACTCCCTGACTCCCCAGGACTGGGAAGAACCTCTTCCCCTTAGTGCCCAGAACTCATTCCCTGTGGCATCTGTCTCTCCCCAGGTGTCTTGCCTGCCTGCTTATCTGTCTGCTTTCCCAGAAGGAAAGGTCCCTAGCTAGTTCTCGAAGTTCAGCATCATGTAGACAGTCCCTGCGGATGAGTTGTCGGGGAGCAAGAGTTCCTCTCCCCTCAAAGGTCCTTCTAGCTGGACTAAGAAACCAATTGAGACGAGAAAGATTAACAGGTACAAATCAAACCTAACAGGTGTACGTATGAGGAATCCACGCAGACATGGAAATGCTAAAGACGGGAAAGATGAGGTCTATATGTTATTCTCAACTAAGGAGAAGGGGGTCGGGGTCTGGGATTTCAGAGGAAAGGAATGCTTGTCACAGAGTGAAAAGAAGAGCGGATGTTTTACCAAACATTAGATGTTTGCCCTGCCATACCAATGGGTCCCTCAGATAAAATTTATCTCTGCTAATAACCCTTATTCTGGAAAAAATAAAACACCCAATTTAGGTTCTTCCATGTGGTTAAGGGATGACAAAAGTTTCTCTTGGAATGGCAGGATCTCAAGTGCCTTCAGTTCAAAATAATCCTCATGCCAAAGTGGCACATTCTCGAACCCCTGAACCCCTATAAGTGAATGAATATGTTTTTAAAGGTCCAGAAGTGAGATCAATAATTAAATGGATAAAAAGAAGGGGCAGCAAATACATCTGTACCAGTCCTTTTCCTCCTGACCGTTTAAAAAAAAAAAAGGAAAAAAGGCAGTGGTGTTACAGGGAACAGCCCCCTCACCTGGGATACAGCTCAACCGCCCCCCTCCCGTGGAGGCGGTACCCAGGGCTAACCCACACCGCGCCTCTCTGCTTGTGCCCGGGGCTGAAGATGCTCCTGGAGCACAGCTGTGCAAACCACAGAGATGAGATAGGGGTGCCATCTTGGCTTTGCTTGGGCAGGCACAGACCGTTTCAGCAATCAGTGCCGCAAGAAGCTGCTTTAAGGGTAATCATGCCCAGGATGGTCCCCAAGCTCAGACATCACCAGCCGAGGTGGCACGAGCCCCAGGAATAGCAACACCAACTCTTTGCAGCCTTCACATCTGCGTGACCCTATTGCTTGGCCACCTCCCTACCTCCAACCCCAGCTGCACCTCCTTGTGATGGAACCTGCCAGAAACACCTGGGTCTTTGATGCCATTGGCCGTGTGGCCTTGGACAAATCACTTAATTTCTCTGAGCCTGCTTTCCTCAACTATGAAATGGGGATAATAATGCCTCTTTGTGAACAAAGCGAGGCATTATATATGGCTAAGAGTGGCTGGCAGAGAGTAGGTCTTCAGAGAAGGATGCCATTATTGTTACTGTTATTGCTATGGGTTTTCTGGGCCTGAGTGAACAGAGAAGCCATGTGCTCTCTTCAGGGCCACGTGGGACGTGGCAAATGGTTTGCAGGGCAAGAGGCCCGTCGAGCCACCAGGAGAAGGAATCGGGACAGTCAGCAGGTCAGGGAGCCACATTTAGGTCCAGATCCCAGCCTTTGGGGAACAATATTTCCTGTGTTTGGTGCTGAGAGGAAGTGGGGTGTAGGGAATAAAGGGCTCTGTGTTGTAAGGGGAGACCCAAAGATAAACCAGGAGTCAAGAGGTCAGGTCCGGGGCGCCTGGGTGCCTCAGTCGTTGAGCATCTGCCTTTGGCTCAGGTCATGATCCCAGGGTCCTGGGATCGAGCCCCGCATCGGGCTCCCTGCTCCGAGGGAAGCCTGCTTCTCCCTCTCCCACTCCCCCTGCTTGTGTTCCCTCTCCTGCTGTGTCTCTCTGTCAAATAAATAAACAAAATCTTAAAAAAAAAAAAGAAAGAAAGAAAGAGCTCAGGTCCAGTCTTGATGCATAAGCTGGGAGACTTTGGCGGAGGGGAATCTGGTGCTTCAGTTTCCCCATTTGGAAGACAAAAGTGTTACTCTAGATCGAGGGTTCTCCATCTTTCCTTGTGCCATGGACCCCTCAGGTGAAGCCTAAAGACTCTTTTCCAAGTAATGGTTTTAAATGCATAAAATAAAATACATAAGATGACAAAAAACAACTCATATTAAAATACAGTTAACAAAGTGCTAAAAAAAGTAGAATTTGGACAAAATGTTACCTATGATTCTTTTTTTTTTTTTTAAAGTAATCTCTATACCCAACATGGGGCTCAAACTCCCAACTCTACTGTCTTGCCCTTCTTGGGCTTTCTATGTCCTTCTAATAGGAGAATCCTAAATGTCTTGAGGACATGGAGGAAGATGCTCCTAGGGTTTGTGATCTGTGTGTTAAGTCAGGCACTCTGGAAATTGCATTAGCTCTTCCTTCTGGGGTGGTAGGAGGAAGTTTCTGGTAAAAGTTTCTGGTAAGATAGGGCTCCTTTACGTAAGTTCTCTCTGATAGATCAGGAGATTTGGGGATGTGTTTTGGGGCCCAGTCCACACATGGGAAAATTTGGGCCTCATGGCCTTTGTCAGTGAGAGGTCAGGTTGGGGAGTGTGTTGACCCACATTTTCCAGCACCAGCCCCAGGAATAGTGACGCCAACTCTTTGCATCCTTCACATCTGCATGACACTATCGCTTGGGCCACCTCCCTACCTCTAGCCCCAGCTGCAACCTCCTCCTCCCATAGGCTGGGGGAAACCGAGGCACGTGGGATGCCGTGCGGGAGCCTCAGCGGTCTGGGAGCGAATGTGTCGGGCTGGGCTGGAGAGCCGGTTGCTGACCCAGGCAGGCTTCCCAGGACATTCAGCACGATGCGTGCCCTGATGTCCCTACGGTGACCACCTTAGGAGTGAGGCACGGTCGCAATCACACCACAGGTTTGAGGCCTCCTTTATTAGACAGCTGTGTGGTGAGGAAGACTGTTCTCTGGAAATGGGAGGAAAAAAAGGGGGTGCAAGGGGCGTCTGGCTTGCCCGGCTGGAGAACATCCTGGCCCGTCCTGCCCCACCGGCTACTGCCCTCGGGAGCACTGCCTCCGAGGGCTGCACTTTGGGCTCTCAGGCTCCCTTATGGCATCTGGCCCGGATGACAAGACCCAAGAAATCCCGACAAGGCCACGGCTCCCCTCGGTGGGGGCTGAGAGTGTTGGGGTCCCCAGACAGCACTTCTTGCTTTCCCCAGCTCATCGTTCCCAGTCAGGCGGGAGAACGGTGGCTGTTTGTGAATTTCCTGACAGTCACATATACGGCTTAAACCCCAGCCTGTGTGGGGCACGGAAATGGAACAGAAAGGAAACTGGCTTCCCAGAGTGACTCCCCCCGCCCCCCGCCCTTCTCAGTAGCTGTGGGGGACAGGCCCAGCGGGGAGCCTTGTGGCTGAGCTTGCACGTCCTGTGCAGGGAGATCACCTTGGCCGATAGCCTTGGGTTTTGTTTTTTTCCTTTCTTTCTTCTTTTTCAGCAGAGCTGGGTGAGGGGAGGTAGAGCATGGAGTCTAGTGGGGTGGTCCGACTCAATTCTGCAGAGCGGACAGTGCACCTCTGGGCTGCTTGGGAAGGCAGCGGGCCCCTGGACAAGGCTCTGTGGGGCACCCTGTGCATTGCCCTTGGCGAGCAAGGTAAGTTGATCAGAGGTGAGTGTTCCCAGGGCACCAGAAAGGTGCTGGGCTTGGAGAGAAAGGCTCGGACTGTAGCTGCTCCTCGCTGTCTCTTCCTGCTCTGTGCCCGACCCGTCCAGCATCCCTCCCGACCCCAGCTCACCAGTGAGACCCCTGTTATTTCTCGTTTGAATAGAAGGGCAGCTCAGGCCAGAAAGAATGAAGGCCAGCGTCACCATCAAGTCAAGTGATAGGACTGAGCTGCCTCCACCGGGTCAGACCTGGGGGTAACCCTTTGGAAGCTCCTTTGATAGCTCTTCTCTACATGGTTGCACTAACTGATAATCCTTTAACAGGGGCACACGTTGCCCTTGACAATCATTGCTTGGTGAGTCTCAAAAGGCAAATACACTCGTGAGAAGGAAATGCATGAGTAACTTCATATTAAGGTACAAATGACCAGTGTTAGGTCATTTCCTAAGAGCAGATGGGGTGTGGGGGGAATGGGGTGCATGCTTTGTGCCTGTGGGGGAGGACCCATGAGTGGGGATGACGGGCCCAGAGAGGGGCCAAGGAGCACACCCTTTGGGCGGTTGTGGGCCAGAGACTGTGGAGCACAGAGTCTGCACCGGTCTGGCCCCACTTGCGGGGCCAAGGAGTTCATGCTGAGGTTTGCATCAAAATCAGTAAGCAAGGGGACAGGAAGGGAGGGCAGGCAGGCAGATCCAAGGCGTTAGGGCCTGACAGTGTGCCCCTCTTTCGATGGCTATTTTGGGTCTGATGTCCTCAGATTCACAGCAGTGACAGCACCTGCCCTCCCCTCCCTGGGGCATGGATGTTACTTCTCTGTGGGTGTCCCTGGGAAGGGAGACCACAGGGCTCCAGCAGGACCCAGTGTCCAGAGCACTTGTTTTGTGCCAAATACCAAAATAAGAAGACTAGCAGAGGCCCACAGGGGCCTGCGGGTCCTGGAGTTGCAAAGGTATAACTGAGGAGTGTCAGTCACTGTGAGAAGGGTACCATCGAATGTTCTGGAAGCACCGAGGGAGGAGGGGCTTGTGAATTCTGCAGAGGCTGGGAGGTTTCCGGGAGGATGTGGCACTTACAGGGCCTCGAAGGGGAGAGAAATAGGTACCCTCAGCTGAGGGAGGCAGCAGGTGCGGAGTGAGCCCCCAGGCCTGTGTTGATGTGCCCTGGGGAAGAGGCATATCAGGAATATTGGGACGCGGGGACAGCTGCCATGAGAGGGGGACTCGGCAGGACCCAGTCCCTTCCCTGTGCCCTCTAAGTCCTAAACCAACTGGGAAAGGGACACGCATGTTCCAGATGCATCCAACAGCAGCTCTGCGGCTAGAAAATGGTGAGCTGACCTGTGACCTCCTGAGCTAAACCGGCCCCTTGAGATGGCGCCCCTTGCCCTGCTCAGACTCCTCCACCCGCTCAGGGCACACGGCGGTCCCCTCCCCATAGCCCCCGCCTCGCTCAGCCCGATGACTGGATTGTTCAGGGAAGAAATGGAAGGAAAAAAAGAAAGAAGAGCCGGCCCTGTTGAGTGGGTGCCGGCAAGCCTCCTGGAGAGTGTGTGCTCCGTTTCCTCCTTGGAGGTGCTTCCTGCAAAGGGCAGCAACACCTGGGGCCACAGCGTTTGCCTGCCCAGAGCGCAGGCGCAGATGCGCAGGTGCAGGCGCCTGTGCGGGCCGCCTTTCCAAGGGCAGGCAGGAGGCCATCTAGGGGGCCGTTTCTCCGATCCAGGCGGATTTAAATCTCTGGGTTCGGAGAATCTGAGTCAAGGGTTTCCGATGGACTGTGGTCAGGGTCCCAGGAGAAGCAGGAGGCGTGAAGGGAGCTGCTTCTTTCTCCACAGGGTCCATCCTTAACTCTTGAGCTGGGCCACGTGCTGCAGAGACCCTTCCTGCCCGTTCCTCAGACTTGTTGTCCCTGCATGTTCCCCTCTCTTCCCTGGAAGCAGCCCAGGGACTAGAGGTGTGAACGGGTGAGGCTCTGTCCTCAAACCCAAACCTTGGCAGAGGTGGCACACCTCTTTTTATGCACCTAAGGCTTGGGGTGCTGGGAAAACAGCTCCCTTCCCTCAGTCTAATTTGTAAAAAGAAAGAAAACACAGAACGAAATAGCAGAAAGGGAATTGTGTGGGTTTTGACATTTATGATTGTACCAGTGATTTATCCACACAGTAGAAAGAAAAGTCTAAAGAACGCTGGTAATGGCTTCTTTTTTTTTTTTTTAGCAGTTTTTCTCCTGCACGCCTTATCTTTTCAACTAGAGCATAATGTTCAAGTAGTAGAAGCTTGATTCTTTTGCATCTTCTGAATATAACCAATAGTTGACATAGCACTTGGGAATTTCTTGATAAAATGAGAAATATGTTTTAATTCATTTTTTTTAGGGAGCCTAAATCATCCATTTCTCTGTCTGATCATCTATCATCTTGCCATCCAGGCAGCCAGCCTTCCGAGGTTCAAAGGGCTTCTCTGTGCTCCCCTCTCTACCTTTCAGCCTGACTTCTCTTACTTTCCATTTGAATGGAGGCCCCTTCTCCATCCCTGTGCAGGGGACTAGACCGAGCTTTCCCCGCCTGGGTTAAAATGAGGCGCAATCTACAGCAGGCTCCCTGCCAGTCAGCCCCAAGTTGATAAAGGATGGGACAGCTGTGTCCTGATTCAAGTGAGATTTGGGGGCTCATGGAGCTAGTGCCCTTCAAGACTGCATCTGACCACAGATGCTCAGTATTCTCCACCCGGGTCTCTGATCCTGGTTCCATGAGCTACCGTGGTCCTCGGGCAAACTACACGCCCTCAGCAAGCTTCATGCTTATGTGTGCGCCGTGGGCACTGTCCCTCGGGCCCCAACCACTGTGCGGGGAGCTTTGGGTAGACCTGCCCCAGCTCTTCTCCTTACAGTCACAGTGTGGAAATTTGGAAGTTAAAGGATGATCAGACTGCAGATAGGAATGGATGTGCACACAACAAAGGCAAGGCTCAGTTAGCAGATTGGGGAACATGAATTGGAAATAGGAAATCATTAAGACTTTTGACAGACAATCCGATAGGAAAGGGGACAAAATACTCATATAGGCACCTCGTAAAGAAGATATGGACATGGCCGGTAAACAATGGAGAAGGTCGTCGTTAGGGAAATGCTAATTAAAACCACAAGAAGATACTCCTCCATACTCACCAAAATGGTTCGCCTGATAAAGACTGCCAAGGGCAAGTGTTGGAGAGGATGCGGGGCGGCGGGAACTCCCATACACTTCTGGGAGTACGAAGAGCAGCGACTTTGGCAAACCATATGCCAAGCCCTGTTAAAACTAACCACGCACAAGTGGTCGGGGGTGGGAGGGATGGGGTGGCTGGGTGATAGACATTGGGGAGGGTATGCGCTACGGTGAGCGCTGTGAATTGTGCAAGACTGTTGAATCACAGATCTGTACTTCTGAAACAAATAATGCAACATATTTTAAGAAAAAAGAAAAAGAAGAAGATAGCAGGAGAGGAAGAATGAAGGGGAGTAAGTCAGAGGGGGAGATGAACCATGAGAGATGATGGACTCTGAAAAACAAACTGAGGGTTCTAGAGGGGAGGAGGGTAAGGGGATGGGTTAGCCTGGTGATGGGTATTAAAGAGGGCACATTCTGCGTGGAGCACTGGGTGTTATGCACAAACAATGAATCATGGAACACTACATCAAAAACAAATGATGTAATATATGGTGATTAACATAACAATAAAAAATTTAAAAAAAACCTAACCATGCACAGGACCTGTGACTCACCAGCTCTACACTCCTAACTACATACTCAGCAAAAGATATGTATGTGTTTCCCCCAAGGCATATGAAAGAACAGGCAGAGGGGAATTTTATATAATGTCCCCAAACTGAAAACAGTGGATGAATAAACAGATGGTGGTGCATTCATACAAGGGAATGTCTTACAGCTACGAGACCAAACAGGCGACAACCACAGCCAACGATATGGGTGAATCCCACTGGCTAACGTTGACCCCAAAAGTCTGTACGTGTAAGAATACACATATACACAGTGTGTGATTTCACTGGTTTAAAGTTCAGAAGCAGGGGGCGCCTGGGTGGCTCTGTCGGTTGAGCATCTGCCTTAGGCTCGGGTCGTGATCTCAGGGTCCTGGGATCGAGCGCCACGTTGGACTCCCTGCTCAGCGGGGAGCCTGCTTCTCCCTCTACTCCTCCCCCCTGCTTGTGTTATCTCTGTCTCTCTCTCCCTCTGTCAAAAAAGAAAAAAAAGTTCAGAAGCAGACACAACTGAATCGTGATTTTTAGAAGTTAGGCCAGTGGTTACCCTGGAGTGGAGATCGAGGTGGGAGGGCACATAGGCGAGCTTCTGGGGCGCTGGTGAGCTGTGTTTCCCAATCTGGGTGCTGATGCCATGGATGTGTTCACTTTGTGAAAATCGTCAAGCGATTTTATTGATTTGTGCACACTTTTGCATGTATGCATTGGGGATTTTTATTTTTTTTCAATTTTATTTTTTTAAAAGATTTTATTTATTTATTTGACCGAGACACAGTGAGAGAGGGAACACAAGCAGGGGGAGTGGGAGAGGGAGAAGCAGGCTTCCCTCGGAGCAGGGAGCCCGATGCGGGGCTCGATCCCAGGACCCCGGGATCATGACCTGAGCCGAAGGCAGACACTCAACGACTGAGCCACCCAGGCGCCCCCTGCGTTGGGATTTTTAAATGGTGCAAATTCTTTAATAGTCCTCCTATCGAGAGGCTGGAGCTATGTCCCCTTCTCTTGATTCTGGGTGGGCTTGTGACTCACTTGTAAGGGATGGGAGGTGGTGGAGGGGATGAGGCCAGGTCAGAAAAGGTGTTTTGAAGTACAAGGCATTGATAGAAAAACTGAGGTGCAGTGAGGCTGACAGATCGGGAGATGACTGCCATTGATAAACATAGCTTGTTCCTCATAGATACGGAGTGGAGGGGGCACGCCACATCACCAGGGGCCACGGGGTGGGGTGGGGGGGAAGTAGCAGGGTCAGTTGGGAGAAAGAGAGAGGCAGAAAGGTGGGCAAGAACTGTTACTGTGGCTTTTACAAGGAAAAAAACACGTGAGACAGGGGAGGGCAGACTTAGGACGGGCTAGTTTGAATCATTTCAGGTGGCTCTGGGACACAGGGGCTGCCCCGTATCGCCTGGCACCTGGCTCTGCGGGTGACTAGGGCAGGTGGGCAGGTGCACAGTGGCCCGGAGCCTGAGAGCCCCATAAAGGAGGTGGTTGGGGTGGGACCCTCAATTGATTAGTTTGCATTTGAAAAGTGTGCGCAAGGACTCGGCTGACCCAGGAAGAGGCAGTCCGGTAGGGTCAGCAAGTCCCCACCATGTGAAAGCATCAGAATGCAGAAAATAACAGAGCTTCTACCTAGTGTCTGGTAGGTAACACTTTCCTTTCAAGCCTGGAGCTGCTGGGTAAGAAACCAAGTTACGTTCAGGCAGCTAGGCTGTGAGGAAGCCTCAGGAGGAGCCCAAGTGCGGGTACTTTCGTGGACACCCCTAGCTGAGGTGCCAGCCAAAAGCCAGCACCAACTGCCACTCATCTGAATGAAGTCCCCCCAAGATGGTCCTAGCCTCTGCCATCAAGTAACCCCCAGCTGCCGACCCTTCCCAGCGGAGGCTCCCCACACCGAGGAGCAGAGAAAAGCCATTCCTACTGTGTTCTGTTCCAAAACCTGACTGTGAACATAATAAAGTGTGTTTTCAGCTGCTAAATTTTGGAGGGATAATTTGTTACACGGCAGTAGTAACTGGAATAGTGTGTTACACTTCAACAAAAAGTTTGCTTAAAAAGAGAGACGTTTGGGGTGTCTGGGTGGCTCAGTCATTAAGCACCCGTCTTTGGCTCAGGTCATGATCCCGGGGTCCTAGGATCGAGCCCCGCATCGGGCTCCCTGCTCCGTGGGAAGCCTGCTTCTCCCTCTCCCCCTCCCCCTGCTTGTGTTCCCTATTTCGCTGTCTCTCTCTCTCTCTGTCAAATAAATAAATAAAATCTTTTAAAAAAGAGAGAGAGAGATGTTTCTCATGTGTATGTTGCTTCAGCACATTATTATTGATACAGAGGCAATATTACGTTTTTTGTTGTTTTTTTTGTTTTTATCTCCCCAAGGACTTCAACCTCAGGGCTCCCAGGCCGAGCAGCCCCCTCCACAATGTCAGATCCTGTCTTGCTCAGCCCCACCCCAGGAAGTGAGCGCAACCCTCTCTCTGTTCTGTGCAGCCCTCTGGTCTTCAGTGCCCTGGGAAACAGCCCCGCCCTATGCCTTGCCTGTCACAAGGGCAAGAAGGTCATCAACAGGTGTCTCCCTGGACCACCTAGCGGTGTCCGATTTCCTGTTCACCCTGGCCCTGCCTGGAAGGATCACCTATTACGTGCTGGCCTCCAGCTGGTCTTTCGGTGAGAGACTCTGCAGGGTGATGGCATTCCTCCTCTCCGTGAACAACCCCGGGGAGGAGGGTGTGTCAACCTCCCGACGTGCGTGAGCGCGCACCGATACCTGGCTGTGGTCTGCCCCCTCCAGGGCCCGCAGCTCGGCAAGGCCCACGGGCCGTGCGCGGCTCGTCTGTGTGGCTCTTAGGCCTTGGCCTTGCTGCAGACGGCGCCCCTGCTCTTCACCCGCGTGACCGAGCGTGCGGCGGGCAGGCTGAGCTGCGTGGGGTATGACAGCGTCGAGGGAATCCGCTGCCCCTCGTGGTTCTGGTGGCCTGTGCTCTGAGCTTCTGTGGGCCGGTGGGGGTCACGCTATTTTGTGACCTGAAGACCACCTTGCAGCTGTGCAGGACAGCCTGGGGACACTCGCTGATGAGCCAGAAAGGACGTCAGCAGAGGGCCCGCCTGCTCACCCCGGCGCTGCTGGTGGCCGTGGTCGTCAGCGTCGGCTCCTACCACCTCAACATCATCCAGTTCATGCAGAGAGAGACGCCCCGCCCGCCGTCCGGCCCGGCGCCGAGGGCTTTCAGACTGTCCCTGCAGCTCACCATGCCCCTCGTGAACGTGAACTGTGGCATTGGCCCCATCATTGACTACTTCTCATCGACACGGTACGGGAAATGGCTCCTCGGCATCTTAAAACTCAGGGGGGTCCGCATCCCCCTCCTCCTCCCAGAGAAGGGCTTCCTCAGAAACGCCAAGTGTCAACCAGACTGGAGCCTTAGCGCCCTTAGAAGAGAATGAGGTCTGATGAGTCGTTGGCTTTAAGACTATCTCCAGGGAGGGGTCCAGGACTGGAGGCCCGAAGCGTAGATTCATTTGAGGGGTGGGTTCTTTAAGAAAAAGAAGAGAAGAGAATAATACAGAGTTAGGTGCAGAGTCTTGGATGGTGGAGGGGCCCCAAAGCTTGAACTTGCTTAGCTTCATGCTGAAGTACCTCTAATGTTTCACAATAAATAATACGGGAGCTCCTGGGCCTCTGAAGGGTTTGTGCTGTTTCTTGCTGGAAAAAGAGAATTTGCATAGTAAATGCAGAAAAGACCAAAAGAACGAGGTTTCAAGTTTGGGCAGGCAAAATGTTATAAAGGGCAATAGGACCCCCCCCCCGCCAAGACAAAGTTTGTAGAAGCTTAAAGTTAACATTTACAAAAACGCCAAGGTTTTCCTGCAAAGGTCAGCAACACTGGGGATGCACCTCAGTTCCAGACCTGGAGGTGGGGGCCGGAGTGGGAGCGAGGGTGGGGAGGCGGGGGGCTCACTTCTGCAGAGCCCACCTCCTGCAGTGGGAAAGCGTGGTGTCACCTGTGCAGCTGGGGACAGTGGCCGGGGAAGGGAGGAAAGTCAGAAAAGCAGGTTCATGCGTCTCATCTGTTTAGTGCCTGTCAGAAAGAGCGTATCCACGCAAGTGGTGTTCACATTCGATCAAGACAAAACTTTCATTTCACCTTCCCGAGTTTAAAGCCACTTACGGAACATTTTGATTTTGTCGGTTCGGGAAAAGCGACCCGCGCCTCCCTGCTCGGTGGCACGTCAACCCTCCCCCCCCCCGCTTCCTTCAGTTTCCGGCCCTGAGCTGCAGGGGTCCTCCGTGGGGTCACCCCGGCCCTATCCCACAGTGACCCTCCACTCCTGATGACCTGCATCGTGCACCTCGCAATTTCTGACATTTTGGGCACTTGATTCTTCCATCTCAAGCTTCAGGCTCTACTTTCTTGAGGGGGTGTCCCGTGGCCCCGGGGCTGGAAGTCCCTGAGCCATCTGTGGCCAAGCCCCCTTGTCGCTGTCCCCCACAGGGCAGCGCGGGCTCAGCCTGTAATGAGACGTGGTGCTCAGTCCGGTCTCACTGGCTTAGTGGATGAGGAGTATTCCTCTCATGCAGCGGGATACCCCGCCTCGCATGACAAGCCCCCAGGGGCTCGGGTCAAAGTTCTGGGCACGCTTTTCCTCCGTTCCGCCCCGGCGTCCAGCTCCACTGGACTCTGAGCAGGGAGGACACTCAGCTTTTGAGTTACTGTCCGTGGCTGTGGGCCCCTGTGGCCAGACAGGTGCCAGCACTGATGTCACTCTGGGGACATGGGGGCCGAGTGCTCAGTGGAGGTGCTTCTGGCCTGCTGAGGTGAGGCTTGGAGGAGGACCAAAGCCTCAAAGAATGGGGAACTCTGCTCTTGGGGCCCTGTGCATTCAAGATGTACTCAAGATGTGGTCCCCCTCTGCACCCTGCATCAGCCACGCTGAATAAATCCCAGATGCCCACGGTTGGTGTCCACACCTGGCTGGCGTGCAGAGCTTACACTCCCACCCTGTTTGCAGGAACCAGTACTTATCAAAGGGCATGGCGCTGGCAGGAGGGGGCCTGGCCAGCCAGCAGGGTGAGGAGGTGCGACCAGAGCAACCTGGTAACCAGAAGGCCTCCGCCTTGGAGAAGGGCCAGGCACGCAGGGCTGCCCAGACCGGTCCGACTCTGGACACTACAAACCCTTCTCATTCTCTCTAGCGTTTCTCGTAACCCGTCCACCCTGCACACCAGGCTTCTCAGCTCCAAAGCGGCTCAGTTGGTTTGTTGGAGCACATGGAAGCAGGAAGGAGAAGTCACATCCAGAGGGCATTTGGGAATGAAACGGGATCAGGAGAAAGGACCAGGGTTGTGAGGTCTGGCGGAAGCCACCACAATGGGAGAGGGAGCCGAGCGGAGACGCACCTTCGGTTTGCAATACCAGCCACAGATGGATAGGGGTTGGCTTGCTTTTCAGATGTGGTGCTGATGGGTGTGATTTATAAAGAGGGACATCTGAGTTCTGAGGGCTGCACTCGCCAGGGATGCTCCAAGGCCGGACTCCGAGTGTGGAATCCTGAGCTCAGGGAGCCAGGAGGGAAGAGTCTCCTGCTGAGGACTCACACTCATGCCTGAGCCTCATTTTCCCTTCTGTAACCATTGGGACTGTAATATCTGTCACATGGGGTTGCTGTTGGGGTGGGGGGCGGTCCACGAAACAACACATGTGTAAGTCCTTTAAAACTGAAGAAATGATTGAAAATGAAAACGGACTGAGGTCACTGAAGTTTTCTAAGTGGGCTGGCACAACTCATCTTAGCGGGAATATACATCTCATTATTACTGGGACTAGAAGGTTCCAATGCCCAGGCCACGTCCTAGCCCCTAGGGCAGCGGTTCTCCAAGTGTGGTCTCTGGACAAGCAGCACCTAGAGACTTGCTAGAAATGCACGTTCTCGGGGCGCCTGGGTGACTCAGCCGGTTGAGTGACTTAATTTCGACTCCGGTCATGATCTCAGTCCTGGGATAGAGCCCCGTGTCAGGCTCCCCGCTCAGTGGGGAGTCTGCTTTTCCCTCTCCCTCTACCCCCCCCCACCAGTTCACACAGGTACGCATGCACACACACTCTCTCTCTCTCAGATAAATAAATAAATCGAAAGAAAGAAAGAAAGAAAGAAAGAAGAAAGAAAGAAAGAAAGAAAGAAAGAAAGAAAGAAAGAAAGAAAGAAATGCATATTCTCGGGCCCACCCAGCCCTGCTGCACCAGCCCCTCTGCAGCAGGGGCCCAGCATTCTGTGTTTGAACAAGCCCTCTGGGCAACCCTGTCGCTTGCTCAAGTGTGAGAACCACTGCCCCCCCCACCCCACCCAGAGACTGTGGGCAGCATCTCTCTTACCCACAGTGCTAGTTTGCCAAAGCGATTGTTACACAGGACCGTCAACTGGGTGGATTAAAACAGAAACTTGTTCTTGCACATTTCTAGAGGTTAAAAATCCAAAGTCAAGGTGTTGATAGGGCTGTTCCTTCTGCGGCCATGAGGGAGACTCTGTCCCAGCCTCTCCCCAGCTGCCGGGGGTTTGCTGGTGATCTTTGGGGTTCCTTGGCTCGTAAAGCATCACCCGATCTCTGCCTCCATGTTCACATGGCGTTCCTGGTATGTCTCTGTCTTCACATGGCATCTTCTTCTTTTCATAAGGACACCAGCCATCTTGAATTAGGCCCACCCTAATGACCTTGTCTTAATTTAATCACACCTGCAAAGAACCTGCTTCTAATTACGGTCAAGTTCACGGGTACTGGGGTTTGGGACCTCATCCTATCTTGTGGAGGTCACAAAATTCAACGCATAACACCCACCCATTTCTGGACACCCCAGACTCTTCTGAGTCCCACCCTATCCCTAAACTCTCCCCAGCTCTAAACCCCCACACTGCCTCAGAGCCCCACTGTGAAGGTGAGGCTTGGAGGAAGGGGTAAGGGGGCGGGGGTTGGTCTGTTTTAAACCCTAGTTGGTTAAAAAAAAATTTAACTGTCATGGTTTATTTTCTGGGCCCTATCAAAGTAACCCCCTGTCAAAATGGAAGCCTCAGAGTGACCCGCTTGAAGGGTCTCCTCACCCTTCCCGTGGGAGATCAGTCCAGAGGACGCTATGAGGCCCAGGGCAGCCCTATAGGTCGGGGCTCTGTGATAATGCCCCCGAGTCCCATTTCCTGGGGGTGTACAAAGGGTCCCCCGCCAGCAGAGGTGTGCAGGGGATTCTACCACTGGGTGGAGAGTTTCATGACGACTTCTAGGAATCCTAATCCCTTGACATTTTAAGGGGGAAGAGCCGAGAGTTTCAGAAATCAAGCTGGTAGATACCCCAATGTTCCTACGGGCTCTTGGCTTTCTCCAGACAGCACATTTTCACTGAGAATCACATTTCTTTGGCATTGCTGCACACCACAAGCCAACCACTGTCCAGCTTTCACTACAGTTTTCTTTCTCACTTCACCAAGTGACTGCGTAGGGACAGGCCCAGAGACTGAGAAGTTCCTCTGGCCTGTGAGGCTTGCGGGCAGCTGGGCTCAGGGCCGGGCCGTGTCACCCTCAGAGACCCCAACCCGGCAGTGCACGGGTCAGATCACACCTCAGGCCACATGAATCCCTCATGACGTGGAGGTCCTGGTTCCTCTGTCATTGTTGAAATCTTGAAAGTCTTGGGGCGCCTGGGTGGATCCATTGGTTAAGCCTCTGACTCACGATTTCGGCTCAGGTCATGATCTCAGGGTTGTTTTTCTCCCTCGCCTTCTGTCCCTCCCTGCTCCTTACACACACACACTCTCTCTCTCTCCAATCAATCAATCAATCAATCAATCCTTTAAAAAAAATCTTGGAAGTCTTGTTTTCTAATGCCAAAGTTCTACACCACGTTCCGGTGCCCACATTCTTCGATTCCAAGAATCCCTGACATGTGTTCAGTAGCCCTGCAACGGGACAGGCAGTGGGACGTGGTCCGTCCTAGAAAAGCGAGGAACCCTCTGTGTGTTTGCCAACGCCTGATATTATTCCCTTTGGTAGGTTGCACAGAAGGGGTAAAGGGCTAGAAACGTTGCCAGAAATTCAGTCCCACTAAACACTCATCAGCTGAATCCACAAGTGATGGTTGCCCCAACCATGAGAGGCGGCTCAGAGAGATGATGGGGACACCCCGCTTCTGCAGGAATTTTTAATTTTGTCTCTGGGCCACGACTCCTCTTCATTAATTCATATACTTATCAAGCATTATCCTAGGCTCTGGGGACACAGGGGGGTGAATAATGGAGACACAGCCCTTAAACCTCATGGACTGTGTGGACCAGCAGGTGACACACTAGGGTAGTCAAACAGTGACAGGAGAACATGTCCAGTGTCACGTGGGGACTGCTATAGACCAGGGGAGAAGAGCCTGGGAGGGCTCCCCAGGTTTGGGGTTGGAAGACTGGATTGATGGTGGGGTCATTCCCGATAGGGAATATGGGATAAGATACAGTTTGGGGGTCGGAGAAGGTGGGCAGGCATGGAGGTGTCCAGTACAAAGTAGGACATATGAGGCCTGAAGCCAAGAAGAGAGAGTTGGGGGAGGGTACCGACTGGGGAGGGATGAGGTAGACAATATTCCCAGAGAGAGCCAAGAGAGCCTGTTGAACAGTGTGGGCTTTATTATATTATTCAGGCATGGTGGGGCTACCGGATCAGGAGACGCTGGCCATTGAAAAGTTAGTTAGTTCGTTAGTTAGTTAGTTAGTTCCTTCCAGTTCCCAAGAGGAGGGGGGAGCCCACACACAGAAGCACCAGAGAGGGTCAGGAGTCAGAGGGAGCGAGGGAAACGTGGCAGGAGCCTTTACTGTGGTTCGCACAGGAAAGGCAAGGCGGAGTAAGCAGACTTGGCCAGGCTAGCTTGAATCATCTCGCTGGGCTCTGGGGAAGAGCAGCTGGCTCCCAGGGGCCTGGTGCAGGGTCCCGCGGTGATTGGGGCCGGGGGGATGTGCCAGCCTGACAAAGGCGGGCTCTGGACTTGTCGGTTTGCATTTGAAAAGTGCACTCATGAGCGAGTTTTTATTATCCCCAGGAGTTGGCTAACCCTGGGAGGGGCAGTCCCTCCAGGCTCAGCAAGGACCTGCATGCCAATGCAGCAGAATGCAGAAAATAAAAAGGCATGGTTAATACAGAGGCCTGGCAAAGCACCACGGGGAACATTCACAGGAAGGGAAGCAGCTGAGAAACCTACCGGAGAGACTGAGAAGTGGTAGGAAAGCCAGGAGGGGCGATGTTACAAAAGCCAAGGGAGATGAGAGAACAGGGAGGAAGTAACTAGCAGCCTAAGGAGGGGCTTTGCATTTGGCAAAACACTGGCCGGTGAGGGTAGAAGCCAGACATCAGCAGGCTGAAGAGACAGGGTCAGCAGGTGTCCAAATACGTCTCAAGAGATCGGTCTTTAAGGATGAATCAGAAGAGGGGGATGGGGGTAAGGGATGGGAATTTTTTTTTTTTTTTTGTAACCAGAGAGAAATTGTTATAGTTTCAGTCTTGAAGGGAAGGAATCAGAAAAGAGGCTGAAGTCCCCAGTCTGTGGTACGTTGTGATGGCGCCCGCAGCAAACTCAGACAGTAGTCTTAATCTTTCTACCCGATTTAAGGAAAATAAAAGGATCCTGCTCTCTTCTTTCAACTTCACCCCTCCTACCACCTAGTGAAAGAAAAACAGAAGCCGCCAATACAGCAAATGGTATTATCCCCACTTATTTTTTTAGGTGCCTCCGAGAGCTAGAGCATCTGACTTGAGTGTGGCCCTTAGGCTGGAGAGTGAGCCCGCGGTCCCAGGGCAGGTGACGGGCGGGCGGAGCAGGTGTGCCCCCGTGTTCCGGGCCCGCAGTCCCACACACGGCACAGTTTCATTATGCTTTCCCCCCTTGGGCAAGTCAATGACCCAAATTTATTGAGACGCTTTCATGTAGGGCCCCCCCGCGCATCCTACGGCCTAACGATTTTTCCCGCTCGCTCAACCGCCCTGCTGTGTCAAACACTTCGGCAGAATCTGTTAACCTTATCTCTTGTTTTATCCCGGTGCTCATCTTTTATATTCACAGAGGGTTCGGGTATGTGTGTGGGGATACGGCTGAGAAGGGGGGCAGTAACCACAGTCCTCCCTTAGCCTCTGATGTCACCTCCCCGGGCAGAGCCGGTGAAACCAGCCAACTTGGACGGCGGAGGAGGTGACAGGTCAAGTACCTGGAGGCACCTTCCTTGGGAAGCGCTGTCTTGAGAACTCTGCGTGTCACCTGCAGCCCTTACAGAGTACGCCCACCACAGGCGGGTGAGGACATAGGGGACGCTTCGACGGGGCCCTCACAAGATGCGGGGTCCAGGCCTGCTGGGCCCCAAGAAGCCTCAGGGAGTCATGGGCAGTTCTGGGACCTTGTTTCATGCGCCAACGGAAGACATTAGTCAAGATGATCGCTGACATCATTCCAGCTCTGAGATCCCTGGGATTTCTTTGTGCCGGACCTTAAGGCCGGTGAGTGAGGGCCCGTTTTCCGTGAGTACATGGGTTTGGCTGTGTATCTGCCTTAGTAGATCTTTAGTGGCTTTTCTCTGTGTGTGTTCCTTGGGGGTGGCTTGACTTCAGTTGCCTGTTTAGCCTCTGGCTGGTGTCCTCTCCCTCAGGGAGGAGAACAGGGGCTGGGGCCTGAGACCCGAGAGGAGAGGGGCAGAGCCAGGGAGAGCAAGACAGGGATGGGGGCTCAGGGGCTTACAAGTCAGCTACTGTGCACCCCCCGAGGAGGTCCTCCCTCCAGCCCCCCGTGTGAGGCAGGGCAGCTGGGAGACCAGGTGCCCTTGGAGTTGCTGATGCGCTGCTCCCCAATGGTTCCGACTCAGTGAGCTCGGGGGTGGGGGGGCATCTAAGAAGCAGAATAAGAAATGGGGGGCAGAGGCCCCTCAACGTCCTTATTGCTACCCTTCGGGGGACCCCTTGGGTGATTCTCCCAATCTGAACAACTGTCTGCACTCTTCTTGGGGGATTGCAGCTACCCCACTTAGCTAGCTGGGGGCAGTGCGGGGCTGCCGCCCCGTGTTCTTCGGTCCCCACCGGTGGCGTGCTGCGCTCCTCGAGACACAGCTGCGTTCGTTCCCGAAGCGTCTCACCTTCTTGTTAGCGAAATCAGATAACTTAAGGAATTATTGTATAAACTGATAAAGTACAGAGGCGAAAAGAAGGAGTTGTTTTTATAAGAGCTACGTGGAATGCTTTAGAAAGTTTGGTGGAGGTAAATTGCTAACAAAACCAAACCTACCGTCAGAATAGGGGTGAGTGTGACAATTATAAGACATTAGAAACATGTTAAAAATCCAGGATGAAACGCACCCTGATTGCTTCACCGAGTTCTTGCGCTAGCTGTGATAAAGAGATCCAAACTGGGACTCATAAACAGTGCAATATGGGTGTGGATTATGAAAGATACAAGTTTCTAATCAGTACCACCATAGACAGGTTTTTCCATTTTAATTTTTTAAAAAGTATTTTTATTTTTGCAGGAGAGAGAGAGAGAGGGAGAGAGAGAACAAGCACGTGCATGTGCTGGGGGGAGGGGCAGAGAGAGAAGCAGGCTCCCCGCTGAGCAGGCTCAGTCGCTGCACCGGGATCATGACCTGAACCCAAGGCAGATGCTTAACCAACTGAGCCACCCAGGCGCCCCCAGTACAGTTATCATTAAAAAAAAAAAAAAAAAGGCCTTAGTTACATCAACACCAGAAGACTGGTGAATTAATTACATTGACATGCTTTAACTTAAAATATTTAATATATGGGTTCTAGAGACATATACATATTCACATATACGTTCTACCTACCGTTTACTCAACTTTCTAGTATTCACCGAGTAATTACTAGTCCCCAACTTAAGACGAAGAGCTTCCGGCATTTGCATTAAAAATAGTGGTCATTCCCTTGGAGGGTAGAAATTTCACTTTATTTTATGTGTGTAAATTAAACAATCTGTTCATTTTTGAAAATATTTTATTTTCAAGTAATCTCTACATCCAGCGTGGGGTTCAAACTTAACAACCCCGAGATCAAGAGCCTCATGCTCTTCCACCTGAGCCAGGCAGGCATCCTTAGAGATTGTATGTTAATATTTCGTCCTCACTCTCACTCACTCACTCACTGGATGCCTGGGGCATGTGAGGGAAGCTGGGGTGGAGCTGGTAGCACAGCACCCCCAGGGCAGGGGGCTGATTATGGTTATTTCCCCCCTTGGTGCTTGGACCCCCCCAGCAGAGACTCAGTACGTTAGGAGAATCAGGTGCGCCAGGAGCATGACTTAGAGGGCTGAGCCTGTGGGAAATGCTGCCTCCTGATCCGACAGGGGCTGGCTACTGGCCCCTGGGCCCCAGGTGCCAGACCCCAGGAGCCAGCCCCTCCCTTGGTCCTGGCAGATCTGCACCCTGCATCTCCCTGAGGTGGATGGCTCTGGACCCCATGTGGCTAGGCTGGGAGCGTACGTGAGGACTGAGGTGGGTTAATTTCCACCCAAAGCACACGCCCAGGCCAGACATCACCGTCCGGCGGGGGGGCCCGGGTCTGGTGTTCTTTGAGGGTTGTCTACCAGGTTTGGACAGGAGGGCTAAGGTTTGAGACCACGCCGGAATCTCCTGGGAAGCATCAGAACCCATGGGTGAGTCCTGAGGAAATGCTGTGCTCTGTCCCCAGCCCCAGCAAGGGTGTGAGAAGTTCCCCTGGGTTCTCACGCCCGTAGGCTGCGGTCACATTCCACTGGTGGGGCTCTGGGGTGCTCCCAACGGAGGGGGTGCGCTAAGCCTCCCGGTCTAAACCTCTGGAAGACGTCTGCAAGCCCTTAAGAGGGATGCAAACTTTCTATGGAGGGTTTCAGCTTTTTATTGAATATTTCCTGATACAAAGCTGCACATAGAGCATCTATGTAAGATATTGGAAGCAGCAGTAAAACAGACGCTCTGTATGCCCCAAGCCCTCTCTGCTTTCCTTCCTCTGCCTCAAAACAGTTATATCCTCAAATTGGTTTTAATCATTGTGGAGTGGTTTTGAGCTCTGAATGTAGGAAGTTCATCAGTATTTAAAATGGTCCCTCATACCGACAATCGGAATTAAGAGGCTGGGCAGGTATTTTTGGCCTTATTGGCGGCTCTGTTCACATTCAGACTGTCTTCCCAGGCGGGACAAGGGCTGGCCGCGGCGTGCCCACTCCGCTCAGCAGGCTGGCTCCTCGATGATCGCTTGACTTTTTTGCTTGAACAAAGTAAGTTCATTCCCCCCTTTGACCATAAGGCAGCCACAGATGCTGACATCACATTCATCTTTGTGCAGATTTAAGCACGACACGGCCCCCACCTGCTGAGGAGGCAACACTTAGCCGCCACACACATTGGCATGCCAAGACTTCGCCTATTCTGGAGAGACCTCTGGGACCCTTGCAGCCTTATGCTGATGAAAGACTGGGGTTAGTTCACAGGGACAGAAATTAGGGTTTTTACAGAATCTGTACAGATAGTGCTAAGCCGGAGAGTTTTTAGGTACAATGCTGTACTCCTGGCAAACATCGTGACCTAATCTTACACTCAAATCTCTGTGCACAGCTGTTAAGACAACAAAAGAGCAAAACTGACCACAGTCCTCCTGTGAATAAATGTAAGACAGAAAGTCAGCCAACTGGGCTCGGGGGCTGGCTTGCCCCACCTGGGGGCACAGCACATCTCTGAAGGGGCAGGGGGACCGGAAAGGGAGCAGGGAGCTGGGACCCCCCTCTCTCCCACCGCAACACAGGCGCTCCCCCTTGGTGTACCCCTTTACAGCCTCGCCCAGCGAGGGATTACCTGACATCTGCAGGCTTCGCACTTCACTGAGGTGCTACATTCAGAATAAGGCTCTAGGGCCCAGCACCCCAGGAACCCACAGCCTCTTGTAAAGATCCCAAAGGCATTAAATCCAGTGGGCGGCTTGGGTTGCACCTTCAAAAAGGGGGTTTGTCCTCGATACCAGTTTAAACCTCAGGGGGAGACATTGCATCGCCCCCACCAGTGCCCTTGGAAGGTGGCAGGGACAGCATCCTGAACTTGTTGTGCACGGTGAGGAGAGCACCTGTGGTTTTGCAGAAGCACATGCCGGGGGGCGGGGGGGTGGCGGGGAGAGCTAGGTGGCCATGGCTTTCGGCACGTTTTGTGGTTTGGAAAGACAGCTCTGGCCCCACCGAGGAATCCTGGCCTCATGCAACGAGAGAGTGCGTCCTGCAGCCACCCTTCTCTGACCTGCAGCCCGGGTCTTTGCTGAGCGGGGCAGGGCAGGAATCAGGCAATCAGGACGTCCCGAGGGGAAAGTCTGGAGGTTGAATAGATGGATCTTTCCTTCTCTCCTCCTGCGGCCCCTGCAGGTTGCCAGGGGCCTGAATTCCCCAGCGGGACGCCAGAGCCCCAGGAGGGAGAGATGCTAACTTTGGGGGGGGGGGGCTGATGCCAGGGGCTGCCCTGGATAGAGGCTGAGGGCTGGAGCCCAGGCCTGGCCGGCAGGACAAGAAGCCTCCTTTTAGCCTCCAGCCCATCCTGCCCCTGTTCCGGCTCCGGGCTCTTTCTGACCCCACCTTCTCACCTGTAAAATGTAGGCTTGAACCAGATTGATGTTCCCTTCCAGTTCGACCACCCCAGGAGCCCGGGAACTGCCTCAAATCAAGACGCCACACTTAGGGAAAGGGTCAGCTTTGCTTGCCGTGTCAGTGGGGGTGCTAATGAGTCCAGGTGAAGTCAGACTGAGTGGGGTCTGTACACGGCTGGGCCCAGACGTGGGGGTTCTGCAGGTTTTGTCCGCGGTGAGCCGCTGGGATTTACTGGGTCACCCTGCAATCTGTTTGTTGCTTTTCTTTTTGCAGTAGCCCAGCGGAGGCCCTGAGAGATTTGGGTCTGGCCACTGGGGGACACCCCCCTGCCCGGCCTTGGAGCAATCCCAGGGTCCCCCAGGCACTCCTGTCCTCGTGGGAGGACCAGGGTGGGTGTCTGGGGACCAGCAGCCCGGGGTGGCGTCCTCCGAAGACCCCAGAGCAGCTCAGAACACAGACGAAGGGCACAGGTGTGGGTCGGCCTGAAGGCCCTGGGGCTGGGGGGTGGGGGGTGTTGCACCAGAGCTAGTTTCTCGGATGCCTGAATTTTCTACATCTCTCAGGGCTCTGGAATTCCCACGTATCCGGGGCTCAGAGGACCAAAATGCTGCAGGCAATAAAGGCAAGGGGCCGATACCGCGTCTCTGTGTTTCACAAGGCTCTATCCACTCTCCTCAAGCTCTCAGCCCCACCTCGGGCCCTTCATCCTCACTTCCTTCTTTATTAAGAAGCCAGAAACTACCACTTGAACTTCAACTTCGCTCCAAGTCCACGACTCACCTGGCTTCCTTCAATGTCTCCTTTCTCTGGCTCTGGAGGACAGAGCCTCCTTCCTGGTCCCCAAGGCCAGCCCCTCCTCACGGTTCCGATCACACCCCTTCTGGGCCTAGAGCTCAGGGTCTCGCATCACCGGCTCGGTTACCTTGACCTACAAGCCGACCCTTCCTTCCCCACATTTCCTGGACCAGTGCACACAGCCGACCTCTGCTCCCCTTCCCGTCCAGTGTGCCAGCTCCGGCCCTCTGGAACCCGCCATCGCTGGGCTGACGCTACGTCTCCCCTTGCCCTTGTCCTGCAGCACCACCACCCTGACCCCCTGCTAGATATTCTCATCTCCCCTCGAGCGCCCTCCTCCACTAGAAACGCAGGAAATTAACCCTCTTCTTCCCTGCCTCCATACTCGGTCCCTGCGTTCCTCCGTGACCCCCAGAGCAGGACTCCCAATCTAGGTCTCTAACCCCTGCCTCTTTCCAGATCATTCCCCTGCTCTGGCGACCACTCCCCCCAGCCCCCCCACCCCGACCTCCTCTAGACCCAAGCGAGGTGCACCCTCCCCCAACCTCTCTGCAGGAAATCCCACCTCTGTCCTGTTGAGGTACCGCCACTTAGCCACTGTGGCTTCTTCATCAGGTACAACCATATCCAGCAGGTTAGCAAATTCACATGATTCTGGCAAGTCTTCTTTACGTGCAAGACTGAGGCTTCAGAGCTAAAATTTTAGTCTGAGCCAGAAAGCCAATTTTGACGTTCTTGGCCCATCCCTTTACAAACACGCCACAGGGATTAGGGGATTCTGGAAACCAGCCTTCGATTCTCACAAATGAAATACCACTTGAGCTTACCTGAGTGAAATAAAACTCAAGTTCATGGTGTAGACCCTTTTATTTCCACTTAAGAACCACAGCTGCAGGAACCTGAACTCAGGGACTCAGAAAAAAACTCTAGGTGGTACGGGAAGGTGTGTGTTCACAATTTTATGCTCAATTTCCCGGAATTTTTTTTTCCTTTCTTTTCTAATCCCAAGCTCAGTCTAGGTTTATGAATCGGGACTTCAGAGGCAGACTTTCCTTGATTTGGGAAGAGGGGGGATGGGGGTGGGGTTCACCACAGACCACTTTTTCCTTCTCCCTCTTCTATTTGCACAGTCTGGAATCTGCTTGCTTGAAAATTAGGCCCGATTTGGTACTGTTTGCACCAAGTCCGAAGTCTGCATCATCTTTTCTAGACTTTAGGAAACCAACCCAAATGGCGTGCTGATGCCCCCCTCTGGCATGCGTCACTATGCACTGAACACAAAAGGTTTTTCTTCAGGGGTCCCACCAGCCTGAAGGATTTCTGGGGGTCTTGACAACAGGGGGATGTTTTCGGGTATTCAAGCTCCTGCAGTTGCCGGCTGCAATTGGGTCAAAATCTGCAGGAAGAACAGCAGGCCAGGAGCGGGGACTCCAGGGAGGTGCACAGAACGTGCTCGAGGCTGTGTGTGGGGTTGGGGGGTGGTCGGGACGGGGATCACTCAGAGCGCGGGGGCTATGGAAGGTGGCAAAAGGCCCGGCAGTCGCGTGCGAAGGATGGGCAGCTGGAGGCAGTTGGAACAGAGGCCAGGAGTTGGGAGAAAACAGGCTCCTTCAGCAGGACGAGGCTCTCTGAGACAGGACCCCATCTAGGAGAGAGCCCTGCTGCAGAAAACAAACCAGAACTGCAGGGTGCTTAGTCCTTTCTGAGGCCACACGCTGGGATCCTCCAAGTGGGGCTGCTGTCTGCTCCCTGTCCTCTGGGAGCTGAGCACTGAGAAGCCTCTGCCTCCGGTTTGGCTTGATTTTGCTCAGTGCTGTTCAAGAGAAGGAACCTAGGAGATGGTGGGTCTCCGGATACGGGGTGTTCCTCCTGGGACCTTTGCGCCGGTGGATCCAGATTGGCTCCGATGTTCATAGCTGAAGGCACCCCAGTGCTCTCAGCCTGTCTCGTACGAGCCACTGGCCTGTGACTGACCGTAGCTGGGGACGCTCTGCCCGTCGGCCACCGTCCTTACACCCTGATGCGGGGAGACTCAGAGCAAGTCAGGGCCTGTGCTTGTGACAGCTGGGCTCCCAGAAAGTCATCTCAAGGCCCCATTCTGAGCAGCCTGAGGGCCCCAACAAGCCTAAGGATTGGGCCTCACGGGGCCAGTCTTACAGGAACAAAGGGGCTTTTCTCACTTCCAAAAAAAAACACCCAAATCTTCTAAAGAAAGAGGAGCATTGGCAAAAAAAAAGAAAAAAAAATTCCGTGGTAAATTATGCAGCCTAGAACAAAGTTTTATTTAGGTAAGTCTAATAAAAAAATACCACAAAGTAAAACACATTAAAAACTTTATTATAAGTATTACACTTGTCCAAATTTGCATCAATTTGATACATTTCTGCTCCTTTTGCAGAACATGAGAGTCACATAATTGCCTTTGATCTCAACAGTCCCCCTGCTGTAGATCCCTTCCCGCTCACCACGGCCCACCTCTGCCTCGCTCCTTCCTGTGGCTCCTTCCTGTGCCTCACGCTACCGTCCCCAGCACCCCGAGCGCTGGCCCCGCACCACTCCAGGGCTGGGCCGGCGCTGGGCGCGCCGCTGAGCATGTGGGCTGGGTCCTGCACCGCTCCAGGGGACCCCCTGCTCTGTCCTGTTTTCACCCCCAGCCTGAGAGGCTAACCGTACATATTCTGAGTAAAAGGAACCCCAGTTAAGTTTCATAGAGTATTCCAGAATCTTGCATCCGTACTTGACTATCATTACTTTCTCTAATGGAAGTGAGGAGGAGTCAGAATTCTGATTCCCTGGACTGAAATGGGCTGGAACCGTGTCCGGTAGGATTTGCTTCTCCGTTTCTCCCTCCTCACTCAGGCCTGGCCAAGACTGAGTGCAGCAGATCCATACTGCCCATCGCCCATAGGAAGGGTGACACCGAGCAGCCACTGGGGTTTGAAAGCAAATTTGGGTAAAAAAAAAAACAGTGATGAGAAAAGTCCATAAGGAGTATTTTGCCACCCTCTTCCTGAATAACATTCCTCTTTCCCCTGTCATGGCATTTATGATCAGATATAATGTAGGCTGACATATTACAGTGAAAAGAATATTACAATAGCAGTAATTTCCCATCGGGGGTGCTATTCAATTGCTTACAGAAATCTGCAGTTTGAGTGCATTTTAAACATATCAGGAATGAGTGATGATTCTCCAAACTCAGGAAAATGCCCCATAAAAAAATAAAGATAGAAAATACATGCTGATTTAATGGCAAACTTATTTTCGAGACTTTTTTTTTTTTTTTAACTGGTAATGGCCTTGGTATTAAGGGAGGAGCAGCAGGGACCAGTTTGCCCATGAGAGCATGGGAGAACGTCCGCCCGGGAGAGCACGGGGGCCCGGGCTGCATGGGCAGCGGGGCTGCGCCCGCTGTGGGTGAACAACCGCTCGGCCAGTCCCTGTGCAGCCGCCCCAGGACTCTCAGTGCTGCAGCAGGAAGTTGGTAGCCACATTCAGGTCATTGTTTGAAGCTCTCAGGGCTTCCAAAGCATCACCCCTGGAAAATCCCATCTCCATGAGCCGGGCAACCTGAAAACAGAAACAACCAGAAATCCGGTGAGGCTGGCGACTCGACTACTAACCCACCAGCCCCCAAAATGTTCCTTGTGAGAGTTTTGTAGGAAAGGTTAAAAAAAAAAAAAAAAAGACCCTAATTTTCATTTTAGTGTGAAATGTTATTTTTAAAAAAATTTGAACGGGCACGACATTTTAAAGACATTTAACATATAGCTAATAGGTCCAATTATCTCCCTTAATCCTCATTTTAGAGACAAGGAACAAGCACCCAAGGGTCGAGCGACCTGCCAGAACGAGCAGAGGGTGGACGAGCCCATGGGGTGCCGCCTGGAAAGCCCATCTGTATAAGCCGCCCTGCGCTCACATGACTTTGCACACTCCTTCAGTATCGAATCGGATTCCTGCAAACAACTTCTCAAGGCACGCTTCCTTGCGCATGTGAACAATCACTTAACTGAAGACTATTTCTGATGCTGGCAGGCACCAGTGACAAAAACGTGTGCAGGTTCCTGGAATCACCCAGCCAGAGGAGGTCCTCTGGATGCCCATACCCCGTTCAGCTTCCCCGTGAGTTGCAGCATCTGCTAAGTTCCTGGCCTGGGAAGCAGCAGAGAACACACGCACAAAGTGGGCTGAGGCCTGGCCAAGCGTAGGGAGGATGAGGCTTGCATTTTCTTGACCACAAATCCCGAATCTGTGAATACAGAGGTTTCCTGTCCTTTCACATACAATTTCCAACGAAGTGGGCAGTGCCACTAAAGTTTATTGGTAACCTATTTTCCCATTTAAAAATGTATTATAAAAATATTTATGGCCCCAGACTAGCCAAAGGAATCTATTCTTTGTACTAAGGTTGAAATATACATTTGCAATAATATATAATGAAAAATGACACAAACTGTTGAGATTTTCACCACATGTGGATCAAAGAGGCTTTTGTGGATTGAGGACTTTGTCACCATTTCTAATCTCTCCTGCAGAAAACAATGCACTCGGTGCAAAAATGGAAAGAAAGGGCCTGATACTGCCCTCCTTCCCCGGCTAGGGGAGTCAGGGTGTGTGTGGGCAGAGCAGGCGCGGGGGCGGGGGGGGGGGGCAGGGCGTCGAGGGGCCAAAGTGAGGAGGGGAGGGAGGAAGGAGGTGCAGAGCCAGGCAGGCGGCAGGGGAGGAGGCTGCCCACACGGCCAGAGCCCTCACCCAGAGCCCTCACTCCTCGAGGAGCCTTAGGGAGAGAGGCTGATCCTGTGGAGAGGAAGCCGACAGGCAGGGGCCACTTCTCAGAAGCTGGGTTCTAGCTGCTGTCTTTCAAACTGAGGCTGTGATCCCTCATTAGTGCATCATGAACGCTTGATGGGTTAGGATTAGTATGAAAAAAATGCCTGTAGTGAGGGTCTTTCTTCCATAAAGCGTCATTTCAGTTCTCCATATTCACACATATGGATGCCGTGCGCCCTGCTTACTGTGGGCTGTGGTCAGAGACATCTGACTCCTCTTTTCTAAGGGAACCGTCAGGGCCTGGGGAGAGCGCCGTCCGCGAGCAAGCAAGCGAGCAAGACGCATGGCCCTCACACGTGGGAGACGTGAGGTGCCGCCGGCGACAGCCGACTCCAGGCCCTGGGCTGATGGACAGTGTGGACAGAATGGCAGGAATCTTCTGCTTTCATTTCCTACTCAAGGAAAGAACCACCTTCCCCAGAATATCACAAACACTCCCCACTTACTGGCCAAGATGGAAAGTTCTTCCTCAATCAAAGAAGAATCCGCCTCTCACCAGTTGCCATCCATGGGACTTCAAAGGTCCTAATTTTGCCCTTTGAAATAACAGAAAACAACCCTATTCCCTTTTCTGCATGAAGCACTTCGAGTGTCTGAAGGCTGCCCCCCGCTTGATTTCTCTAGGCCGGCACCCCGACTCCTGGTCTGGCCCAGGCCCTGCGGAGCCCTCCCTGCCATCACTGCTGGTGCTTCCTCCTTTGGCCTGGTTAGCTCCTCTCCATCGGCTGGCTCTGGGGGCACCCGGCCCTCTCCCATTCTCCCAGACTGGAAGGAACCCCAGAGAAGTTCTGTGGCTCCAGCAACCTCTGTCTTGTGCTCACCATGGTTGTGACTTTTCCCTGTAATTGTAGGGAGGACTGCTCCCCACCACTGTGCTGTGAGCTTTCTGAGGACAAGGGCCGGGGTTGCTTTCCTCATTCCTGCACCTCCGGACCTGACACCTTCCAGCGCAGCACTCCTGTCAGTGCGTGCCCGCGGCCGCCGGCCTGGCGTCCAGCCCTCAGTGCAGCAGGGCAGTGCGTCTGCGGGGTGCACGCGCGTGTGCCCGTGAGTGCAACCACGTCATACTGGTGTGGACTGCTAGAAACACTCAGGTATTTCCACCTGAAACCAGGCTTCTCAAATCCTACTCTGGAAGGTTGTATTTGCTCTTCTGGGGTTAGGAACACACACATCTCTGTTAAATGGCCTCTGGTCATTTCTCAGACAACCAAAACTAATTTCAGTTTAAATTCTATTGTCTCCTAGGTTACTCAGCTCCCTCAAAACTGTATCATCCCCAAATGTGATTAGCAAACCTCTACAAGGTCACTCGAGTTATTATTGATGAAAATGTCAAGCAGGCAAAATCAGAGATAGGGCCCAGAACTCACTTGAGACCTCCCTTGCTTCTTGAGTGGCTAGCCAACAGTTTTTTCAGAGATTTTTAACCAGTTTAAAACCTACTTCATATTGTTTCTATCCATTCCACATGTCATCGATGTATCCCTTAAAGTGACAAGATGTAGTCAGATGTCTTGATGACATCCTGTGTTAGCAGGAGCAGGCTGCTGCCTACAGACCACAACACTCTTAACACTCAAGTCATCTGTCTGATCATCTATTTTAGGCTCTGCCAGACATGAAACATCATTTTTGCCATTTGATTACCAGAATCCACACTTCCCTCTTTCCTTGGGGGGACTTCAAACTGAGTACGACGCCTTGCTTTCTCCACCCCCGGCCAGCACGCTTGGGGAGACAGGCTCTGGGACTTGGGCGGGACACAGGTCCAATGCAGGCAATCCTTCCTACGTTGTTCCCTGGGTTGAAATAATCTTTAATGATGTTTATTCCAGTGACTTCCAGTTAAGAACCACTCTCTTTAGTGGAGTTACCGTGGCCGGTGAGGAGGCAGGCCGCTCCACCGCCTTCTCTCTGTTATCCATGAACACAACACCACCGCCCAGCACGGTGGCCGTTCTTTACGACTTCAAACAGCGTGCCAAACGTGGCATTCACGGTCACCACTCTGTCACCTCTAGGACTTCAAGCAGAGCTAACAAGTACCTGCTTCTGTGTACCTGGCCAGTGGGAATAAATCTGTCTGACAAATCAGGATTCACAGTCTGGAGCTGACGGCATGTGAGCCGTGAGGGAGCTGGGAGCAGGTGAGGGTGCTGGGCCACGACCCCAAGCCGGTCCTTGAGTCTCCCATGCATGGACTCTGAATGTGGTTTGGAGTCCAGAAGGTGCTGAGGACGGGCTGGCCACACGGGTCACCAAGGCAGCGTGGCAGCACTGGCCACACTGTGGGCAGGCCCAGCGCTTGCCCGCCCCAGAGGGCACCCTCCGGTCTGCGGCAGCCCGGCTTGCGTCCTCGGTACAGAAGCGGGGCTGGCGCGAAGAGAACAGATTTCTCGGCCTGGGAGGCGTCCTCCCGAGTTTGGTTTTGACAGCCGGGCCAGGTTTCTCTGGGCGTCGGCTGCAGGCAGAAACTGGTGGCGGCTGGCCATGCATCCTCTGACGCCCAAACTGGCTTCAGAACTTTCTGTGTTTTTTAGGGGTGAGAAGACAAGTGTGACTGGACAATTTTCCCAGCTGAATGACCTTGTACTTTAACCAGATGAAGCAACTTACAAAGTAGAAATCATGCTAACAGTTCTTTTTTTAAAAACTGAACAATTACACTAAGAAGGTGTATCTGTCAGTTTCTCCTAGCGTCCCAGACAGTGAACGCCCCAGGGACAACGGAGTTGCATGCTTGGGCTGAGGAATGTGGACAGTAACCAGACAGACACGACAAGACCCAGAAGAACAGGGAGCGAAGAGGGCAGGCTCGCCGTGTTGCCACAGTGGGGATGAGAGAGCCCAGCCTGCTCCCTGGGCCCTGACAGGAGCTCAGTAAACACTGCCCCCGCCCACCACCCCGTGATAATTCTCACCCCACCCAAGAGGGACTGGCCCAGGTGCGCGGGTCCCTCCCTCTGACCCTCTTGGCCTCAGTTCAGAGGTACCCACAACCTGACAAAACCACCCTTGGGGTTTTGTTTTCAGCATTCACTTTAACTGCTTTCACTTTACTCCTTTTATATCCTTTGTTGGTCAAAGAACTGATGGGTCTTTTGCAACAATCAAATGGCTTGTTTGCAGGGGGCCCCAGTGAGCAGGGGGCAGCTAGAAGGAGAGTCTCAGGGCGGGAGGGTCAGCCAGGGACCCAGTGAAACGCTGGTGAAACACCGGCTCGTGGCGAAGTTCACCCACATGTACCCCTCCCGCCATAGCCGAATATGGCCACGCTTAAACATAAACACAAGGATGATTTTTGTTACAGATTTCTAGTGATTAAACAGCCCACAGGAGAACTGGCCTAGAAAACTAATGGGGTGAGGCCCAAGTAAAAAAGACTGGAAAAATCTTTTTAAAAGGTAAGCATAAAATTCTAACAAAAACCCACATGATCTGTGACTTTTAGAAAACCTTACTTTATATTTGTACACATTCTAGCAAATGTTCGATTCTGATGATTATATAAATCATGGTATTTACAGATACTCTACCTCCTTCCCCATCCACAGCATATATATTAGCCACAAAACACATTAAATCACACTGAAAACCCAATCTGTTTCCTTTACAGGCTGCTTCCTGTCTTTTTAGTCTAGCTATTAGAACATCCAAAGGAAGAGAAAATGTCAATGTAACATTTCTAGGTCTTGACTAGATAAAAATCCGAAAATACACCCTGATCAGTTTAAATCAAGTTGTGCCCGCACAGGAGTGTCATTAATTCAACGACCATTCCCAGACTCTCTGCGGCTCCGAGGGTCTGTGCGAAGTGCCCGTGGTGAGCTGGGCTTGGTGACACCGGGGCCAGGACCACGCCTGCCGTGTGTCCCCAGTACAGAAACAAAGAGCCTGGCACACGGAGGTGCCCAGTGGTGGTTAGAGAAGGGGTCAGTTTAGCGACATGAGTTCTTTAAGGAACTGACCACTGGGCCAGGCTGGACTAAACAGCCTGGGGCCGAAATGATAAAGCTGGTAAAGCACTGCGGCCATGGCAGGAGAGCCTGCGACCACAGACACAAGCAGGTGCGCACCTGGCGTCTCGGTCAGTCTGGGCCCGGCTAGGTTCACAGGAGTCTGTTCGGGAAACTTAAAAAATGCCCCGTAGAATATTCTGGAAAGCATTCCTTTCAACATTCCTTCTCCATTTCAGAGCGCAGTAAGTACCCTCCTTCTGCTTGTGCATGGCCGGGAAGCTTCTATCTAAAACTTCTCACCACAGAACATCAGAAGAGTTCACCTGGGTTTCTCGTCTAAACACCTAAATAATCCTTTTCTCTAATTTCTTTTTTTTAAAAATTTTTTAAATTTATTTATGAGAGAGAGAGAGAGAATGAGAGCTAGAGAGCACGAGAGGGAAGAGGGTCAGAGGGAGAAGCAGACTCCCCGCCGAGCAGGGAGCCCAATGCGGGGCTCGATCCCGGGACTCCAGGATCATGACCTGAGCCGAAGGCAGTCGCCTAACCAACTGAGCCACCCAGGCGCCCCTCTCTAATTTCTGTAAAAACAAAACAAAAAAACAGGTGTAGTTGGGTTAACATCCAGAGAGTATGTTATGCTTTCCTGTCTCCCACATCGCTCAGTCATAAAACCTAACCGTACCCGAATGGAACACCACCGATGCCTGTTCTCTGTGGTGGAAGGCCTGGCTTTCTAGAGGCCAGGTTCAGAGGTAATGTGATGTAGAGGACAGCAAGGAGTTGGCACTGGAACTCCAGCCTTGCCGCGCGGAAGGGCCCCCCGGCGGCGCCGGACTCTGCTGGTGGCTCCCGGTCAAGGCCCGAGGCCCCCACTGGGCCAGTGGGGTGCGGGAACTTGACCAGGTGCAGGCAGCACAGGAGAGCCCTTGCCAGGCAAACGAGGCCGAATGTGTTTTTCCCATAACACGCTTTCTAAAAGAGACCCTGCTGAACAAGAAACCTATAGAGATGGAGATAAATCCATATTGGTTTTCCTCTCCTTTTAAAAAAAAAATCCTCCATGATTGGGACATGTGTGCCTACTAGCTCAAGATCACTCTTACTCAAGGGAATAAATGAAACCCTACCTTGGCCTTCTACCTGCAATTCAACTACTTTTTGGCACTAGTGAAATAGGACATTCATTCCAATGAGATGCGTGGCAATTCTTCCCAGGGAGATACTCCTCTGCTGTTTTGTTCAAGTAGGACTGTGGTTTTCTTTAACTTCCCTTTAACTAAGGATGTCAAAAACAAATAGTTTTGGGGGTTTTTACTTCCCAAATTCTGACACTTGCAGGAAGTGATGCCTACCTGAAAGATGCCTGACCCAACCCCATGCTGGTTTGCCCATTTGTGGCGGGCCACTGCCGAGGCCACGTGCACAGCCTGCTGGGCGGAGCACCCCTGGAGAAGTCATGGGAGATGTGGCTCGCCCTTCCCTCCCTGTCCCTGTAACGATCACATAACCTCCGGGCAACCCCGCCGCAAGGGCACAGTCAGATCACCTGGGGATCAGTGCACCTCTCTTCCACCGTCACCTGACCACTCCCCTCCTCCTCAGAAGTGCTGACCCCCTCTGATCACAGCTCTTGGCTGAGTGAACGGTTACTGGTTACGGTATGCTCTTGCCAGCTACAGACCTGCTCAGAGTCCCCTTATTTTTGCGTTTCTGCTTGGTTCTGACTTTGGTACTGAGGAGGCCCTCATGACAGACTGGATGAGCTCCACGGCTTGTATCTTTTAGAATACCCAACAGAATGAGGCTCCCCAAAAGCTGGTTAATTATTCGATTGCCACGCAATATTTCATTCCAACACATTTAGCTTTGGTATTCTCTTAGAAAACCTATTTCTAATCTAGGCGTTCAGATGGAAAGTCCCACGTACTACCACTCTCTAACGCATTTGTAAGTGGAAACAAGTGTTTTTTGATCACACCTTCCCATTCAGCCCTGCTCTAACCACTGCTGGGCACCCTCTGTGTGTCAGGCTCCGTGTCACGGGGGAAACAGGAAGAGATGGTACTAGCCCTCACGGAGCTCACCATCCACCAGGGAAAACAGACAAAACTCGAGTCACTGCTGGACCAATTCCCAACTCACTGCAATTAGAAATACGCACAGCAGAAGTACAAAGTACCCCCAATACATAACATGTTAGTGAGGGGACTGTTTATATCAGGTTGAGCATTTGGAGTTGGGGTGGGTTTTTACGGTGACAGGGATGAAGGTTCCTGAGATGGGAAGACAGAAGAGAACCTCACTAAGATTAAGATTCTCTCACACTAAATGCACTTCGCTATTTACCAGCTAAGACTTAAGTGTCTTCTGTGCTGAAAGCCATTCTCTCTCTACTTGGGTCAATGAATATTTCAGAGGACAGGAATGGAATCCACATGACAGGTCTCATGTATAATAAACGTACTACGTGGCTATAGAGCAGCGGGGCTGGAGTCTCATAAGCAATTGCAAGCACATTTCCTGGGCAGGCATGGAAGAAGTTGCATACGTCATTACGGTTATAACATGCTCCTTCCTCCATGTGTGGTCCACCCTCCAGGGAACCCCAATGACATAACCCCCCACTTAGGATCCTGCCACGGTGCCTTAATGCCTATAACACAGAAGTGGAAGTTCACGCAGCACTGCGGGGCGCTGGGGAGCCTGCCCAGCCCCTCAGGTCATCCTCCGCTCCAACCTCACCCACCTGTGCTTCCCCACATGTAAGGCACTTTTCACCACATGCTGACACATGCCACTGCCCCCACCCTCGGCGCTGGCAGTCCTTTCTTAGTTTCGATGGCCCCGGGACACTTGTGCAGAGTTGGCTGGGGCTATCTCCGGGCCTGGCTCCCCACCCCGGACTCTGCACCATGTGAGGGCAGGAAATGATGCCTTATTTATCTCTGTATTTCAGAAACCTAGCCCAGTGGCCAACCTGATGCAGAGCAGACGGGTGGTAATTCTTGGCTGATGAGGAGGAAAAGAGGCATGACTGGAAGGGGGAACATTGAGATCGGTAACAGTTTACCTTCCCTCTGTTGAGCCTTAGCTCTGGTTTAGTCCCATTTAACTTCCCGGTCCGATTTTACCCATGTATCCCATTAAGAAAAAAAATGAAGAGTCGTTTCCCTAAGATTGGGAGGGTCTGAGAAAGACAAACTTAGTGAGTTTTTTCCTCCTTTGATTTAAAAAAAATAGGATGCTTATAGGACAAAATTTCATTGTTACCTTGAGTATAGGTGTAATACGAGAATTACTGGTTAAAAAGAAAAAGAGAAAGAGAAATGGAATGTATATACTTATTTTTAAGATAGTAGACATCTGAGCACATTTTATTATTAAAAAGAGTTTTGACAGAGTGGCACTTGGTTTCGACAGATTCTTAAAAGGGGCTGGGATGGCATCTTCAAAGGACAATGAATTGGCAAAGGTGTTGTGAGTCCACTTGTTGAAAAACAGTAAAAGTAGGTTGGGAAGAACCAAAAATCCAGAAACTTAACAACAGCAAAAGCAGAAAAAGTGGCAAAATTTTTCTATGGCTGTATGCCTATTACTAGATTTAATAAGAGATGCACATTCTTTCTTGTAATATTCCTTGCTTTCCTATCTAAAAGGACTCACTAAAATTCCTGAAGTATTTTTTTACATCAGAAAAACCTCAATCATTTTTATTGTTCTTGGTTTAAAAAATTATTGTTTCTTAATGCAATAAATAGCATGACTCTGATATTTAAATAAAGAAGATACAGCACATTTAATTGAAGAATTAAGCATAAAGAGGTCTTGTTCATTTAAGCTATTTGATTACTAACAAGTATTATTTTAGATAGTGTCTAGCCTCAACAAGCTAACCAAGAGATTATATATATTAACTATGTATTTCATTTTTTTTAGAAAGATTTTATTTATTTATTTGACAGAGAGAGACACAGAGAGAGACGGAACACAAGCAGGGGGAGTGGGAGAGGGAGAAGCAGGCTTCCCGCGGAGCAGGGAGCCCGATGTGGGGCTCGATCCCAGGACCCTGGGATCATGACCTGAGCCGAAGGCAGACGCTTAACGACTGAGCCACCCAGGCGCCCCTAAATATATATTTCTAAACATTACTGTAAACATCCTGCAGGCAAGAACATTTTTTTTTTTTTTGTCTTTTACAGTTTGGCTAACACCTATCTGCCAAGGTGTCTGCCAAGAGTCTACATAACAAACAGTGGGAAGAATCTGTGTTTTAATGAAATGGTAGCCTGTAATGGCCATGTTCACGATAATCAAGAAACACAAGAAACAACCACTGAAAATCAGTGAATAAGGAAGCATATGTTAAAAACAGCCTCTGATGTATTTACATCTCTTCATACCAGAGCAAGGAAGTAAATGTTGTTGAAACGGATCTGACAACGTGTTAACCTGTTGTCATTCTGGGAGGATCAAGGAAAATGATTCATTAGAACACCCTGAAGACTTCAATTACACACATTCTCCTCATTGCCGTGTTTTGACACTTTTGTTTCAAAGTGCCAACACTGAGAACTGTCTCACCTTTAAATACCTCATATCCTCAATGGCTGCTCTGTAAGGAATGTGACTTATGGTTCTAGCAAGTAAACGGTAACAGAAGAGAACTCTCCTTCTTTTTACCTGAATTGGAGAGTATTAGCTTATTTTTTAATGTTACCATAAACATCTTACAAAAGGTTGAGTTATTGGGCTTTATTTTCCTATCTGTGGGAATACCATTTTCCTAGAAATTCTCTAATGGAGGTGGAGGAGAACTAACTCCTTCCTCCACCTCTCAGTCCTGAGGAGCTACTAAAATGATCAGTCTAAGTGAGAAGTCATGAGGGGAAAAGCTGGATCAATTCATCAGGCACATTCAACTGGCTTCTTTCCAAGGCATTTATGGTGGCCTAATCCAGGGTGGCAGTGGGAGCCCCGCCCAGACCGGGTGCCCTGGGTCCGAGGGACCTTTGTGTACTCTGGGGACAGGGCTGGACAGTATGACCAGGTATGAAATGCTGCCCTTGATTTGCTTGATGAGAAGAAAGCAACAAACGCAGAAGGAAATTTAAAAGTGTTGTTATTGCAATGCTCTGAACTTCACAGATATTTTTAACCTTCTAGTTTGAAATAATTTCAGATGAGATCGGGCGCGTTCAGGGTGGTATGGCCGTAGACTGAAATAATTTCAAACTTACAGAGAAGTTTCAAGAACAGTACCAAGAACCCAATTACTCTTCATCCAGATCACCATTACTTTGCCACAGCTACTTTCTGTTTATCCACACTCTCTTATTCTTTCCTCCAACAGGTGAGATGAACTTGCCTACGCCATGTCCCTTTACTCCTTAGTACTTGAGTATGCGTACTTTGTAACAAGAATATTCTCTTTCCTAGCCGCAGTCCACAGAGATACCACGTCCTTGACACTTAACGTTAATACAAAACTATGATCTAACCCACAGTCCAATTGCACCAACTGACTCTCACATGTCTGTTCACTAAAAATGTTTTCCGGTACAGAGCACAGTCTAGGATCGTTAATGTGCCTCCTTAATCTCTAATCTGGAACAGCTTGTGACCGCAGTATTGTTGAAGAATATGGGTCAGGTATTTTATATAATGTCCCTCGAATTGGGTTTATCTGCTTTTTCTTTACGATCAAAGTTATGGATTTTTTATTGTAATACATAACTGATGTGTCCTTTCAGGGCATGCCCACAATGCCTTATTGGTTCATTATTGGTATAATGATTCTGATAACTTGGTTAAGCTGGTGTCCAGTTTCTCCATTGTACAGTTAACTATTTTCCTTTGGTAATTAATAAGCAGCTTGTGGGCAGATACACTTTGAGATTATATAAATAGCCCGTTCTTCTTCATGTATTGATGATTTGTACCTAAACTGATTTGTCTCTGATAGTTGCAAAATTAGGATTTTTCTAATACCATCAATCATTCCTTATTACTTTACATTCCTTTTCCTTTGTGGACACACACACACACACACACACACACACACACACACACAATCTCCTAATATCAGTATGAACTCATGGATTACCCCCCTGTGCACTGGATTATATTAAGTACTGTCCTTATTTATTTATTTTTAAAGGATTTATTTAGTTTTTAGAGAGAGAGAAAGACAGTGCATGTGTGTGTGGGGAGGGGCAGAGGGAGAGGGAGAGATAGTCTTATGCAGACTCTGTGCTGAGCGCAAAGCCTGACGCGGGGCTCGATCTCACAACCCTAGATCATGACCTAAGCCGAAACCAAAAGTTGCTTAACCAACTGCACCAGCTAGGCGCCCCTGTCCTTATTTGATACCCAAATCTTATGTCCCCAATTTGGTCGTGTGGCCCCCTCAAGCTGGCTCTGGTGTCCTTGGGGCCTGCTCCCTTAGTTATGAAGCATTTCCTTAAATTCCTTGCGTGGTGGTCCAGGGTCATCTTGTTCCTTCACAACCCTGGGCCTGTGACCCACCATTTCATTTCTCTAAAGAGGCTCATTTCTGTCAGTGGGCCAACATATTTAGAAACTAGATCTGGGCACCAGGCGTGGTCAGTGCTACTGGGATGCCATCGCTTCTGATCGCTTTAGGTTGACAGAGCTAAGACACATGTATGTACGTACACACACACACACACACACACACATACACACACACTTATTAAATCATGAGTTTATGCTGATACCTCTACTTCCAATCTAATCCCACAGGGTTCTTCCTTGCTCTCCCCTGTTCTGAATTTGTATTTTCCTTCTTCTACAGTAAGATCAACCTATTTCCTCATTTGCTCAAATCTACAATACACACAACATAATTTCAGAATTGCTGCGCTCATACTACTATGAACATAAACCTAGGAAGACCTTAAGATTTCTCTGCAATTCTTTTTCTTTAGACTGAGGGTATATAATGTTCAAAAGTTACTAAAATTAGTTTTTCCCTTCCTCCTATGATTATGTTATTCATTTAAAATACAGTTGGATCACTTGTTTCTTTCTAGTTTATGGTTGTCCCTATTGTTGATTTGCTTCCTGAGTATGTAAAACATTAACCTGATTCCTAAGTCAAAACCATACCAAAGTTATACCTAGAGAAGCACCACTCCCTCCCTGCCTTGTCTTGTTCTCTCCTAGCTCTCATAGAGAACAAACGCCAGTAGCTTCCTGTATATATAAAGTATTATATATTTCAAAATAAGTGATCACAATGTTTTTTTTCCCCCAAATCATGCCTTCCTCAAACTTTAAGACCCACAGTAGCCGATAAAAGTCCAAGTGTCTGTCACTGTTACCAGCAGCAGCTTGACTGTCATCAAAAGCTTCGTATTTATACACTTGATTTCTTTCTTGTTCAGCAAAACTGCTTCGAGTGTGAAGCACAGGTTTAGGAGAAGTACCAGTGTTACTGATTACCTGCTCCTCAGAAACCTCAAGAGGAGGAGATGCTTGTTGTTCTGACCGCCGACCATCCTGATAGTTTATATTCCGTCGCTGACGTAAAGGAGGGAAAAGACGATTCCAATTGATCATTCCTCCCTAGAAATAGACCAACACACAGTGATAAGACACAGAAGGAGAACCATCCTAATGCCTGGAAGGGCTTTCTCGTGCAATGAAATCACATCCATAGATGGGGAAAACGTCATACTGAGCTGCTGAATGCAAGCAATCCAAACCCTAAAGTATCACATCGCCCTTCAACCAACAGGACGAAATCAACAGCCTGCAGGAGGAGCCCAGAGAGAAAGGAGGCAACAGTACTGCCGGAGTTGTTTGTGCAACTTGGCTCTGGAAGGCAACGGAGGATGAACTCAAACGTTCTGAACCTCAGCCCCACTGGCCCCATCCCACCTCCTCTGGCCTGAGAAGCTCAGGGCTCTGCCGGACGGGACAGGGAAGACGACACGGAGAGAAGGCTGATCCACTGCTCATTCCCCAGGAACCCGGAGCTCCTCCTCCTCCCTTCCCCCTGCTTTCAGTTAAACAAATTCTGAGCAGGCTTACTCGAGGGGGAGGGGGTCCGCAGGTGGGGATAACACCCAGCTTGAGGGACAGGGGAGAGCACGCAAAGGCAAACCCACACAAAGGGACAAGAAGTTTGGAAGTGAGGACCAGAACTGGCCTCTTGAGCAGCTCTATGTATAACTTACATTGATGCCAAAGTCATTTCTTGCTTATTCTATGTCATCAGTGAAGAAAAAAGCCACCATGTGAAGAAAAATGTGCACTGCATGATGCTTTTCAAAAATTTATGTTTTTAGCTATCTGTCAATATTTTTGTTTATCAATTTAAATCTCTATTTCTAGATTTAGGAAAATTACAGACTAAGACAACATGAAAATTTTCCTCCTATAAACATCTAAAAATGCTCAACAAAATAAAAAAATATTTTACATGCATAGCTGAACATAAAAGGAAGAAACGGAGGTCCCAAGGTGCCAGAAACAAGCTCTGGAAAACCAAAACAGTACGCAAAGTTGGGGGTAAAGGGGGAGCACATCCTGTTAACCTAGAACCCATTTGGGTCTTATCATCTATTTGGGCTCAGGAGATGAGGTGTCGGGTATGAAAGAGGTAGTGACTCTGAGTTCATTACCTACATAAAGGCACAACCCTCAAATGGCAACACCCTCAGTGAAAGAGAAGATGAGAAAAAAACAAATCCAAAAGCTGCACTGAGGGAGAGGGCAGGAATCTTGGCTTGCCTGAGAATTAAGAAATAAGAAATCTGAGGTTGAAGTTACATAACTATCTGTTTTAAGAACCCATCAAAAATTACATAAGAATTGGTCCTGAGATAGAGCTGGTATACCCGAGGCGCCAAGCAGAAGCAAATGTAAAATTACTCTTGAGGACCACTCTCTTACCCTGGGATTATATGGGATTTATAGATAAAACTCCAATTGGGAAACACTTAGAATCCAAAATTTAAAACCCACGAGGAAAAAAACCCATCATAAGTAAGACTCAGTATGTGCAATAAATAGGAGGATTAGATCCCCAAGAACCTAAATATTTTACAAGATTTATTTACTTATTTGAGAGAGTGAAAGTGTGCACACGTGCATGAGCGAGGGAAGGGCAGAGGGAGAAGCAGGCTCCCAGCTGAGCAGAGAGGGTGACATGGGGCTCAATCCCAGGACCCTGGGATCGTGACCTCAGCCGAAGGCAGATGTTTAATTGACTGAGTCACCTAGGTGCCCCCTGCAAACCTAAATGTATAACAACTGAAAACAACTATAACTTCAGAAGTTTTAAAATGACTAAGATATAGAAGGAAGACTTTTAAAAAAAGTAAGATATTGTTAAAAAAAAGATTTGAAAAAAATTAGGGAAATTAAAAAGACACATTACACAGAATTGTTTTAGATACTGGTAGAAAGAAATTCAAACATACTAGTGATCATAATAAATATACATGGACAAATTCTCCATTTTGAAATGTTCTCCTACCCACCCCCAACAGTAAGCCTAAAACATAAATAAAAACATAGACAACTTGATGGAAAAAGATGGAAAAAGAAGTATTGGAGCAGTATTAACAGAAGAAACCTGATGTCATGTCACTATATTCATGTCAAATGAATTAGACCTCAAGGGCAAAACAGGCATTGTTAGAGATAAAAATCACTGCGATGCATCAGTATTATTATTTTAAAAATATTTTATTGATCTGAGAGAGAAAGAAAGAGAGTGAGCAAGGGGGGAGGAGCAGAGCGAGAAGGACAAGCAGACTCCATGCTGAGTGTAGAGCCCAACGTGGGGCTCAGTCCCACAACCCCGAGATCATGACCTGAGCCAAAACCAAGGGTCAGACGTCCAACTGACTGAGCCACCCAGGCACCCCAAATCAGTATTATTTTTATAAACACAATGGTGTCAAACTATAGAAAACAAAAATTAAAAGAGAGGAGAGGAAACATCAGACATTTAATTTTTAGCATCTATTGATAGATCAAACAGACAAAAATTAATAATACAGAACATAAATAACAAGTTTGTATAAAGTGGGTGTATATAGCCTGTACTCAGTATTTAGAGAATATACATTTTTTTATTATACATAAAATATTTACAAAAAGTGACTGTGTACTAAGTCCTGTATGAAATGTCCACAAACATCAAAACATAAATACCACACAGACTATATTTTCTGACCACAATGCAATTAAATTTGAAATAAATATCAAAATTACAATTAATACAAAACAAACAAAAATTCACATACTGGAAATCAAAAATGGAAAAATCATAATGGATATTAGAATACAGGTAAAAGTAGATAAAACTGAGGGGCTCCTGGGCGGCGCAGTCAGTTAAGCATCTGACTCTTGGTTTTGGATCAAGTCATGGTTTCGGCTCAAGTCATGGTTTCAGGATCTTGAGATCAAGCCCCCCACATCAGGCTCCACACTCAGCATGGAGTCTGCTTGAGATTCTCTATCTCCCCTTCTCCCTCTGCTCCGCCCTCCACTCATATGTGTGTGTGTGCGCACATGCGCGCACACTCTCTCTCTCAAATAAATAAATAAAATCTTTAAAAAAAAAGAATAAAATTGAGACTATTACTTATCAAATCTGGTGGGATATAATTAAACAGTTGATACAATTTTAAAATATTGAGCTTAAAGAAAATGAAGACTGAAAATTAAAGAGTTAAGTACATTCAAGAAGTTAGAGAAAGTAACAATAATCTAAAGAAATTAGAAAGAATGAGAGCAGATGCTAGTTGAGAAAGCTGGGAGCAGATATTAATACAGTGGAAAATAAAGACACAATAGAAGGAATCAATAAAATCCAATTTTTTTTTTTTTTTAAGATTTTATTTTAGAGAGAGAGAGAGAGCAAGCGTGATGGGGAGGAGCAGAGGGAGAGGGACAGACTGTGCTGAGCACAGAGCCCAACGTGGGGCTTGATCCCATAACCCCGAGATCGTGACCTGAGCCGAAATCAAGAGTCAGACCCTTAACCAACTGAGCCCCCCAGGTGCCCTGAATGTTGGTTGTTTGAAAACTAAAGTAAAATGGAAAACTTGGCAACGCTGATGAGAAGACAAAGACAGGAACATAAATAGTATTAGGAATAATACAAGAGATATCATGGCAGACATTAAAAAAACATAAAACTTTATTCATACCAATAGCTTTGATGAAATAGATTGTTTTCTAGGAAAAATATAACTTACTAAAACTTATTCAAGAAAAAAAAATTGGTAATCATTTTTGAAAACTGTTCAGGAGCATCTACTAAAGCTGAACACACGTGTCTACCTCAGCAATTCTGCTCCTAGACAACAGAAATGAAAACGCATGTCCACCAAAAGGCATGGACTAGAATGTTCTCAGCAGCATCATTTGTAATAGGCAAAGACCAGAAACTACCCAAATGTGACTAAGTGAAGTGGATAAATTATGGTGTAATCACGTAATATAAAATTATACAGCAGTTAAAATGAACAAACTACAATTATATGTAGCAATATAAATGAATCTCTCAAATATGATGTTAAATAAAATAAAATCCAAGAAAGTACATTTATATAATTACTTTTATAAATGTTTACTTCTTTATATACCTCCATAAAAACCTACAAAAAGAAACAGAAAACTGGACTAATTCTAGCCATTAATGTAACTGAAATAATACTGAAAAAAATCTACCCACCAAAAATCTATAGGTGAAGTTTATGTAACCTTTAAGGACATACTATCTTATAGACATTGTTCTCGAGAAGAGAAAAAGAGAGAGAGAGTGCGAGAGAGAGAGAGAGCAATTTTTTGAGGCTATATAACATTGCTTCCCAAACCAGACAAGGCCATTACAAAAAAGAAAAACTATTAGACAATTTGTTTTTCATTTATGAACAGATAAAATAATCCTAAATAAAATATTAGTAAACTCAACCCAACAATGATTAAAAAATAATCATCTTATCTGAAATAATGTACTATATTAGGATTTATCTCAGAAATCTCAGAAAATATAGTAATGTAATTTACACATTAACAGATTGAATGCCTGTTACCACCTCTTGCATTCAATACAAGTCACAGGAAAATGAGGCCGAAACTAACCAACTATGAAAGAAAATGCAGAAGGATGAAAAGAAAAACAAAATTGCCATTATTTACACATGATAACGGTCTATTTAGAAAATGAGAATAAGAGAGTACAGGACACAAAAGTATCAGTGACAGTCCTCTATTGTGAGCATTCACAAAATGCAAGTGTAAAAAATAACTATTTACAAACAAAAACTACTAAGTACTTGGGAATTGAATCTAACAAAAGATCTGCAAGTACTCTATGGAGAAAACAGTAAATGATATGGAGAGCAAAGGTAAAAGATATTTTAATTAAACTTCCTTACAACTTATGGCCCACTGACAAGTGCTTGGGACAGGCAGAGTGACCTTCCTCCAGGAACTCAACTGCCTCAATGTCAGAACTTTGCTAAAAGCAAAAGGCAACCTTAGCTTGCCATCAGCCCCACCTCCAGTATCCTGTAAGTCTTTAGCATATAAAAATCCCTTCGGAAATTTCCTTTATCTCTACCCCCCAAGATGTATGTTAGCAATCATCCTCCAAACATGTGGCCCACTGATATGCACCTGAAGGGTCTCATGACTAAGGTTTTACTAGACAATAGTAAATGACCCTCAAGGTCCTGGAAACCTTGCTTCCAAATTCCTTCGACATTTCGGCCACCCCTAAGTCCCTCCCAACTTGAAAGTGTGTAACCAGTTCCTCCTCACAACCCCAGAGCAACTCTTGTTGCCCACGGGTCCCGTCCCCCTGCTTTCATAAAACCACCTTTTTTGTGCCGAAGACATCTCATGATTTCTTTCTTGACCCTCTGCTTCCAGGCCCCAACATTTCACATCAATAAACTTAACTGAAGGATATCCGAAGACCTAAGTGAAGACTCCACCCAGTCCGGCCTGCAAAGACTCAACACTGCAGTCTGCTCAGACACTGTCGATTTCAGTCTGCAGCAAAGATCACTGGTTGGCTCTGAATATCCATATTCCCTTTTCTTTAAAAATAGCGTTTTCTCTGTGTGTGTGTGTGTGTGTGTGTGTGTGTGTGTGTGTCACATGATTCCTGCGTTTCTCATCTCCCGCCACGTGGACTCGGTTCTGCTGACAGTACTACGTAAAGAGAGGGGTGAACGGGACTTCCGGAAGAAGAACGCGACTTCCGGAAGAAGACCTCAGAGGCGGGAGGCGCTCTTCCTCACCGGTTCAAAATTCAAAAGTCTGTGGTTGTCTTTTTGGTGTAACTAGACAACGTGAAGTTGAATTAAGGGCCAAAACTAGACATGGATATTTTGAAGTATAATAAGGGAGGGCTGTTCACTACCAGCAGCAGTCCTAATGGACTATTAAACGGTGGCAATTAGACAGGCATTAGTACATGATGAGCAAACCGTTCAAAGAAACAGGAGAGTTTGTCTGGGGATCAGAAGTAAACTCTGGCTCTTGGTTTATGATAAAGCAGACATTACGAGTCAGCAGGAAGAGGACACACCATTTAATGAACAGCAGTGGGACAACTGGCTGTATGGAAAAAGAGAAAATTAGACCTTTACTTAATACTATATACAAAAATAAGTATTTTAAAAATAAACTTAAATAAAAATAATAAACTTAAAGATTTAGATGACACAAGAAATGAGACATTCCATGCTCATGGACTGGAAGAACAAATATTGTTAAAATGTCTATATTACCCAAAGCAATCTACAGATTTAATGCAATCCCTATTAAAATACCAACAGCGTTTTTCACAGACCTAGACCAACCAACCCTAAACTTTGTATGGAACCAGAAAAGACCCCGAAGAGCCAAAATAATCTTGAAAAATAAAAAAAAAAATTTTTAAAAAACCCCAGAAAACAAAAATGGAGGTATAATTCCAGACTTCAAGTTATATTACAAAGTTGTAGTAAGCAAAGCAATATGGTACTAGCACAAAACAGACACATAGATCAATGGAACAGAACAGAAAGCTCAGAAATGAATCCGAAATTATACCGTCAATTAATCTTCCCAAAGGAGGAAAGAATATACAATGGAAAAAAGACCATCTCTTCAACAAATGGTGCTGGGAAAACTAGACAGCTACATGCAAAAATGAGATTGAACCACTTTCGTATGCCATACACAAAAATAAACTCAAAATGCATTAAAGACCCAAACGTGTGACCTGAAACCATAAAAATCCTAGAAGAGAGCACAGGCAGTAATTTTTCTGACATTGGCTGTAGCAACATTTTTCTGGATACGTCTCCCGAGGCAAGGGAAATAAAAGCAAAAATAAACTACTGGGACTTCATTAAAAAAAAAAAAAAAAAGCTCCTGCACAGTGAAGGAAACAATCAACAAAACTAAAACTAAAAGACAACCTACTGAATGGGAGAAGATATTTGAAAATGACATTTCTGACAAAGGGTTAGTATCCAAAATATATAAAGAACTTAGGCAACTCAACACCAAAAAACAATCCAAATAAAAAATGGGCAGAAGACATGAACAGACATTTCCCCAAAGAAGACATACAGATGGCCAACAGACACATGAAAAGACGTTCAACATCACTCTTCATCAGGGAAATGCAAATCAAAACTATAATGAGGTATCACCTCATACCTGTCAGAATGGCTAGAATCAAAAACACAAGAAACAAGTGTTGGCAAGGACGTGGAGAAAAAGGAACTTTCGTGCACTGTTGGTGGGAATGCAAATTGGTACAGCCACTGTGGAAAAATAGTATGGAGGTTCCTCAAAAAGTTAAAAGTAGAACTACCCTATGATCCAGTAATCACACTACTGGGTATTTACCCCAAAAATACAAAAACACTAATTCAAAGGGATGCATCAACCCCTATCTTTATAGCAGCATTATTTATAATAGCCAAATTATGGAGGCAGCCCCAGTGTCCACTGACAGATGAATGGATAAAGAAGATGTGGGGTGTGTATAAATAAATGGAATTTATATATATAAATGGAATATCATTCAGCCATAAAAAAGAATGAAATCTTGACATTTGCAACAACATGGATGAGCTAGGGTTTTCTTTTTTGTTTTTTTTTTTTAAGATTTTATTTGACAGAGAGCAAGTGTGAGAACACAAGCAGGGGGAGTGCCAGGCAAGAGGGAGAGGGAGAAGCAGGCTCCCTACAGAGCAGGAGCCCGATGAGGGGCTCAATCCCAGGGCTCTGGGATCATGACCTGAGCCAAAGGCAGATGCTTAACCGACTGAGTCACCCAGGCACTCCTAGAGAGTATAATGTTAAGTAAAATAAGTCAGTCAGAGAGAGACAAATACCATATGATTTCACTCATATGTGGAATTTAAGAACAAAAGAAACGAGCAAAGGAAAAAAAAAAGAGAGAGATAAACCAAGAAACAGACTTTTAACTGTAGAGAACAAACTAATGGTTACCAGAGGGGAGGCGGGAGGAGATTGAAACAGGTGATGGGGATTAAGAATATACTTATCATGATGAGCGCTGAGTAATGCATAGAATTGCTAAATCACTATATTGTGCACCTGAAACTAATGTAACACTGAATGTTAACTACACTGGAATTAAAATAGAAAACTGGAAGGAAGGAATGAAGGAACTTAAAGATTTAAATGCAGAAAGCTAAACTGTTAAAAATTTTAGAAGAGGGGGTGCCTGGCTGGCTCAGCTGGTGGAGCATGCTGCTTTTGATATTGGGGTTGTGAGTTCGAGCCCCGCGGTGGGTATAGAGATTACTTAAAAAAAAAAAAACTCCACTATTAAAAAAAATTTTAGAAGAAATAAAGAATATTCTTTATTCTCTCAGGTGGAAAAGAATGTCTAAAACATAAATATAAAGCATAAATCATAAAGAAAAGGACTGCTAAAAATTAGTGCAAGTAAGAACTTTTGTATGATTAAAAAAATAGTTGGAAGACAAAGTACAGGTTAACAGAAAATATTTGCAACACATAACCGAGAAAGAATAGCCAGAATATATAAAGAATCAATGAGAAAAAAAAAATAAATGACTTGAGAGAAGTGAATAATGATTAGCTGAGCCTTCAACAACATGGGTTTGAACTGTGCAGATCCACTTATACACAATGTTTTTGATAAACACAGTAGTTTGTGGTATTGGTGGGCTTCCTGTCAACAATAGGCTATTAGTAATTAAGTTGTTGGGGGGGGAGTCAAAAGTTATACATGGATTTTTCATTGTGCTGGGGGTCAGTGCTCCTAATCCCCACATGTTCAAGGTCAACTGTATACGAACAGATAATTTACACAAGAGGGAATCCCGAGTCAATACACATAAGGAAAGATGTTCGACTCACTAGGATTAGGAAACGAAAACTAAAACAGCAATAAGTTATCTCTCACCCACAAGACTGGCAAAAATAAAATGTCTAACAATACCAAGTATGGGGAAGCTGTGAAGGAAATGGGGACTCTGCATTGTCAGTGAGAGTTTAACGCGGCACAAACAGTTTGGAGAGCAACGTGTCCAGACTGAGTAAAACTGAGGATGTTCTCTGACCCAGCAATTTCACTTCCAGGCAGCTATGGGTGCCTAATGTGGCCTTTAGGAGGAGGTTCTATGACTGATTGTAGTATCAAGTAAGAAAATGTAAAAAATGTAACTGTCCCCGAAGTAGGGACATAAATTAATAAATGGTTCTAGCCTATAAAGGACTTTTATATGAGCAGCTGGAATAACGGAACTAGATCTAGCGAATAACTCTCCAAAACACCATGTTGGATGAGCACAGAAAGTTGTATGAGAATATGAATATATAATACCACTTACACAAATTTAAAAAAATACTCAGAACAACAGTACACCATTTAAATGGCTTTATGGATGTATAGACTAGTGGTGATTTTTGCCCCCGAGGGGGTATCTGAGAATGTCTGGAGGCACTTCTGGTAGGGTGTAGGAGGCGGGGGGCAAGACGGTGGTGGTGCTGCTGTGCGTAGTGAACAGGGATGCTGCCAGGCATCCTATAATGCACAGGACAGACCCCACCACGAAGAGTGCTCTGGACCAAAATGTCCGCAGTGTCTAGGCTGAAGAACTCTAACATGGAAACATGTGCTAAGGATATAAACACGCATAGGGTTAGACACCACCCACCAGCTGCAGGACGGTGGGAAGGGCAACGAGCCTCTGGCTGAAACTGTAACATTTTATTTCTTTAAAGGGAGTGACAGTGGAAGAGCAGGCAAAGCAAAACCAAACCCCAATCCCTCTGCTCCTGTGATGGCAAAAAAGTGCTTAAAAAGCAGAAAGTTACAGGAGCTCTAGGCTTTAGGATGTTTTGACACTAATCTGCTCTCGATGCAGGTTAACTATGAGCCTCTACAAACAGGAAACGCTTCCTTTACTTTGTCTTCTTCAAAAGCAATAACCACACATTTAAAAGAGGAAAAAGGAAACAGCTTGCATTTTGATCAACCGTTTTAAGAAATATATTAGTTGTAAAGAGATCTTCAAATGAAATAAAATTTCTTATGAAAATTAAAAAATGACTAATTTTCCAGTCGAGAACTGGAAACGTTTGTAACACTTCATCAAGTGGACGCCCTATGGACTGAACTCCACCTGTAAGGGCTCCGGCAGGTTTCAGGACGGAACGATGAGGCAGTGGGCACACTAAGAAGTATCTACGCTGAGAAGCTGGGTCGGAGGAGCTCCCTCGTGGCTCTCTGTGGGCAGCTCCCAAGGAAGGGTACAAGCAAGGTACACGCGGAGCCCATCATCTCAGGGGAAGGCAGGACATCCAGAAATGGAAAAAGGCGGGAGGCAAGGTGCAACATGATTAAGAAGGAAGCTGAGCAGCCTTAAAGGGCCCGGCAGGTTCAGAGCACCGAGCAACTGCACCCTAAGCGCGGGGGTAAAACTTCAGAGAGGATGGGGGCTTAACTGAATCTTAAAGGACGAGGAGATGGAGAGGAGGACCAGACATAAAGAAGAGGCTTATACCTACTTCAAAGGGCAAGGCAGGGAGTGCTAAGGAGTCATGACAGAGGAGCAAACCAGGGAGAGGAAGCTGAGGGACTGAGCAGTCTTTAGAGCCAAATGACCTGGGTTCACATCCCATCTCTGCCACTTATGGTGTGACCTCAGGCCCTAGTTTTAGAAAAATTTCTCTGAGCCTGTTTTCTCAACTATAAGAAGAGAATAAGAACTACACTTAACCTCATAAGGATATTATGAGAAATAAATGAGCTAATACATGGAAAGCATTTAAAAGAGAGCCTGAAAACTTCTAAAAGCTTATTATATATATTAGCTATTATTCCCACCTAATCTTTGCATTCCCACCTAATCGAGTTGCATTCCCAACTCGACTGTGGGGCCCTGCAGGGCTGTGATGGGGTGAGAATGGTGCTCCCTACGTACTCCTCCCGAGGCAGCCGGCACAGCGTGAGGCTCAGTGCAGCCTGAACTCATTCCCCAAAGAGCAAAATGAAGAACAATTACGGAGTGGACATTGTGAATGTGATGGTTTAGAACAATTAAAATTCTTTCCGGAAGCATCATCATGTTTTATTTGATCGCTCGAAACGATGCACGCTTTATTCTTGGTCTTTGGGGGCTGAAAGGCCCTATCCATGTGCTGGGTTCTGAAGCATAAAGCAAGCAGCAGGGCCATCTCTACTCTCTGGTCTGTGGCTGCCTGGGGACCACGTCGGGAAGAGTCAGAGGGAGGGTGTGGGTTCAGCAGGGAGAGTGCTAAGACTGCATAGTGATGTCTGCCTAAGGAGCAGAGGAAGTGAGGTGGCACCCATACAAGGGATTACTAACCCTCTACAGACCAAGACTTTCCAGTATTCTCCATGTCATGGCACATACAGCAGAAGATATACCTGCATGACACTCAGGACAGACTGCCAAAGCTGCCTGCAGCCAGTGGCCCTGTGGGCTGAGGGGATCAATATTGTAGCCCATCTGTGACCATGACACGGTGGTTGGGAAGTTCAAAGGCAGAAAAGACTAGTCTGTTTTAGTAGCACCAGTTAAGGTAAAATCAACATAATTACCTGGTGTTGACTAATGTACTTGGTAGTACCTTAGGCAATGAAGCTAGGAAGAGAAGTAAGGTGACAGCCTGCCTTCTAGAAGCTCAGTTTTGTCCTCTAACCATTAGTTTTTTCCTTTTTCTTCTAGGGTACCAATAACATCCTTTGCTTGATCCAAAGGAACCACCTCAGCTCTCTGCTAGAAACCCCAGAGGCACTGGGCCTATGACCCCTCTCTGCTCCACTCTGGCAGCAACCCACTTTCTCGGTCTTTCTAGCTCTCTGGTCATGCCTTCTCAGTGCCCCTCAGAGCTGTCTTCTCCTACTCCTATCCTTGAGAATCCAGGGTCCCTTAGGTTCTGCATGGGATTACTTCTCTTCTTTTCCATGTTTTGTCCCCAGGTGCTCGGGCATTTCTAGGGCTTTAGTCACCACCACGCATGTGGTGGAAACTCCGAAACCCCTACCTCCCAGTGCTGTACCCCAGAGCTACATACCTGCCTCCTGGACACTTCCACTTAGATGTTCCAGATACATCTAAAGTGGAACATGTCTCAAACAACATTCATCTTCAGTCCCATGTCTCTGCCTGTGTCCCCAATCCTGGGGAATGATGTTAATACCTACCCACTTGCATAAGCCAGACCAGTAAGCTCTGTCAATAGTAACTCCTCAATGTCTGTGAATCTCTATCCATTTCTCTCCATCCCACTCTCACTGCCTTATTTCAGACCTGCATCAAGGGTGAGGTGGCTTCACAGTGAGTTTCCTAAGATACAAATCTTACCATGTTGCTCTTCTACTTACAAACCCTTCAATGGCTCCCCATTGTCTTTCCATTAATCTTAAAATATATATGAACTCATTAATAATAATCACAAACTCATCACTTGCTAATATATTTTTACAAAAAATAACAATGTTTTCCAAAACATATTCTCTATGAGAGCTGATACATTCTTTAAGGACATGAAGAAGAATCCATTCATGAGAAGAATCCGTTCCTGAGAAGATTTGTTGCAAATCTTTCAGCAGTCTGACTTAACAGAAGATAGTTGGATTCTCATATTTGCTTCTGTATTCAATTCTGTTGTATGTTACTTTGGCCTTTGAAGTATATAAAGAAAATCTGGCCACAAACAGAATACAGTTAGGAAGAAAAAAAGCGAGTACACGAAGTCTTCTCAAATAATTGTAGATACTCTTCTTTGATACTACTCAGCAAGTCCGCACTGCTTTTGGGGTACAGTTGGAACTTCTTACCATGGTTTGCTGGCCTCCTGTCCACCATTCCGATGGTCTTTCTCCACCTTCACATTCTAGACTCTTGCCTGGGTGCCTGCCCTAATCCCTCAAGTGCTCCTCTCCTCTGCTCAGCTCTCGGCATATGATACGTTACACTCCGGGTGCGCGTTGACTGGTGGGAATCTCACGGCAGGCCACAAGCAATATGAGGGCTGAGACTATCTGTCTTGTCTGTGTTTGTAGATTCAGTCTCACATGTGAGTACTTAAGGAATATTCACTGAATGAATCAGTCAATGGACACACAGACAAGCATACTGCTGAGTTAAGTTCTATGAGATTTTCTTTAGCAAAGACCTCACAGTTAGTTGTTACAGGGGACCTTAGTAGGCTAATAAGGAAGGTTTGGATGGAAGGGATGGGAGGGGCTAAAGCAAGGCACCTCAGAGAACAAAGAGACAAGAGGCACACGCTTTCCCTGGGACACAGGAACTAGTAGTTACAAAGAACCATTGTTGGGAGACTGTGGGGCTTGCCATCGAAGCCACATGCTACCTCCTCACATAAGAGGATACTTGCCATTCACCACACGGCTTCCAAGTGCTCTGTGGAAGCTGCAGCCTGCAGTGTAAGTAGGCATGTGCTTCCTTCATTTGTTTATCTTCTATGTGCAGCCCACCACACACGGCCAGGTCAAGTGGGCTCTGACAAACACACACAGGAGTGTGTGACACACAGGAGTGACTAACTTCCCACCGCCCCGAAAGAACTCAGCAGGGATGACAAAACAAAGGAGCATGTGAAACCAAACAAGGGGCGATGAAGAGGTGGCCTGTGACTGAGGGCTCAACGAGGCCATCTCAGTAGACTTAGAGCTTAATAATACGTGCTAGTCGTGTAGAGGGAAGACCCAGGACCAGAGCTGCTGCTGTCGGGGAAAGCTTCCTGGAAAACTCAGAAAAAAGAAAAACAAACACGCAAACTAGCAATCCATTCACCGCCCTGGATAAAAGGTGGGAGGGTCAATGGTGAGGCACAGAAGAAATGAGCAGTGCAAGTGCCCACAGCTGAGTGCAGCCCCGTCGTGAAGTGCTACAGCCCTGCACCTGTCCCGCATCACCGTGTCTTTCTGGGCTGCCCGGCAGCAAGCAGTCCTAGCAGGTGCTGGGAGAAAATAATAAGCTAGAGGGAGACTCAGTGAGCACTTGAACAAAATCCCAGACTACTTTCACAGCTCTCGGTTTCACTTTTTCTTTGTGGTTTATGCTACTGACCAGTGCTGGGGGCTCAGGTAGTTCATTTCATACCATTCTTCTCGGCAAAACTGAGAGCGCTTTCCACGGCAGTAAGATCAGGAGACAAAACACACCGTTTTGCTCAGTTTTGAGAGCCTCTGGCTTGGAAGGCTGAAGTTCCCATCAGTTCTGCTGTTTCCTGCCACGTCTCTTCTTCCTTTCTTGCTCTGGTCAGCAGAGCTCCGGAGGCCACAGCCTCGCTCCATTCCAGTCTCAGGATGGGAGTGCCAGGTCCAGGGGTGCCGGTCTACAGCCTGAACTGGGTTGTCAGTGAGGGGAGGGGTATGGAGGGCCCGGACAGTCTACCACCAGGAGGCTCTGTGACAGCCTAGGACACAGCCCAACGGCTGGGCCACGGCGACAAGGAGCACTGTAAGGGGACTGGGGTGCAAGCCAATGGACGTGCGTCCGAGTCTCACGTGTTCTATGCGGTGCCATTTCTCTTGGGAGGCCCCAGGCTCCTACCACAGCCAACTCTTACTTCTCCTGAGACATGGGTACAACTTTTTTTTTTTTTAAAGATTATATTTATTTATTTGACAGAGAGAGAGACAACGAGAGAGGGAACACAAGCAGGGGGAGTGGGAGAGGGGGAAGCAGGCTTCCCGCGGAGCAGGGAGCCCGGTGCAGGGCTCGATCCCAGGACCCCGGGACCATGACCCGAGCCGAAGGCAGACGCTTAACGACTGAGCCACCCAGGCGCCCCAGACATGGGTACAGTTTTAACAACAGTTAGTTTCTACTTTAGTTGCAAACTCAAGAGACGGTTCTCCCTTTGCTGCAACAAAGCACGGTCCCTGGTAAATTCCTGCTGGAGAGCCACGGTGGGGTGGGAGAAAAGGACTCTGGAGAAAGAGCAGCAGGATTCCGACTGAGCTTCGCTATCTGCCCTGGCGACAGGCTCCGCTGCCTGCCTTTCGGGGCGCAAGGATGAAGTGCGGTGTTGGGAACACGTACTGAGCCATACAGAGAGCGCTCGTGTCTGTCACTGGTTTGCAAAGGCTGCTGACCAACCCCTCTCTTCGAATGATGACCTTTTGCTCCAGGGGGAGTCAGGGTCAAAGATGTCCCCAGCTTCTTGGGGTGGGGTGGTTTTGGTTCTGACAGAGCATGGGGACACTCAGTCTCTTCCGTGAGGAGGAGGTGGTGGCGAGGGGCGGTGTGACGGAGACAACACGCTCCCCCCCAGCCCCAGCCTCAGGCTGGGGACATTTGGTGGGGGAAGAGGACATCTATCTCTTCTTCTAAACCTTTTTTCCTTAGTTTTATTTACATGCTTGTGACTACTGATCCCAAGTCATGGTAGGGACGGCACGGGGTAAGGACCTCAGTGCAGCTTCCCTGAAAATGAATAAAAGCATCTTTCAGTATGGAAATGACTGATTTCTGCATTCTATCTTTTGTTTTCCCCCTTCTTGGCCTGTCAAAGTTCTGGTTATTTTTTTCCTCTTTAACTTGAACTCTACACAAAAATTATTAAAAGTCAAAATTAAAATCAGCTCTGGTGCTTGCTACCGTGTTTTGATAGAACAGGTGAAATTCGTCATTAAAAATGAGACTGGGCGCACCTGGTGGCTTAGTCAGTTAAGTGTCTGACTTGATTTTGGCTCAGGTTGTGATCTTGGGGTTGTGAGATCGAGCCCTGCACTGGGCTCCGCACTGGGTGTGGAGCCTGCTTAGGATTTTCTGTCTCCCTCTCCCTCTCTCTAAAAAAAGAAAAAAAAAAAAAAGAGAGATTGGGTATTACTCAAAATTTCCCCTCTTTTTACATCTCCCCCTGCAGAGAGGCCAACCATTTTCAGGTCTTCAGTGATCACATCTCGCTCCCTTACTTGTCCTTCAACCAGCAGAGAGTGCGGGGATCTTCCCTTCTAATGTTAGGTTAGCATCTGGAAAGTCTGGTGACTCCTGCACTCAACTCTCTCCTTTGTACATCAAACCCAGCCAAGTCTCAAGTACACTGGGTTTTAAGGGGGTATGCCATTTTTTAAATCCTTATTTTAAGGTTCCACTCAGATTAAGCCAACAACCTATTGGATGACATCACTGCCACCGACGCGTCCCTCTTCAATCCACACACCAGGTGAAACGTCCTTCTAAGTCCTTTCACAATGCCACGGCCTCCCTGGAAAATCTTACCGCATCATACCTAAATTATTGTCCTGTCTGAAGATCCTCCAAAACCAGACCCATTCTAAATTATTTCTTCCTCTCCCTTGCATGTTCCTTCCACTCACTGTGTCCCTTCTGACAGTTCTGCTCAAAGTGTGCCTGTCCCTAAAATGCCCTCCCCTGTTCCCTCTGACTGTCCTCACAGTTTGTACAGAACCCGGCTCTTGTTTTGCATCTGTAATTGGCTTCTTTCTCGACAATCCAAATCCTTATTGCTCTCTCACTCTCTGAACGTCTAGAGAACTCAAGTCAAGTTGCTCACTTCAGAGAATATTCACAGAGTCCAGGTTTCCCTATGTGTAAAATGGGAAGCTGGTCTAGATGACCCTTAAACTAGTTATGAGTTGCCTCTTCCTATTCAATATATTAAAGAATATCTTGAACCAAGCAGTTCTCTCTCAAAATGAGCCCAATGGCCACCTGCCAGAGCTGCTGCAGGAGGGATTCCCAGCAGACACTGGTCTAGGGACCTCCATTTTCTACTCTCCTGCACTACCCCTCAGTGTTGCTGCACTGATCAAGGACCTCTCTGAGCTCCTTGAGCAACCACCGCTCCTAGAACTGCAGACTGGACAGTCCCCCAGTGAGAAAGGCAGATGCAGAGGAGTGCAGTGCTGTGCAGTGGCCATTCTCAGCCCAAAGCCCATGCTCTGAGCCCCAGAGTATGCCCGTTTCTTGCAGTCCCCCACCCCCCACCCCCGGCCCCCCGCGGAATCCAGGCTCAACATGCATAAATCTCTATCACTTTAAAAAGTATGATTTTTTAAAATCTCTGTATCGCTAATCTGTATTACAATCTCACACAAGAGTCATTACTCACTGCTCTGGAAATTCCTGGGCTCCTCCTGCGTTATTTACAAAACCACATCTTTCAACCACAGAATCAGGCTGCAGAGTCTGAGCCTGGAGTGGGTTCCATGAAATTCAAGCCTTCACAAGATGGTCATGAGGATTTTTCCTGAGAAACTCCTGGGTACCCCAATGATCTTTCCTGCACTAGAATCATTTTCTGGTTTTGAAAACCCATAGGGATGGCTTTTGGCGGGGGGGAGGAAAAATTTGTAAAATGATTATGAGGATGATTTTTCTTAAATACTTCTGTTTAACACTATGTCTACTTTGGGGTACATCTCTAAATTCATTTGTGGTTTTAAAAAAAGTGAGGGCGCCCGGGTGGCTCCGTCGTTGAGCGACTGCCTTCGGCTCAGGCCGTGGTCCCGGAGCCCCGGGATCGAGTCCCGCGTCGGGCTCCCTGCTCCGCGGGGGGTCTGCTTCACCCTCGGACCCTCCCCCCTCTCGTGCTCTCTCTCTCTCAAATAAATAAAATCTTTAAAAAAAGTGATTAATAAGAGACAAGTTATGAAAAGGACTAGGACTGCTTGTAACTTCTCTCTCTCTCCAAAATACTGAGTACGTCATCATGAGATTGTACCACACTCTTCTTTCTCATGAAGACACCGAGGCAGAATGGAAAATAGAAATGATTTTCTCGAGGTCACTTAATGAGTCAGTCTTGGAGAGGGATTAGAATTTAGATTGATCCTATCTTTCTCTTCTGAATTTTTGTCAAAAAGGTCAGTATGATCAACTAGGAGAGCCCCTAAACCGTAACAGTTTCTGCAAGGAGGTACAGATCGAGATAAACAGCTTAGCTTTAATTTCACTTGAAAATAGAGTTGTTGCACCTAATTTTCATTTAATTTGCAGATTTTTATCAACTAAGCACTGGTAACTTATTCCGCACCTGATACTATACACTTCACACTCATGAAAGAAAGAAAGTCATAAAAGAACTGGCTCTAACTGATTAGAGATCGCTTTGTTGACAAGGCAGCAGAGCAACTTGGCGAGAATCATTTTTAAATCAAATTGCACCAAAAAGTGAAAGAGCAAAGCTAAAAAGGAAAAGTGCTGAGAAGTGTGCCGCATGCCACGTGCCATCTTTAAGGCTGCCTGGGTTCATCCAGGCTGAAAACTTGCCCCTCTGGATTCAAGGTGGACCCTTTGGCTGCGCGCGCGCGACACACACACACACTCACACAAAGGTACAGGTATATAGTTTGCAGGGCTCCACTCACAATGTACTTCCTGCACAAACTACTTCTTAACCCCCAATGGATAGGCTGGGGGCTTCTCCTAGAGAAGCACTCATGACATTGTACTGTTATTGTCTTGTTCTACTCTCTGCTCAGGGAGAGGAAGGATCATGCTATGCTGTCTTGTTCATTGTGATGCTCCCCAGATCCTGGCTAGACACTAAATATATTTTGTGGAAAGTGTTAATGGAAATTGTAATGCTGGTGAGGCCAAGAGGTGAGTAAGAAGCTTATCAGAGGCCTAGCCAGGTGAAGGGGCAATGACAGAAACTCATTCGATGGGATAGCACATGCTAGCACAAAGGTCTACTAGGTGGGTCCTGCTTTTAAACACATCAAGGAACAATCATGCATACTGCAACGTGGATGAGCGGGCCACAAAGACCAGACAGTGTATGATTCCATTATATGAACAGTCCAGAACAGGCAATCTAGGAAGAACACATTAGTGATTGCCTAAGGCTAGGGGTCTGGGGAGATTGAGGAGTGAGTGCTACTGGGCACAGTTTATTTTTGGGGTAATAAAAATGCTCTAATATTTAATGTACTGATGGTTGTACAACTTTGTCCATATATTAAAAATCACTGAATTATATACTTTAAAGAGATAAATTGTAAGGTATGTGAATTCTAGCTCAATAAAGTTAAAAACTTAAAAAACACACTAAGAACCTGCAAGCACTTTTAACCAACTGAGCTACCCAGGCACCCCTGCGAGCACTTTTAATACACTAAAAATATTTTATTCAATTAAAAATACTTAAAAAAATAAATTAAAAATACTTGATTAATGATGGGAACACTCATGCTTTGCAAGGCAGCTATGACTCACAATAATGTGTATGTTAGGTGTTACCTAACAACGGTCACTGGGGAAGATAGAGAAACAATTTTCACAGCCACAAAATGTAACTAAGAGAGGGTGAGAGGATAGAGCCAGCTCAGTTCAACTAACACTCTGTACAAATAACTGAAATGCACCTGTGAATAATGGTGAGCTGCTGTAGGCGGCAACATCTTCTTTCCTTGTGGGTCAAACAGACTGCTTATTACTGAAAACAGAGGTAGACTGTCATCCAGGAAACACTGGGAAGCGCAAAGAAGTGAAGAGGCAATAAAGCAATTAGCACTAACAGACTCCATCGCTTTTGTGACAAAACTCCCACTCGGCTTACACCAAGCACGGTGCATCCACAGTGGGCTTCACCTTAACTCTGCTTCCAAGGGAAATGGAGATTTTTACAGAAGTACCTTCTGGAAAGTTCAATCACTAAGTTTTTGTTGTGGCATTAACAAGAGAAAATGGCAGGACACACAACTAACAGATGATCAGAACCCAGAGAGAATTAAGATTTCTTGGTAAAACTTCACTTTGAAAGCTGCTGGCTACATAATCTTCTAGAGCAGCAAGCTGGCAAAGTTCTTTTTTATCAAAGGTCAGGTAGTGAATGTTTCAGGCTTTGAAGACCAAGAGGCAAAACTGAAGATCCTCTGCAGGTACTTACAGAGCCACTGAAAATGCAAAAACCAGTCTTAGCTTTGGGTTTGGCCCATGGGCCATAGCCTACTGACCCTTGTTCTAAAGGTTACAAGTTTTTAAGAGTAGTAACTACCAGGTTAGCTCCTAAATCAGAACTCTCTCTCAAACATCCTGAGAGCCGGAAAACAGATGTCCAATGAGATCATAACTAATATTTGATAGATCCTTCTGGCATATAAAGTAATTCTGTATAAATTCTTTTATCCTCATGACAACACTATGAGGTAGATTGTGTACAGATCTCCCTGTCAACCGAGGGTTGATCCCTTAACTGCAAATTCCTTGCTCCCTCATTTACATTCTGCTGCTTTTCTATTGCGAGCACCTGGGTTTCTTCCATCATGACTGGCAGAGAGGCCCCTAGGAGCAGAGAAGCTGTGGAGACGCATGCGGCAACCCCATTCAAACGTTCCTGACTGTGGGGGATTTCAGTGGCTGCCCTGGAGGTGTGAACACGCAGACACTCTGCAAAACCTGACCGTGGACATTTGCTATCATTCCGAGAGGGAGCTCTGCCTCGCCGCCATGAACGTCCTGAAACCACGGAGTCCTCATCACCTCCCCACTGGTCTTCTTCCTCCCGAGTCTCCTTTTCCACTCACCACGCAGATTATGGCCAAAATAATCCTTCTTAAAAACAAACCTAACCTGCTCTCTTCCTTGTAAGGCTTCACTGACTCATGACTTCTTGCAGAACAAAAGGAAAAACAACTCTTCACGTGGCCGAAGACCCGCCCTGTCCGGGCCTCTGCGCTCTCCCCAGCCTCTTCCTTCGGGAAACCTGTGCTAAGGCAATTACTTGTCGCTCCCATAGCTGTTTCGAGCCCCTCTGCTTTGTCTCCCAAGGTTCCCTGGGCCTGAAACACCTACCTGAATGTGGCGTCTTCAAGGTTCCCCTCAGCCATGGAGGGGGATTGGGACTCTGGTTCTGCTGCACACGAAATCCAGCAGGGACCCAGCGCCTGCTACTGACTCGTCTTTCCTCCCCTAGTGGGCTGCAAACCTCTTGAGGGCCAGATCAGTGTCCTTTATTCCCCCAGGGCTACACACTTCAGTAGGACCAAGAGAGACAAAACTGAGCAAAACACACAGCTCTGGCCTTCAAGAGCTCACATACTCCTCGATGAATGAATAAAGCACAAACCCGTGAAAAGTTATGCAATGGCCCCGAGTGGAAAAATGATCCGCAGCTGCAAGTACCCAAATGACTCTGAGCTGTGCTCAGCCATGCAGCCAGCGACTCTGTCGGGGGGAGAGGAGTGGAGCCACGGAGTAACTAACACCCTGCCCCCATGAATGCTCAGAGGAGTGAGAGGACCACAGGGTGGAGGGCCAGGAGAACCAGAAGGAAGGACTGGGGCCCTACCGTGCGGTAAACTCAGGGATCGTCACTACTAGTCCTCGAGACAATCGTCCCGAGGCTTTTCAGCAGTTAAGTACCATGGCAGTGTCCAGAAAAGATCACGTCGCTGTGCCCGATGAACTGAAGGACACTACACACTGACCCTGTCGGTGCTCTGGTCTCAAGCTCTAGAGGCAGCAACGTCTACAGAGTCCTCCCACTGCTCACCATCCTTTAGAGCCATGGAATTTGTCAATGCTGTGGAGCGTCCTAAAAATGTCTGCAGTAGTATAGCATCACGGTTAACTCCAAAGAACGCAGCCGGGTCCTGGAATGAGGCCGGCTGCCCAAAACAGAAGGGGTGCGTGCCCCTCCTCCACCTCCAATCCACGTGGCACTCCCACGGACATGCCTTTCAGAAGTGAACCGATTCTTGCTGAGTCTAGTGGTCCTTTCCTCCTTACTGCCTCAGCTTGGCTTTTAATTTGGGGGAGTGGTACCTGAATCCGAACACCCACTCCCCCATTCTCCCTCAGACATTCTGTTCTCCCTGGCGGCTGAACTTTGTGGGTTTCTCCTTACCTCCCTGGAACCACTCCCTTCCTCCTCTTTGTGCTCTGGAAACATGAGTCTCAGGGGTCTTCAATGGTCTGCTTCACACTTGTCCTCTCAGAGAGGTTATTTGTACACTTCCCACGCCTGACTATTCACCTGTATTCAGCTGGCCTCAGTACCTTAACTCTGTAAATATTTATTGTACACATTTAATCATTAATTCCCCGAACATGTGAGTTCCTATCATGTGCCAAGCATTACTCACATACTGGGGATACAAAGAAAAAAGTCTCCACCGACCCCAAGACACACTACTGGTAGAGATAGGGAAGTAAATCGGAGTAAGACGCCTGATCATGGTGAGTGCCATGAAAGAGACCCCAGGGGCTGTAAGAATAGAGAGGGGTTCAGAGCCGACCGGGAAGCTGCAACAGGCTTCCCAGAGGAGGTGATATTTGAAAGGAACACTGAAGAGTGAACAGGAGTTAGGTAAGCAAACCCTGTGTGTGTGTGTGCTGGGGGTGAGGAAGTTTGTTTTAGGCAGAGCACAGGGCAGAAGCGAGGGCAAGGGGTGAGGAACACCAGGGCTCTGATACACTCCAACTAGCTGAGCGGGGTTAGCCAAAGGCTGCGCATGGGGTCAGGTGAGGACACGTGGCTAAAACGCAGGAAGGGTTCTGGGTAATGAGTGTTAACTACCTTGAAAGCCACGAAGGGCTTCTGAAGGAGTTTGGTGGAGTGAAACAGTCAGATTTGTGCCGTCAAAGAGATCACTCTGGGGGATGACTCGTGGCTCCAGGAGGGGAGAGGAAGTTGTAGCAAGACTCCAAGTGCGAGCTAAGTGATGACGAGCTAAGGCAGAGCGATGGAAACGGGGGATGACAGCTTTCTACCTGCAGGTGAAGCCAAGACGTTCTGGCTTGGGTCTTTGGGCAGGTGATGGTGCTTTTCATTTGGGGAGGGAGGGAGGAGGAGAAGCCAATTTAGCAAAGAAATGGAAGACTTCACGTGCCCGTGGAGTGTGCAGGTGGAGATGTCCAGCAGGCGGAGGATGTTTGGGTCTGGAGCCCAGGAGAGAGGGAGTCCGGTCTGTAACCCAGATCTGGCTGCTGGAGCTGACGGCGGGGTGAACGGGAGGGACTGGGGGTCAACTGCTGGCATGACAGAGCCTTGAGAAACAACAGCGAGCGAGCAGAGAGGTGCTCAATAAGGACAATGCCCTGATTCTGGCCATGGCACGCACACAGCTAGATTTAAAGATCGTCTTCTGTCTCTTCCTACCTTCTCTCTCCTTCCTCCTTTCCACAGTACACACTGCAATAAGACAGATTTTTCTAGAACAGTGTCCTGCCTTTACTACCAGCTAAACCACATTTCACAGCCTCCTATGTCAAAACCCAAATCTGTTGTCAGGTTTATTTTTTTTTAACATTTTATTTATTTACTTGACAGAGAGACAGCGAGAGAGGGGACACAAGCAGGGGAGTGGGAGAGGGAGAAGCAGGCTTCCTGCGGAGCAGGGAGCCCGACGCGGGGCTTGATCCCAGGACCCAGGGATCATGACCTGAGCCAAAGGCGGACGCTTAATGACTGAGCCACCCAGGCGCCCCTGTTGTCAGGTTTAAACACCCCTCCCTCTATTACAGGTGCAGCGTGATTTCCCGGCTCTCACTCGTACCCGGCCCTGATTCAGCTGGGGCCAGGGGGTTCCTCAAGGTCTTCCTTTCCAGGGCCTCTTTATCACCTCCACGCCTGCACCACTCCTGCTGGTCCTCTGCTTGGGGATAAGCTGCCTCATCTCAGCCCACGCAATCCTGTCTGTCCTCCTAGGCCCTGAAACCACACAGTATCAGACCACACTGATGGCGCTCTTATGCTCTGGGTGCTCAGGCCAATGTTTTGTTGTTCCCGGATGTTATCTAATTCAGGTATATCTGCCCAAGCTCCCTGAAGCTGATAGCAGAATCATTAGGGGAAAGGACATGTTTTTCACTTCTCTGGTGCCCACACAGAGTACCCAGCAGTCTTGCTCAGAAAGTCTCAAGTAACGACTGACCGACTCTGACCCCAGAGCCAAGTGAGGACCACAGGTGGGTGGTGACAAAGAGCACTAAGCGGCTGCCGGGTGGGGAGATGAACCATGACAGCACAAGGCAAAAGAAATATAAAGGAATACACTGAAACAAGACTTGAACATTATATTGGAATGCTTATCTACCAGAAACATCTATGGCAGAAGAGAGAGACAGAATGACTCAGCCAACTGACATCATCCAGCCTCTATCACCAGCCACCCACATGATGGCAGGGATGGAGGCTCTGCATGGGCCCCACTCTCTGGACTAGCTAGTGACAGCAACACAGACCAATGCTGAGCCCTCATACACCACCACCCCTCAAGGAGAAGCAACAGTCAGTGCAAGACAGACTATACTGGGCCCTTTTCACTCTGGAAGGGACAGTGTTATGAACTGAACGCTGCCCACCCCCAAATTCACAGGTTGAAGTTCCTAACCCCCACTGTGACTAGATTTGGAGACAGGGCCTTTCAGGAGGTAATTAAGGTTAAACAAGATCATAAGGGTGGGACCCTAATCCAACAGGACCAGTGTCCTTATAAGAAGAGACACCAAGAGCATGCACACTCTGGGAAAAGGCCATGTTGAGGACAGAGTGAGAAGGTTGTCATCTGAAAGCCAGGGAGAGTCCTCTCCAAAAACCAACCCTGCCAGCACGTTGATCTTGGACTTCTAGCCTCAGAACAGTAAGAAAAGAATTTTCTGTTGTTCAGTCCACCTAGTCTGATACTCTGTTGTGGCAGCAATTCATCTTCACTGGAATTGACACATATTCTGGTTCTAGGTCTCCTGCTTTTAAACAGCATCACCATCTGTGGGTTTACAGAAGTTTGGTCTACTGACCAGGGTTCCAGCTAACACTGCATCAGATCACGAGGTCACTTATAACAAAGTGCGCACGGGATGCACCGACCCTCTCACATATCACACGACCCGGGAGCTGCCCGCTCGCCAGATCAATGAGACAGCCAGATGCAGGAGCAGGAGAAATGCCAGTTTGGAGTGGATGCCCTCCAAAGGATGGCACTGTGGGTTCCAGCTACAGTACAAACCCTAAATCAACAACCATTTTCTGGGAGTGGTGTCCCCAGCAGGAAGAAGACATGGGTCTTGGAAATTAGAGGTAGGAGGGGAAGTGGCTCTGATTACCCTCTCACCCAGTGACCCTCTTGGGAATCTGGGCTTCCTGTCCCTGAAACTAGATTCCATGGGTTTAGAGAGCTCACCTCCCAGGAGGGTAACACTTCCACTGGGGACAAGATAAGAAGACCATTACATTTTAAATTATAGCTGTTGCCTAGTCATTTTGGGCTCTTGTGCCAAAAGAGCAGCAGACCAGGAAAGAAATCGTTATCATGGCAGGATCAAGCAACTGTAATCCTCAGGAAAAGGTGCAGCTAGGGGACAGAAAGGAGGGAGAAACACGTGCGGTACGAGGGCGTCTCCCGGCCCTCCCATGGCCCGGTTTTTATGCTAAATGCACAAGGGCAGCAGACACAGCCTGAGAGAGCATGGTGACTGGGGACTCAGACCTCACAGGGATGAGGCTCTGTGTCACTTCACCAAGTATGTCTTCCCCCAGCCAACAGTGGAATGGGAAGTAGAGGAGGGAGATGATGACCAGTGTGGCCTGGAGACCAGCTTCAGCAGAAGGGGATGAAGTGTGTCCTAACTCTCCTCTTGAAGGTTTCTCCTGGGGAAAGAGAGTCACCGAGTCTTGGAGAAGCTGCTCCAAGAACTTATGTGAACCAAGAAGATGCCAACAGCACAAGGCGTGGATGCTTTGCTCTGCTGCCCAGATCTCGGACCTCCCCAGGACTGAAGTGCTCCATCTTCCTGCTGAGGGGGATTGTTGGCAGCTGACAGTTCTCCAGGGACACCGCCTCTGTGGATGGTGTGCATCCAAGGACAGCCAGTCGGGACCCCAAGACCTGTAATCTGCAACCAGTGACTGGCTGGTAGAGGTTTCAAGTTTCAGCTCCTTGGCCAAATTTGGTGCAATCTGGAAGGGCTCTCCTCAGCTCCACAGCTCTCTGTCAGGCTGGCTTAGACTGTCTTCATAACGGTTGTTCAAGCCTCCCCGTGTCCTTCACCACCACTCCCCCCCAAAGATGCTGATCCCGACAGTGTTCCCTGAGAAACTTCATGCATGAAAATGTCCCTGGGGATGCCAAGCTGACCAGTACAACTTCTCTGGCTTGCTCATGAGCATGAGATCCATAGCTATCTAATGGGGAGTCCCAGGTATTCTGAAGGTACCTCAGTCAATATATTTCCCCCAGATCTGCTCTTTTGATATTGGTGAAATGGTGCTAGCATCAATCTATCCCATTATCTAAGCCAGAAGCCTCAGAATCACACCCTATTTCTTTCCCTCACAGCTCTGCCCATTCTACCTGGAAAATATTTATATTCACCATGACTTCCATTTTTTGACACTGGTCATTCTGAGTTCTCACACTTTTCATTCTTCCTTCTCTTTCCTTGAAGGATCCAGGCCCTCCTCTTGCTACACACGTACGTTCATCTTGGATGTAATTCTCTTAAAGAACTCACTTAGCACCTAGTCAACCCTACAAAGTTGACTCCATGATCTACACCTCCAGCTCTGACCTCCCAAAGAGAGAAGTCTGTCCTCCACATTTAACCATATCACAGGTATCTTTGTTGTATATTCCAGAGTCATCTCAAGTTCAAATACATCTACAGGGAACAACCTGTGTTTCTCCTTTTCACCTGTAGACTCAGCCCATTAATAAGGGACCCCTTCTTCCACCCCAGATATAAACTCTGGGACCCATATCTTCAAGGGGACACCTGGGATGTCACACTTGATTTCACTTTTCCAGACCACCATGAGGCCTGCAGACCTAATTCTCACACCCGGTGAAGGCAGGAGATAGGGAGACGGCACGAGAGAACAGTACCTCGAAGCAAAGAAGGGTAAAGAAGACGGACATAAGAAATGAAGAGCCCAGGGTGCTGGATCACAGAGTGCCAGAGCAAGATCAGGTAGGAGGTTTGGGTTGACATACAGTAACCCTTGAGAGACAAGTGTGCTATTAGAGTGTTTGAATACAGCAGTTTTTTTAGATAAATGTGCAATATTTCCTGATATTGATGACAAGGCTAAGAAAACACAGCCTTTGATTCATTGGTTATTCCACTGTAACTTTTTTATCTTCATATTCTCTCCATTTCAACCAAGGAAAGTTGAGTTTTACATCTGATCTTTGCTCCAGAGCACATGATAATAAGCATTTTAACAGGAAGACACTGTGGCTTTTACAAGATTATAAGGACAGATAAATACCACGTCTTGTTAACTAGGTTGGTGTTTCTCTAAGAAACAATGTTCATCTAATGGAAGCGGAACAAGAATGTCCAATTTGACCAGTCTTTCAGCAGCAAGTTTTCTTTTTTTATGTAAAAAAAAAAACAACCCAAAACCTAAGAAAAGCCACTATCAGAGGCCCCTATCCTATGTGGAGACGTCACATTATCCACACTGCAATGCACAGGAGTAAAACGTACTCTCGGCCACACAGACAGCCAGAGAGGCGAAGTGTGCTGAGGCCACTGAGTACTTCTGCATTTCCAGTTACGATTCTGCTGCTTACCTGCGGTCTCTGTTGTCTCACTTGTGCAAACTGAGAGAGCATCAGCTGCCGGTCAAGCAGCTCCATCCTCTGCTGTCTCTGGATGTCTACTGTGGCCCCCATCCCAATCCTGGCTTCGGTGGCAGGTTCTGCAGATGAGAAGATGGGCTCAAGTGTCCAAGAAAAGAACTTTGCCACCCACTTGGGAATGCAGAGCACCTGGTGGAGTCGGAACACTTGGCTGTTGTAGCAGATGCCTGATGCCTGAAAGAGGAAAGTCCAATGGGATTGTTTCCCTGTAACCGTGTTCAAGAACATATTAACACAGAAATCAATAACCACAAAATACTTCAGATGGCATTTTCTTTCATTTTAACAGTGCTGCATGATAACTAAAACTCCTGCCCAGCTGCACAGTCATAGGCAGTACAAGTCAACAAAAATTTACTCAGGAAACAAATTTGTTTTTTATAAAGTTAGGAGAGACAGCGAAGTTCTAACCACTTCACACTCAAAGAACTGGCAAAATATTTAAAAAACAATATTTTCTTTAACAAAAACAGCCATACAAGATTTGATTTTATAAAAACACTTTCACGCTGACCTAACTCTGTGGTTATTCTTATTGGCAGATGGCCATCAGAGAGAGATACTGGCAGAAAACAACTTTAATGGCCAATGATGCGATCCAGCCATATAATAAATTTATCAGAAAATAAAGACAGTCTACAATTTACAAAGTGTCCTAATACATTTTTCAAGTACTGATTTTTCTAGTTTTAAAATCCTTGCCAATGGTAATTCACAATTCTATTTACAAGCAAGCCTATTTTTCATCTTTAAGGTAATAGACATCTAAAGACTGGTTTTCTAGGTTAAAATGAGTATGGCTATTCCTTTGAAAAAAAATCTTTAATTTTTTTAAAAAAGATTTTATTTATTTATTTGACAGAGACAGAGACAGCGAGAGCAGGAACACAAGCAGGGGGAGTGGGAGAGGGACAAGCAGGCTTCCTGCCGAGCAGGGAGCCCGAAGTGGGACTCGATCCCAGGACCCTGGGATCAGGACCTGAGCCGAAGGCAGCTGCTTAATGACTGAGACACCCAGGCGCCCCCAAAAATCTTTAATTTTGTGAATTTGATTCTTAGGATAAGTTATTCGTACCAAATTAGAAAATATTTGACAATGTGCTAATAGGAGAAAAGTACACTGTAAATGTTTTACTAAAATTTAAATCAATTAATTAGGCAAGAATTTGTTGAGCATCCAATATACCCTGAACACTGTTCCAGGCACTTAGAGGACAGGAGAAGACAAGATCAACAAGGCCCTGCTCTTGTAGAGGTAACGGTGGTCAGTATGGAGAATACGGAGTGAGTGAGCAAACACATCAAACAATTCCAGATAAATTCTGTGAAGGAAACAAAATAAAGTGGCCTGGAGCAGGGACCGTCTGTAGGTCAGGAGTTCAGGGAAGCTTTGGAGGAAGTGACATTTGAGCAAAGCTCTTCAGGATAATGGGGCGCCAGTGATTTGAAGACCTGGAGGAAGAACATCTCAGGCAGTGCAAATAGCAAATGCGATGCAGCAGTGGGCCCGGGAGCATCTAGTAGAGATCTTAGTGGGATATCTAGTGGGCAGTCAGATATACAGACCTGGAACTCCAGGGAAAACTCAGCAGAGGTCAGGATCTGGGGATCAGGGGCACCGACGGCGGTTAGAGCAATGGTACTAGGTAACAGCAAGGGCACGGCACAAACAACAGAAGGCAGAAGAGAACTTAAGATTCAAGCCAGCAATACCCTGTGCGTGGACGGAGTGGGAGAGGCCGGCGAAGATTCAAGCCAGCAATACCCTGCCTGTGCGTGGACGGAGTGGGAGAGGCTGGCAAAGATTCAAGCCAGCAATACCCTGCCTGTGCGTGGACGGAGTGGGAGAGGCCGGCGAAGATTCAAGCCAGCAATACCCTGTGCGTGGACGGAGTGGGAGAGGCTGGTGAAGTCATCTGGCAGCGCTGCCAGGGGACAGGAGGAAAGGGCTTAGCGCCAGTGAAGCCCAGGGAATGGCGTCTCAGGCTGGGAACAGCCACTGTGAAGCATGCAGCTCCATGTTCAACCAGGCCAGGGAGGAAAATGACCCCCGGATCTGGCAGCATGGAGGCCTTTCATGACCTTACAAGAACAGTTTCGGTGCAGTGGTAGGAGTGAAAGACAGACTGGAGCAGAGGGAAGAGTAAATGCACAGGAGTTTCGGTTTCAAATAATTTCTATGCCACTTCTCTCAAAAACGGTACTGAAGAACAAAGAAAATGAAAACAGAAACAAATTCCACATTCAGTGAAACGAGAAAGCGTCTGTAATCCTGAACCACAAAATGGAAAACACGCTGAGTAGTTAGAAATCACTTGGCGCAGGGGAAGAAAGATAAATCCAAGTGCTGGCAAGGTCCCCGAGGACCCAGACAGGCTCAGGGATTAGAGGCGCCAGGGCCTGCGGAAGGCAGGAGTGAGGCAGGGCACTAGTCACCTCCATAGGAAGCAACCCCAATTCCTGCTCACACCCAGCGGAGCCCATACCCACCCTCTCTCCTCCACAGGGAGACGGTAAAGGCTCTGCAGGGCGGGAATCAAAGAGGCTCCTGAAGTGGGCAGAGCCGGCTCAGAGGGGAGGCCTGGGGCTCTGCCCCCGAGATTCCACCCAGATAGAGAAGGTCTCATAGAGTGTAGGGCTCACAGAGCTTCCCGAAGGAGACAAAGGAGGGAGTACGGAGAGAGCGGGTCTCTGTTTCAAAAGATAATAGTTAAGAGTTTTCCAGAATTCATAAAGAACATAAATCCCAGACTGAAAATGCAAGAGTCCCAAAAGGGATAACAAAATGAAATTTATATCTAGAGCCATTGTCGTGAAACAAAGGAGTCCTTAAAAGTTACCAGAGATAAAATAGACTGCCTAGAAAGGAAAAACAATTAACTATCTACAGAACAGCAAACTGTTAAAAGAAAAATTTTAAAACTATAAAAAAAAGGCACATTCAAAAAACAAACGATCCTAGTAATAAAGGCATCACATCCATGAATGGGAAGATGCAAAACTGTTAATATACAAATTTTCATCAAATTAAAATACAAATTCAATATAATTCAAAATAAAATCTTAATAGCTTTTTTTTTTGTTAGAACTTAAATGCCAACTCTAAAATGCATTTGGAATATTTAAAGTTGAAGTTTTAAAAACATAATGTTGGGAGAAAGAAGCGAGACAAAAAATGCATACATTATATGATTTCACTTTTGTAAGTGGATCAATCTGAACGATCTATCTATGTAACTATGTATCTATCTCAAGTGAGAAAACCATGGAGCGAAGCATGAGGGTGACAACCCGTCTGTCCTGGGAGGGCAGTCCTGGGAGGGAGGGGCGCTCAGAGGCTGGCAGTACTCTGCCCTGCATGGCATTTTATGGGTGTGTTCACTTTATAGTGACTTGTTTGGTTTCATGACATTTATAGTTCAAGAACACCTGGGTGTGTTATATATACAATAAAAAGATTTTTTAAAAAATAAAGGATCCAGAATGGCCAAAGTAATTTTAAAGAAACATAGTAAGGCTTATCAGCTTTCAGGATATGATAAAGTTTGAGGAATTAAAATAGTGTGGTCTTTACGTAGAGCTACTCGAAGCAACCTAAAGAACAAGCGCATAGAAAGAGGCTTTGGAGGACAAGGGCACATGGTGCACAGTGGAAATGGTAAGTCAGAGGGAGCTCTACATGAGGATGAAGGCAGTACACCCCCCCTTCCATATGTAAACTCTCAATGGATTTACACCATATGTAAACTCCCAACGGATTAAGGAAATAAATAATTCACTGAACTTTAAATCTTTCTGCACAAAATACAGAAGGCACATCTTTTTGACACTGGGATGAGAAGGATTTTTAAATAAGGACCAGAAAGCACAAACTATAAAAGAAAACATACATTTATTTTATAATCTAAAAGCCACAAGTATGCCAAAAATTACCGTAAGTGAAGTCAAAGGACAAGTAAGAGCCTAGAGAAGGTCCTTAGAATGCTTGCAGTAAACAAAGGTATCAAAATACATAAGGAAACTATAATTTTATCAGAGAAAGACAATCAACCCAACTTAAAAAGCAGGTGAAAAGGCAATTTCAGAAGAGGAAATTCAAAAGGCCAACAAACACATGAAAAGATGTTTATTCTCAGTTGTTTTTAGGGGAATGCAATGTTAAATATAATAATTAGAAAAAATGGAAAAATCTGGGATCAAGTTTCGGTGAGGACGAGACTGGAGAACACTCACAGTCCTGAGGGAAAGTCAAGTGGTGTAAGCTCTCCGGAGAGCCATATGGCAATATCTAAGCAGAGCCGAAGCCATGCTTTAGGGAATACTCAACTGCAGTGCTGTATGTAACAACAAGGAAATGGAAACAAAGTGTCCCCAAGACAGGAAAGGCTAAAGACTGGTTTATTCATCCAAGGGAACACTAAACAGCAGTTTAGTTTAAGGTTATTTTTTAATGTATCATACGCTGTATCCATTTTTTTACAAGATTCCCAAACACAAGATTAATAGTATATACTATTTATGGGCCATGGAGCATGGTTTTCTTCTACAGCAGGATGGGGGAAACAGAGGCGAGGTGCAGGGGGCAGCACTATCTGTGTGTGTGTGTATAATTTTTTTTTAATAAAGAAAGAGATAGGAAGTAATTATGGCAAAAACATAACGAATTGGAGGCAAGGAATTAGAAATTCCTTTTCTGAAGATCTGGGTAGGAAGGAAAACAGAAAATGGGGCTGTATTGCATTGGTTTTGCTTAAGAGCAGAATGTTGTTATACACATAACAAAATATGAAAATAATTGATCAAAATAGAACTGTGAGATTTGAATTAAGTAAAAAATTTAAAATTTTTGGTGTTTAGTTTCAAAGCCTCAACCACGATTGTGAATTTGCCGACTTCTTCCTTTAGTTCCCTTTTAACTTCTTGTATGTAGTCGGAAACTGTTATTAGGCATGCATACTTATAATTGACCCTTTCATCATAACAAAGTATCCCTCTTTGTTTTTAGGATTATTCATACAGAAATCTATTTTGTCAGATATTAATGTGGCCATTTCAGCTTTCTGTTTCCATGATCTATCTTTATCTTTTTTTTAAAGGTTTTAGTTTTTTTTTTAAAGATTTTATTTATTTGAGAGAGAGAATGAGAGAGAGAGAGCATGAGGGGGGGAGGGGCAGAGGGAGAAGCAGACTCCCCACTGAGCAGGGAGCCCAATGTGGGACTCGATCCTGGGACTCCAGGATCATGACCTGAGCCGAAGGCAGTTGCTTAACCAACTGAGCCACCCAGGCGCCCTATCTTTATCTTTTGACTTTCCACTTTTTTTGTCTGTGTTTAAAGTATGTCTTTTTTTTTTTAGACTTTATTCATTTATTTGACAGAGAGAGAGAGAGAGAGAGAGGGAACACAAGCAGGGAGAGGGAGAAGCAGGCTCCCTGCCGAGCAAGGAGCCCGATGTGGGGCTCAATCCCGGAACCCTGGGATCATGACCCGAGCCGAAGGCAGATGCTCAACCATCTGAGCCACCCAGGCACCCCTAAAGTGTGTCTTATAGATTGCATATAGCAGTTTCTGGCTTTTAATTCCAGACTGACAATCTCTGCCTTTTGATTGGAGTGTTTAGCTCTTCAGATTTAATGGGCTTACTCTGATACAGGTGGATTTTGCTATTTGGTTTCTATTTGTCTCATCTGTTTTTTTGTTCTTTGTTCCTTTGTTCCTTCTTTCCAATTTTCTTTTATGTTAAACCAATAGTTTTAGTATTTCATTTTAATTTGTTTACTGGATTTTGTTTTGTTTTTAGCAATACCTCACTGTATATTTCTGTGTTTGCTCTAGGGATTACAATATCCATCTTTAACTTACCACATGACCTTAGAGTTAATACTGAATTATTTCAAGTAAAATATAGGAACCTTCCAAGAATACAGTCCCACTTAACATGACCCCCATCCAATGCTACTTTATATATTACACCTATATACTTATAATCTTAGCAATATGTTGTTATTTTTGCTTTACATAATATGTCTTTTTAAAGAAATTAGGAAAAAATAATGAAAATGCATAGTTGTTGCTTCTACTTAGGGAGTTCACAATTTAGCAGGGGTTCTTAATTTGGAGAGTGGGGGAGTAGGTCATAGGTTCTTTCAAGGAATTGATGAAAGCTAAAGATTTTCACTCTCCTGCCCATGTCTACCCCTGTCCCCCACCATCATGTATACACTCTCCAAATTCATGTATTCAGTTTTAGTAGGACCAGCCTGTGAACAATTAGGATAATTTATAACCCCTGTAATAAACAAATATACTACTGCAAATTCTGGCAGGGATAAAATAGGGCTTTTGTGCTCATTTGCTTGAATTTCATCCTAAGGGTTCACTTCCTATTTGAATGTACGCTTTGGAAGAGGAAGAACTGTGGCTGGTTTGATCAGTTTGGCTTCTGCATCTAGTACAGTGCCTGCCACATAGTAAGAACCCATTAAGTCTTTGCCGGGAAAATGGCAAATGAATCTAAAAAAAAAATACATTATTTTAGATTCCTTTAAAGGAAACTGGGAGGTTGTCAAGAGACACATTTTTGGTGCTAACTTATACTTTCCCATATGACACAAAGGTAGAGCTCACCTGTCTATGCCTCTGGTACACCAGCATGACCTCAAGTTGTCAATGAACTAAAGTGCTATTCGTAAGCGTTAGGTATTCATAAAGGACTAAAATATGAAGAGCTTAAACAGTTTAGTTTCCTATAAATATGTGATAATCATCACCTTATTCTAGTATGACAAGATGGGATAACAATGACTGCATTAAATTCTCCCTGAGTTATAACTCATTACTACCAAGAGCTTTGAGAGAGTATCACTTATTATTATTGTTACATTTATACATTACCTTTAACTTTAATTTTCATTATCTCAGAAACCTGTCATGTATTGGGACTTCTGAATGAGAGTTTTCTCGAAACCCCCAGTTCGTGAAAAAAGAGGCTTTAAAAATAGACCATATGCTCAGATTTGCATGTCAAGAGGCCAGGGGAAACACTAAGGGAGGGGCTCCAGTCGCCCTCAGAGCGGGAAGCCCAAGGTCAAGCTGACAGGCCCAATGACAAGGGACAAAGCAGTAGCACTGGTATTGGGAAGGCCAGGAGTGAGATCCAGGATGACCAGATACGTGAAATGAAACAAGCGGCGTGTCTCTGGGAAGGCCAGCTAGAGCCAGAATCAGAGCATTCAAGCAGCAGAGATCAGGAACCCCGGCCCAGGAAAAGAAACCCAGAGGTTAAGACACCAGAGAGCAATCTAGGCCACATGCAGCTGAAAGCCTACCCCAAAGAGCCAGGCCACAGCCCTGGGTTAGTGCCAGGAGCTCCCCATAAGCCAACAGAAGCCGTTACCTCGTAAATCTGAGAATGTAAAACAACAGAAAATTGTTTTCCTTAGGCCATTAATAAACATGGACGGCGATTACACCCTTATTCTGAGTTTTCAGATTATTAGTCCTTTTAGAAAGGGAATCATGAAATAACACTCATCAGGCAAATAAAGAATTTATTCTGCTGGGTAGGAAATAGGTGAGACCCTCTTGCTTATAGAGAGTAAACCTCAGTGCCCTCTGGTCCTGCTTAACATTAGCGTGTAACCACAGCAGACAAAGGTGAGACACCATGACCGGGCAATGACATCCAGGTGTTGGATGATCTTTTTGCAGGCAAGTGTTGCTGAACAAAAATCTGCATGCCAAACTGCACTGCCAGGGTCCTGGAAACCATGGTGCCAACATTCAGAAACCTATCACCTAATAAGATAATAGGATAAACCCAAGGAGCTGCTCTCCTGGGGAGAAGGTGCTGCCTCTGCAAGACAGGGATAAGCCAAGGGAACAAACAATCCCTATCATACAGACTTCATATGTACTCAAGTCTGGAGGAAACCAGACTGAGGCTTTTCACCCAATGTTTATTCTTTCAACATATACTTACTCAACATTTATCATGTGCCAGGCTGTGTTCTAAATGCTGGGGTACAGCAGGGAGCAAAACAAAGAAAATCCTTGCTCTTAACAGACCTTACATTTACATATTCCTTTTCTTCACTAAAAATGCTAAAGAAAGAAAGAAGAAACTTTGGAATTATCTTTTTTTCACCCATAGTCTCTCATACATAGTCTCTACTATGTATGCAAATTAGAGATGCCTAGAGTTATTTCTGCCATTTGTGATTAATTATGAAATGATTATTCTTTTCATAACAGAATCATGTGGCTTTAGCACTCATTGAAAGAGTCTTGCAATCTCATTCTTTGTCAAGTGCAAAAGTGATTCAGATAGACTTCCTAGAGCTCTCATCTTTTACTACCATCTTAAAGATCTAATTAAAGCACTGGATATCCTGATTCTTGGGAGGTTACACTGGAATAAGGACAAAATTAATTAGACTGATCACAGATTATTTTTTAGGAGGCTACTCTAAACTTTTCCTTCTGGAAAATCATGTATCAGGATTATCAGGTTAAGTGTGTAAAGCAGAAAACTATGAATAACAATGGCTTAAATACAACCAAAGTTTATTCTCCTTCATGTTATAAAAGCTCTAACCATCTTAGCTGCATTCCAGGCAGCAGCGGGAAGACAATAAGGAAGGACAGAAGGACAAAACGCTCCTTTAGGAGCCTAACCAGAAGGCCCACCAGCATGTGGGCTTACAGCTCACTGGACAGGATGCCAGGATTTGGTGTGGTGGCTATACCTAGATGCAAAGGAAGTGTGATCTTTTAGTTGGAGGCACTCCGGCCCCAAATAAGATGAAAGTTCTGCTACTAAGGAAAAGATACACAAGGAGACAACTACAGTCTCTAGCACATGGAAAAAGCCTTAGTCAGGTGTGTAAATGTAAATACTTTTTAGTACTCCTTTTAACAAGGAGACCATCCCCCTTTAAAATTATATTCACTTTCATAAACTGATTCAAGAAACTAAGATTAAAGAGAAAATAGGCTTATATTGAAACTTGTTTCTTACAATGTTCTAAAAATAATAAACTAAAAATAAATGTGAAGATGTGGAATGACTTATGCACTTATAGACTCAAAGGTGAAAAACTCAATGCTTTCTTAGGCAAGAACAAGACAAGGATATCCACTTGTATTTAACATTGTATTAGAGGTCTTAGCTAGTGCCGTAAGGAAAAAAAATAGGCACCGAATAGAAAACAGTAAAACATATAAACAAAACGTATTTCCCGAGGACATGATCATGCATGTAGAAAATCCTAAGGAATCCACAAAAAAGCTACCAAAGATTATAAACAAAGATAGCAAAATGGCAGGACATAATAGCAATATACATAGATCAACTGCATTATATACCAGCAACAAACAATTGGGATAAAAACTATAAAAACAACTCCATTTAAAATACTATCAAAACCCACAAATACTGAGGAATATATTTAATAAAAGAAATGCAAGGCCTATACACTGATAATTTAAAAACTGTAAAGGGAAATTAAAGACTTGCTAAATAAATGTGAAAATACACCATGTTCATGGATTGGAAGAGCCAATATTATTAAAATGCTATATTAGTTATCTATTATTGAATAACAAATTACTCAAAACTTAGTGGCTTAAAACAATAAGCACTGGTTATACACACAGTTTATAAAAAGGGTCAGAAATCTAATGGCAGCTTTGTTGGGTGGCTGTTGTTCATGGTCTTTCACCAGGCTATAGTCAAGATATCAGCCTACCGTCCCTCATGTGAAGTTTGACTGGACTAGACGAACTAGAGGATCAGCTTCCAAGGTGGCTCAAAAACACAACTGGCAAGTTACTGCTGACACACTGCCATGTGGACCTCTCCATATCGCTGCTTCCCTGTCCTTGGGACATGGCAGCTGGCTTGCCCCAGAACAAATGATCTGAGAGGGAGCAAGATGGAAGCATCTGTGTCTTTTATGACCTGCTCTTTGGAGTCACACACCACCATTTCTGCCATAGTGAATTGCTAAGTACAGCTTACACTGTAGGAGGGGAAATTAAACTCCATTTCTTGAATTATAAAAGGATTTGTGGGCATATTTTAAAATCATCACAATGGCAATTCTCCCCAAATGGTCTATAGTTTCAATGGAATCCCAAATAAAATCTTAACTGCTTTTTTTTTGAAGAAATTACAAGCTGATTTAAAATTGCATATGGAAAGTCAATGTTTCAAAAATAGCTAAGCCTGTTTTGAAAAAAAGAACAATACTGGAAAACTTACATTACCCAATTTCAACTTAACATAAAGCAAAAGTACTCAAGACAGTATGGTACTGGCATAAGGACAGGCATGTAAATCACTGGGTTATAAAAGAAAGTCACAAAATAGACCCACACTAGTCAGCTGATTTTCAACAAAGGTGCCAAGGTAATGAAAGGAGCAATGAGTCTCTTCAATAAATGATGATGGAATGATGCTAATAAATCTCAACCCTTACCTCACAAGAATTATTCAGATGGGATCTTAGACTTAAAGGTAATAGCAAAAACTATTATATTCTAGAAGAAAATACAGAATAAAATCTTTGTGGCATTGGATTAGCAAAGATTTCTTAAATAAGATATCAAAAGCAGAAATTATTTTAAAAATTGAAAACTGAATTAATCAAGATTAAAAACTTATGTTCACTGAAAGACACAGTTAAGAACACAAGGAGGCAAGCCACAGACTCAGATAACTTTTATACAAAAATATCCAACAAAGGGCTTATGTCCAGAATATAAAAATAATTCCTTTAACTCAATAATAAGACAAATGTAACCCAATGAAAAAGTGTGTAAAATATCTGAACAAATACCTCACAAAGGAAGCTATACAAATGGCCAGCAGGCACAAGAAAAGATGTTCGAACCACTAGGCATTAGAGAAATGTAAAATAAAGCTACAAGGTATCACTACATGCCAACTAGAATGACTAAAAATGTTAAAAATGACTGACAAGGCTAGTGTAAGGAAGGATGTGGACTGACTGGAACTCATGTATTGATGGTGGAAACGGAAAATGGTACAGCCACTTGGTAGAATCATATTGTATTACTTTATAATGTTAAACATACATCTATCATATGACCCAGCAATTCTCCTCCTAGGTATTTACTGGAAAGAAGTAGAAACCTATGTCCACTGTTGAATTTTGTTGTATATAAATAACACTTTACTAAATAAAAGGAAAAAAAGTTTTCCTAAGAAAGTGAATGTGAAGATCTAGAAAGATCTAGACATCTGTAGATACATAAATCTTTTCTATTTTATAAAAGAGGTGGGACTTCAGCAGACTAAAAACAATCTTCAGCAACAAAAACTTCTAATACCTTGAAAATGTTCCCAGCTAACATGGAGAACTTTTTGATAATAAGCTGTGCCACTGTTTATAATTCATAAATTTAAAATCACAGGCATTGTCCTTTCCCACAGGTTATCGTCAAGATAGAAGAGAAATATCAACACAACCAGTCCCAAAGATGAAGGAACACTGGATGCTTCTATTAAAAAACAAAAACAAAAACAAAAACACCAAAAAACAGTTTAAAGAGATAACCAAAACTGACTGAAGACCTTCCATCTCTTGATAGGAAAACAATGTGAAGACCCTGTGGGATAATGCTCTGCGCTGCAACGGTCATGATAATCGGCCAGTGATCATCTAAAATTTACAAGTATGAGTGTTTTCTTGGTGACCTCATCCTTATCTTTCTTTGACCAGCAGCACTACTGAACCAGGTTAATATATTTTAAATCATCCTTTACACTTTTTCAAGGCCATTTTTATTTCATTTTCTTGTACATGATAATGCCAGAAACACAAGGCAATAATGAACTGTTTGTTGAAAGGTGGGGACTGAGCTGCATTTTTAATCCACTATATGGAGGACCAGTTAAATATCTTGTTCCTAGAAGAGCAAGTATAGCTCTATGCTGGATTCTTCTTATCAAGAGGGGCGTAGAGGCTGTCAGTGGGATAATGTTTTCCTGGATATTGGTCAGCCCACAAAACTCATAACAAAGGCTACAGAAAGTTGAGATGTGTCTTTCGGCACTTCTGGGTACTTTTAAAATTTCTTCATATCCAGGATCTCCTTCCAGAATCCTGTCTACATTGATATGAACAGGGCCTCTCATCTTGGTGGTGTAGTTGAGAGAAGATCTCAGAATAGCTCTGTATGTGTCTTGTGGTTGAAAGAGACATGGATGAGCACCTTCAAAGGTACAGTGGGAGGCACTGGACCCATGAACTGGGACAAGACCGCCTGGCCTTTGGTCCTGGTGACATCATAGATCAGTTGTGCAATCTGAACTTTAGCCACCCCATCTCTGAAACCTTTAAAATGGGAAGCCCAGTTTCTCTACCTTGGTAGAGATTGTGTCAAGAACCTAGTAAGGCAGTACACACTGAAAGCATCTGGATAATCACAAAGTATTACAGTGTTTTGTAGCACCGAAAAATATTTTGTGAATTTTATGAATAGTGAATTTTGAAACTCTATAATTATTTATAAAATGTAGATGAAATGTCAGACATTGTGCTAGGCACTGGGGATTATAAAGAATAGTATATAATTCCTAAAATGAAAGACAGGGCTGAGTCAGAAAAGCTTCAGAGTCAGGACTTAAATAAGTAAGATTTTGCTAGGAAAAGAAGAGATCTAATGGTGAAAGAAGGGATATAGTTGGAAGAAACTGCACGTGGTTATACAAATCTACCTCTTAAGAGCATAAACACTAATGCTAGGAGACCTGCATTGGAATTGTCTTCACTACTTATTAGCTTGTATTCTTAGCAAATTACTTAATCCTCTGTGCCTTAGTTTCATCTATAAAATGGGGTAATAGTCCCCAGGTTTTTATAAGCGCTAAATAAGATCATATTTATAAAGTGCTTAGAAAAGAGCTGTATTAGTTGGCCTTCTCTAGGCTATTCTGAGGTAACAAGTGATCCAAATTCCAGCAACTTTAAGCAAACACTGATTTCCCACTCATCTTACGTGCTGGCCACAGCCATGCTCCATGTGTCTCCTTCATTCCGAGGTCTGGGCTGAAGGAGTAGCTTCTATCTAGCACATGCTTTTCTCATGGCAAAGGGAACAGAGGAACAGTGGAACCATGCAACGGCTCTTAGAACTTCTGCTTGAGAAGCATCCATCACTTCTGCTCATGTTTTAGTGGCTAATGTAAGTCACAGAGTAAAGCCTGATGGTAACAGATCATGCAGAGGCCCTGCAGGGAGGCCCCTGGTAGAGAGGGGCAGCAAATACTCTGAACAAACAAAAATATTTGAACAAATAACATCTACCACCACAAATGCATGGTACATAGTAAGTGCCACGTGTTTGTTAAAGAAAAATTAGCGATTGGACAATGGCACAGAATCCTGAGAAAGGAAAAGATGTTCAGAAAGAGTCAAACTTAGTCGGTGTCTCTGAAGTATATGGTACACAGGGATTAGATTGGTACGTGAGGAAGCCAAATTTTGAAAGGCTTTGAAAAGAGGCTAGGAGGGTGCCTGGGTGGCTCAGTCTGTTAAGTGTCTGCCTTCAGCGTCCAGGGATCGAGCCCCACATCAGGCTCTGTGCTCAGCACGGAGTCTGCTCCTCCCTCTCCCTCTGCCCCTCCCCCCCCGCTCATGTTCTCTCACTCTCACTCTCTTTTCAAATAAATAAATAAAATCTTAAAAAAGAAATGGGAAGAGGCTAGGTTTTTACCTATAGGTAAAAGATAAGTTGCAGCAATAAAAATTTTACACCTGTATTTTATAAGGCACTTCTGTGACAGCTTTATCAAGACACTGGCAATAATAACAATTTCATTTATTCTAAACTGAACATGCAAAAATTAAAGTCTACTGGTCACTCCTGCCCTGTGGATACCTGTCTAGTAGGACATTTGTCCTGTCAGCCCCGGGCTGAGTTACAACTGTCATGCCATGGCAGAGTACAGAAGGCTTCTTTCAGTAGGTCCTGGCTACCTGTGGTCGGATGGGAGATGGGGGCAGAGAGGGGACGGGAAGGAATGGGGCATAAGAGACAAGGAACGAACGGATCCACATGAGAGAGAAAATGTGTGTGTGTGATGTGTGACGGACCAGTAAGCACTCCACTGGGTGTCAGAACGATAAACGCCACGTTGACTGTAAGAAGGTGAAACACCCTCCACATGTGGCTGTTTCCTGGGAAGTCACTGTCGTCTTCCCACCACTAAAGTGGTCTTCCAACCTCACAGCTCTAACCAGCCTTGACTTTCTATTACATCTGTCATGTCAAGCAACTGCTGGAACTAATCTCAATCCCTGAAGTTCAACTGAAAACCTCGGGCTTCAGATGAGTTCTCTGACCCACTCTACTGTACTGTTTTTTTGGTCAATCCAGAGAAGAAATATAAAGGAAGAAAGAAAAAGGAAAAGGAAGCATGGAGAGAAGAAAAAGACATGAAAAGCAAGGGAAGGACCAGAGGACCCAACACACCATTCTCATTCAGGGCTCTAGAACTTCCGCCACAGAAGTTTGGATTTCCACACGTTATGCTAGTTCCATAAGTTTTCCCCTTAATGTTACACCATGACTTGGGAAGCCAAACAACATAAGGTTCTGCTTGATGCTTTTTCTTTTACAGTTACCATAAGACAATGTTTTATATTTTTTCCTTAAAACTATTGTGGGTGGAAGAAAAAAAAGCAATCACAGTCCACAAATGAGGCATCCTGACTCTTACAAGGTTGCTCACTTTTCCCTTCCTCTTTTTTATGATTTATAAACCCTAATAAAACTATAATCTCCCACTGTCGTGAAGTTTTTTGTTTAAAAAGCTTTAAAGATCCCCACTGCCTACAGAAAAAAATACAAACTCAAACCACATTCAGACTCCTAAATAATCTGGTGTCAACATATGTTTCTAATCTTGTTATTGGGTAGGACAGATTTTTTTTTTTTTTACATTAAGGTTGCTTGATCATGAGATAATCAAAGCCTGATATATTGTACAGAACAGGGAATGAATGCAGGAAATGGGCAGGCTGCGAAGGGGAGTTCAGATGGAGAAGCCTGGAGTATGAGAAATACAGGCCTGTCTGTTAACTCGCCCCCAAATAGCTTGAAAGAAGACCGAATGATGATAAATATGTGACATGTAAAAAGAAAATAGGCAAAAGCAGGCTCTTTCTCTTTTAATTATCCCAGAATCAGCTCAGGCCCGAGACTTCAACTTTCGAGAATTAGGGTACATCTCAGTGATGATGATTCACTACTATGATTCATAAAATGGCAGAAAATGAAGAAGCGCAGGGATATGGACAGCCTGAAGGCTCTCTGCAGAACCACAAAAAGAACTTACCTAAAGTTCAGTAAGTAGACACATTCTTTATGGAAAAGAAGTATTAACGTGTAACAAGACGAGAGAACTTGTGACTATGTGAAGAGTGCCCCCGATATTTGAAGGTCTCTTACCAAAGACACTAAGAACAGTCAAACATGATAATGAGAGGATAGCAGAAGCAGGGAGATATGAACATCTTCGAAAGTTCATGCTTAAATTGAGACATTTCCCTTGGCCGCTGTCGCCAAGCTTTCCAATTACAATTTTGTGGTCTTTCACTGAAACAGTCATATTTTAAATATTAAATGGTGGTATTAAAAACCAGAATTGCCAAAGGAGGACTGACGTAACATAAAACACATATCAGTGATACATGTGAATAATCTCAAAGGAATCTTTAAGTAAATGTGAATGCCCCTTACCTTTTCTGGGCAGTAGGTGGACTCTCTCATGGATCATAAAATGGAACTGAAGAGGGATAGCTGTCCTAGGCAACTAACTTAGTATTGCCCCTGGTAAGCTACACACCTTCCCCCTCTCAACCTGGGAAAAAAATTTAGTCCTCATTCTTCTCTGACATCACTGAACACAGAAAGTGGGCTCCTATCTAGAAGTACTGTCCTGACTATCATCTATCAACCTCTCTCCTTTCAACCAGTGAGATATTTTATTATTTTTTAAAAATATTTTATTTACTTATTTGAGAGAGAGAGTGAGAGAGTACGGTGGGGGGGGGGGCGGGCACGGGGAGCAGAGGGAGAAGCAGACTGCCCGCCGAGCAGGGAGCAAATGCGGGGCTCAATCCCAGGACCCTCGGATCATGACCTGAATTGAAGGCAGACGCTTAACTGACTGAGCCACTCAGGCGTCCTAATCAGTGAAGTATTTTAAAGTTATATATTCAGAAACATTTATAATCATGGAAGAATAAGTGACACAAGGAGAGAGAAAAACTAACTTAACCAAAATAAATCCACCGATAACTAAATAAAATAAATCTGAAGTTGGCAGCTTTCCAGAAAAGCATGAGTAAAGTTTGTGGTTTCTATGACAGCAGATGCACATGACTTATGTTTTACACAAATGTCTTTTTTTTAAAAAAAAAAAGCTCTTTCTCTTAAAAAACACGTAATTGCCAGATTGAAATAAAATCACTTCCTTAACACACATAGTATGTCAGGAGAACTATTGGTTTTAATGATGAAAGGTGAAATTTCATTAGGTTTCCTAACACTCCCCCAGAACACTGAATACCATCTGTGCACTTCTTTTTGATAGTAAGAATTTTTATTTTCTTTTTAGTATTTTATTTAGCATTTAAAAAAAAGGGAAGTCACTTGATATATATGGGGAGAGGAGAAGTCACGTTGAGCAACAGACATCTGGGACAAGTTGTGGCTTTGTGGATCTCAGACTCTGATTCTATAATCAGAAGTGTGTAAACCGAACATTCACAAATAATTTTAATATCCTCCTTTACAATTATCCTTATTTAAAGTGTACTATATTAAATACTTCATTTAAAAAACATGGTTATCTGGAAAAAGTCAGAAATAAAATATTCATTAAATTCCAAACAAGCACCGTTATTGTATAGCATAAAGGAAAACTGGCTATGATTGTCACTGACATTAATCGTTGTAAGTAAATACAGTATCATCCAATTCTGGTAGAATAATAATGAATAACCAAACCGATATGAAGATTGATCAGATTTGTGTTCACAGTAGGTCAATGTTGGCTGAATTAATCACTGTAAAAAGTGAAATTTCAATTGGGTAGGAGGAATTCATTAATGGGATTATATTCCAAATACTGTGCAATTCTACTTACTCTTATCAAACAAGGGATTTTTATGTTAAAAAATTTGTTATTGGGATGCTTGGCTGGCTCAGTCAGTTAAGCATCTGACTCTTGATTTCCACTCAGATCATGATCTCAGGCTCGTGAGATCGGGTCCCGTGTTGGGCTCCACGGTGGGCGCAGAGCCTGCTTAAGATTCATGGTAACTCACTTACAATGTCTTCAGGGGAGGGGACAGTTATTTCCAAATCCTTCCTCTGGGAGGTTATACACAACACCATGAAGCCCTTCTGCAATTTTCTTAGTCTTTCCCAAGGAAGAAATTACAACTATATTCCATACACACTAATTATAAACTTATTTTTATATAAATTTGGGAGTGCAAATTTAAGTCATAAATGAAAAATAAAGCTCAACTTCATGTTCTAGATTTCTTTTCAAATATCTCATACACTCATTAGAGTTTAACACAAATGCTTAATAAAATAATTAAATTAAATTAAACTTAAAAGAGCAGTGGGGGGATGGGGGGGATGAAGACATTCTAGCACATGGGTGAAGATGCTGCCCAGCCCTTCAGCTCATCCCTGCTGCCTTCCCTGGCCACATACCCGATGATTCTCCTGCCAGTTCCAGTCCACCTGACTTTCCATTTCACCTTATTTTTCCCCTTGCATGACAATGTCTCTTTACAGCTCTCGTTATTTTTAGTAAATCCAACTTCACTTTTTTTGGTCATTTTTTTCTTATTATAAGTTCAACTATTAAGGTAATTTTTAAAAACACTAACAAGAAACTCAGCTAAAACTTTCATTAAAATTACCTTGAAAACTGACACAAACTTTGCATTAATAAAGGAGTAGCACTGAGACAGAACTGAGATGGTTAAAAGAAAGCTGGAGACAACTGAATGTGACCCAAGTCCAAACATGACATTTTTCCTAAAGTTGCTTCAGAAAAGAGAGAGAGTAGGGGGAGGGGAAATCACACTTACAAGTCCACTTATGGCTACAATCCAGATGTAGGAACCAGAGGTGAAAAGCTATAAAAGAAAAAAAAAAGCAACTAAAAAATGAAATTCAACCACCAGTCACAGCATACTTTTGTTTTATATATAACTACAGTGACAACCATTGAAGTATTAATTATATATCTCTTAATATAAACAAGTACAAAATTAATATCAATTCTGTCACCCAAAAGAAAATAATATATTACTATTTTTTTTAATCAAGCTCTCAGCCTTTCCATAGCCAAAAATAGACTGGTTGAACCTGGCCCACTCCTGTGCAAAGAAAAATAAGTGAAATTCAAGCATATTCATCTTTACAAATGGACATTAACTGATTTAAACAAAGTAAAATACCACATACAAAGAAATTATTACAATCAACAACATACAAAATATGCAGTCACTGTCGCATGCTTGGTGTTGAGTAATGACAAGTAATAGTAGTTTATATAATTCTCTCATTTTAATTTGTCATCACTGTGACTCTAAATTTAGCTCAGCCGACTTCTGCAAGCATGCAGGGCCATGTCCAGTGCTACTCTGCTTAACTGTTGTTACTCTCATTCCAGTGTACTCAGAGAAGTTCACTAGTTCAGTTACTTAGCAAACTAAATGATGATATCAAAGTTAATTAATGCAGAAGTAATCAGAATCAGGTTTCATAAAATCTCTCCGTTTGTTTTCTAAACCATTTAAAAATTAGAAATTTTGTTTAGGGTGATAAAAAAAAAAAAAAAAAAAAAAGCCGTAAGACATTCAAAGTATTCCTGAAAGAAAGAAAAGATCTAGAGCCTACTGTTTATTCATATTTAGATCTTTAGATTGGGAGTATAATGACTTCTGCTCCTAGAGAAAGAAGCAGGACCAGAGGTGAACTGTAGATACTATGCTAGATGAAGACTTCAAAGTTCTGCACATTTATCAAGGATACATAAAAAAAGATCCGTAAAAAGAAGGCAGGTACAAAGGTATGAGCTGACAAAGCACAGGTAAAGAGGAGGCTAACAATTTTGTTCTCAGTGCTGCCTCATGTAGAAAGGGGCACGGGCTGCAAGTTTAAATTCAATCCCTTGATCTAAAATTTAGTCTTTTCGGGCGCCTGGGTGGCTCAGCCAGTTAAGCGGCTGCCTTCGGCTCAGGTCATGGTCCCAGGGTCCTGGGATCGAGTCCCGCATCGGGCTCCCTGCTCGGCAGGGAGCCTGCTTCTCCCTCTCCCTCTGCCTGCCTCTCTGCCTATTTGTTCTCTCTCTGTCAAATAAATAAATAAAATCTTGAAAAATAAAAATAAAAAATAAATAAATAAAATTTAGTCTTTTGTAAAGAAGATGTATATATGAATATATATACGAATACACACACACACACACACACACACACACACACACACTGGAATATTACTCAGCTGTCAAAAAATGAAATCTTTATTATTATTAACATATAATGTACTATTTGTTTCAGGGGTACAGGTCTGTGATTCATCAGTCTTACCAACATACTGTGCTCACCACAACACACACCTTCCCCAGTGCCCATTGCCCAGCCACCCCCCATCCTTCCCACCTCCCCCTCTACTCCAGCAGCCCTCAGTTTGTTTGCTGAGATTAAGTCTCTTACGGTTTGTCTCCCTCTCTGGTTTCGTCTTGTTTCATTTTTTCCTCTCTTCCCCTATATGATCCTCTGACTTGTTTCTCAAATTCCATATATCAGTGAGATCATATGATACTTGTCTTTCTCTGGTTTACTTACTTCACCAGCATAATACCCTCTAGTTCCATCCATGTCATTGCAAATGGCAAGATTTCATTTTTTGATGGCTGTGTAATATTCCACAGTGTGTGTGTGTGTGTGTGTGTGTGTGTGTGTGTGTGTGTGTGAGTGTATGATTATTTACTCCTTGGGTGTTGAGTTTGGTAAGTTCTTTATAGATTTTGGATACTAGCCCTTTATCTGATATGCCATTTGCAAAAAAATGAAATCTTGCCATATGCAATGACGTGGATGGAACTAGAGGGTATTTTACTAAGCAAAATAAATCAATCACAGAAAGATAATTATATGATTTCACTCATATGTGGAATTTAAGAAACAAAACAGAGAAGCATAAAGGAAGGGAGGGAAAAATAAAACAAGACATAATTGGGCAGGGAGACAAATCATAAGACACTATTAACCGTAAGAAACAAACTGAGGGTTGCTGGAGGGGAGGGAGGTGGGGGGATGGGGTAACTGGGTGATGGGCATTAAGGAGGGAACGTGATGTGATGAGCACTGGGTGTTACATACATCTGATGAATCACTGAACTCTACCTCTGAAACTAATAATACACTATATGTTAATCAACTGAATTTAAATAAAAAAATCAATCCTTTTATCTAGCATGGATGCTTGTTGAGTATAAATGACTCTGAAAATAATAAGGATGAGAATTATGTGGAAAAATAGTTTTCTGTAGTCTTATTCTAAAAATATAAGGAATAATAAAATAGCTAACACTTTCTTTTTGTTATTTTGTTTTTGTTTGTTTTCAGCTAACACTTTCATAACACTTACTATGTGCCAAGCAAGCAGTGATCTTAACGTTTTTCATATATTGAACTTACGGAATCCTCCTAAACCCCCTACAAAGTAAGTTCTATTATGAACTCTATTTTAACCATGAAAACTAAGAGGTTAAGCAATTTGCTCAAGATCAGAGAGCTGGCGGGTGATGGAGCTGGGAGTGTACCCAAGTGGTCTGGCTCCACAGCCCAGTGCTCATGACCTCCATGTTTCCTACACAAGTAGGAAGAGCATATCATTAATTTCTTCAATAAAAAATTATTTCCTTTGGACTCTTAAGTCCCTCACCTTATTGCACATTTGGTCCCAATTGTGTCTGCTCATGTTTTAACAGTGTGTATGTTTTTTTCTCACTGCTGGGCTCCTTGAGGACAGGTGCTACATCTCATTTTATTTTCCACAGCCCCTAGCACAGGGCATTCCATGACTGTCTCTCAAGCCATTTAACTTCACAAACATTTTTGTTCCTCTGATAATGATTAAAATAATTCAATCATTCACTCATTCCCTCCCTCATTCATTCATTCATTCATTCATCCAATGTCCCTGGCTTCACAAAGTTGTTATGCAGGAGACAGAAACGCACAGAAACATGCGTGAGGGTCCAGGGAGGAGGGAGGTAGGGAAAGAAGAGAAACTTTGAGAATACGGGGTTCACACTCACTTCAAGGTGGGGAGGGGTGGGAGTAGGTGCCAGATGGCCAAAAAGAACCCTGAATGCCATTCATGCTAAGGACTTTAGATGTTATCAAGAAGCCAACGAGGCATCTCCACCTCCACTTTCTGACACCAGCTTCTACCTCACCAGTAAATAATTAATAAATTAATAATATTCATAGTAATATTCATAATCTCAGAAAAACCAAAGGTGGCAGCTATAGAGACATAAATTATTAATTAATAATAAGAACCAATTGACTTAGTTCTTACTATCTGTTTGGATTATCCTAAACAACCAACACTATTGTCTCTAACCCTTCAAATGACCTTGTAAGATACACGTTATCATCACCACTTTACAGATGGGCAAATGGGAGCTCAGAAAAGTAACAAAGCAAGTAACTACCAGAGCAAGTTATCAAACCAAAATCCATCTGGCGCCAAAGATTTTCCACAATGCTCCACTGAATTCCTATGTCATAACTAATAAAACAACACTTTTCATCCTCTAAAGCTCTGTAACTTTAGAGCTGGAAGGAACTATAGGGTCAACATGAAGCTCAGGGGCCTTTCATAACTTGACCCAAGTCCCAGGCTAGTGGGCGCCATGCTAGAACTAGAACTTGGGTGTCCTGCCCCCCCCCCCCGTCCAGAGGATTCTTCTACCGCTGCATTCCGCCTTCTGCTGTAACATCTTTTAAAAAAGTAAACATGCCACAGCAAATCCTAGTAATAAGAATAAACTGCAGAAAAGGGCTGTTAGGTGATATGAACACTAGGAAGGATAAGGGAGAGTCAATGGCATGCAGGTTGAGAGATGAAGAATAAACATTTCATGAGAAACAGTTGTAAAGTGGCGAGGAAACACCCACCCCAGATGAGCCATTGATAACACCTGACAGCACACTAGACAAGTTGGAGGAAATACCAAAGGTTAAAAGGGGAGGGAGGAGGGTATTTGACAGAGACACTAGTATCCGGTTTGATATGTGTGGGATAAGGAATGTTATGAATATTGACAGTGGATCAAAAGGCCAAGCTACACATGGTACCACAGGAAACGATAGAATAAAAGTTCACATCAAAAGCTCTGAGAGTGAAAGGAAAGTGACGAGTATTACAGGTAGAAAATGAAAATCATGTATCTCCTGTCACTTGGCCTGGAACCCAGCAGAGATAGGTCAATGGCACTGGATATTGGTGAACATAACCTTTTTCAATTTAAATCAAACAGTAAGAACTCTTTTTTTTTTTTTTTTTTTTTTTAAAACAGTAAGAACTCTTAACAGTCTTCATATCAAACCATCCAGTAATTGGTGAGGGTGCCGCTGTGCCCGTGCAGCACAGGAATGATAAAGTGGGTAAGGCATACTTGGTTTCTTCTTCAGAGCTTTATTTGTGACACTGTACTCAAAAAATTAATCTTGACAGTGATTTTCCACTTTCTACCTTTCAACTGTTCTCATCTGTTTCCACTTCATACTGTGATTTTTTAAAAAGTACTTACACGGAACAGCACAATGCAATTAAAATATTTTCCACTGAGAAATTACAGTGAAAGCTCTTATCAGATTTCTAAAGACTATGAAAGTATTCTAGTACTTTATATACCTTGATGTTCTTGTTCTGTAACACTTCCTTTGAACATTTGAAATAGATCATAAAGCCAAACTTATGGGAAAAAAGCTATCGTTTTCAAGGAGATCAAATGAGAAAAAGATCCCCCCCCAATAAAGAAACGTGAACATAAAAATGCATACTGTACCTGCAGTCCCAATATATAAATCAACGTCTTGTTTGTGATGGACAACGGGCCCAGAATTTGTGCCACTTGGATTCTTGGTATGGAGCAGTAAAATGGTACAAAAAGAGCAAACACAGGTGCCAGGCTATGCAAATAAATAAAAAAAAATCACTATAGTATTATACTCAATTTAAGATACCAATAGCAAATACATATTATTGAAGTAACACTGCTTATAATTTTATTTCTGTCTGAAAGCATGGTCTCAGATATACAAGTTGGTTTCTATACGTGCATCACATTGGAAATAACTTGTACTTACAGATAAAATTTTTATGAAAACTCGAATTATCTAATACTTATTGACTCTCCTAAAATTATTGCAAAGTGGTTCAGCATCTACTAATTAATTGTCAGGCACTTGAGAAAATTTAAAGTTGCTGCTATGTTTTCTTTCCATGAACAACTTAAATCTAATGAAAGAGACTGTGACAAAAGCAACATACATCATTCGCCATGGTCACATCCCAAAAGCTCAACTCCCACTGTCCAACTGTATCACCATAGCATTTGACACCCTTACCACCCCTGCCTTCCCTTCCTCAAACCCCTTCTTCCCCCTGCCTTAAAGCCTGTTCTTGCTGGTCCCCCAGATTTCTCCTGCCACTCTTCTTCTACCCTCTCCAGGGCTCCCCTAGAGGCTCTTCTTCTTGCTCCAGCATCTCCTTGCGTCATCACAAGCTCTTCTCTGGCGTCGATTATGAAATTGAAGTGAGTTCCCAAACTGTCTGCCTCTCCCTCCCCTCGTGATGAAACTCATTTTGATACCTTCAACTTGACATATCCAAAAGTCACAAGTGTCTTTCTCATTAAAGTCTTGTTTCTTTCTAATCCGTCTCTTAACACTGTTGACACACAAAACACAACTCTGATCATGTCACATGCCTGTTTAAAACCCATCCTTCCACAGGCTCTCCGGATCCAAAGAGGAAATGTAAATATGAACATGAAATAGCAAAGCCCTCCAATTCTTTCTTATTAGTGTAGTTTCCCACACCTGTCCTCGGCTCCCTTCCTCTGACCTGTCCCTCCCCCCACCTTAACCCCTTAAGACGCTCCCTGGGCACATTAGACTCTTTTAACTATTCACTGACACAAGTTATTCTTCCAACCTAAATGTCCTTCCCACTTTTCTGCTTAGGAAATACCTGTGGTGTAGGACAGCTCAATTCTGTCCCACAGGGATTACTCCAGCTCCTCTGGGTGGCCAGAAGCTCCCTTCTTGCCCTAAAACCACTCCAGTCTCACTGTTGCAGTGACTCAGTGAGTCCCTGGGCACTGGGTGTGAGGTGGTAGCCCAGGTTCAGGAGCTCCATCTACGTCTAATTTCAAGAAACCCACTCCAGGACTGCACATGCACATTCCCGCCATGACCAGGCAGGCAACAGGAATGAGGAGAATCATCTGGACACACACTCGCACCGATTCTTCATTAGACACTTGGCTTCACGACTCAATCCATCTTTTATTTTCCTTGTTTTTGGTGAGTGGCACTAGTACATCCTTACCATAAGAAAAATGCAAAATGCAAGAAATGTTCTTACTACCATTTTTGTGGAAACACGAGACCCTTTTGTGCCAACTTTTCCCTTCTTTGATAGAGATCATGTTATTAAAAAATCACTCACTGTCCTCTCAAGTCTGCTTCCAAAAACAAAACGAAAGCAAACATATACTGCAAATGTGAAAAATGGCAGAGGTATCAATAGAATGCAGCACATACTAGAATAGGGAAAACCCCAATTGGCGAACACGTAAGTGCCAGACACTGGGTAAGGACTGGCGACACAGGTATGTAAGATGCAATCTTTCTCAGTCTTGCAAGAAGGATGACCAGGACAGGGCAGCCGAGGCATGTACGCAGCACAGTGGCTCGGTCTCAAATGCCTCACTCAGTCGGCCCTACCACAGCAGGGAAGGAAATGCGTCCTCTTGGGTCCTGCAGCATGCGCCACAGGGCTTGGACAGCATTGGAGCTCATTTAATTTGGGGCAATAAAATAATCCTTATTCTTGAAGAGTTGTATGATCAGATTTTTTTTTTTTCCCAAAATGGGATAGTACTTATGAATAGAGCCTAGTGGCTATAATTCTAATCTTTGTTATTTTATTTTTTAAAAGATTTTATTTATTTATTTGATAGAGAAAGCACTAGTAGGCAGAGCAGCAAGCAGAGGGAGGAGAAGCAGGCTCCCCTCTGAGCAGAGAGCCCGATGTGGGACTTGATCCCAGGAACCTGAGATCATGACCTGAGCTGAAGGCAGACACTTAACCAACTGAGCCACCCAGGTGCCCCTTTTGTTATTTATTTTTAATTGAAGTAGAATGAACATATAGTGTTATATTAGTTTCAGGTGTACAATATATTGATTCAATACTTCTGTACATTACTCAGTGCTCATCACAATAAATGTACTCTTGTTTTTTCTAGGGTTAAGGTTAGAGGTAGGATTAAGGTATATGCTTGGTATCGTACAGTTCAGAGACCTCTCCAGAGGATCAGAATTAGTATTAGGGACAGGGTTTGGGGGTAGGGAATGTGCCTGGTATCCTGCAGTTCAGGGACCTGTCCAGAGAATAAAACCCCAGACTTCTGCTGGGGTAGGAACAGACATGGTATCCATCCACCAGCTGAGGCAAGGAAGGGATCTGGGGCTCTGCATACTCTTTCAATAGATATTCAATTGGTCCTCTGTTTCCACGTCTACCTTCACACCCATTGTCAGATATACTACCAATTCTCGACTGTTTTGGTGCTTCTCCAGGATAACTAGGTTGCTTCTCGGTTTTTCTTACGATTCGTTCCGGAAGTCACTTCCTCAGCTCTAGGGGATGGGTAGGGTTAGGGTTAGTGGTTAGGGTGTGTGCCTGGTATCCTGCAGTTTGGAGACCTCTCCGGAGGCTTATGGTTAGGGGTAGTATTAGGGTCAGGGTCAGGGCTTAGAGGTTAGGGTTGTGCCTAGCATCCTGCAGTCCAGAGACCGCTGCACAGAATTAAACGCCAGACTTCTGCTGGGGTGAGAACAGACATGGCAGCCATCTACTGATCGGAGGCAAGGAGGCAATCTGGGGCTCTACGTACTCCTTCAGCAGACACTCAGTTGGTCCTTCCGTTGTGTCCCTTCCTTCACACAATAAATGTGCTCTTCGCCCTCTTAGCTATTTCACCCGTCCCTACACCCGACTCCCCGAGGGCAACCTACTTGTCTGTTCTCTGTATCTGAGAGTCTCTTTTCCCAACATCTGTCCACCAATTACCTGACAGTCATTTCTTTTCCACTTAAAATATCCTTATTTAATCTTCATTTTTGAAAGATGATGTTGGTAACTTATTTTTTTTAATTTTTAAGTTTTTTATTATGTTCCGTTACGTAGTTGGAAAATATCACGCACAGGTTGCAAGCATTATCTATTTCATAATAGTAGTTGATTAAATTTGCTTTTAGAAGAAAAATGAGAATCTCATTTTTCATTGGTCTGTTTTCTTTGTTCATTTGTTTTGTTTCTTTAATTTTGCATATGAGTAAAATCATATGGTATTTGTCTTTCTCTGACTTACTTCACTTAGCATTTTCCCCTCTAGGTCCATCCATGTCATTGCAAATGGAAAGAATTCATTCTTTTTTCATGGCTAATATTCCAGTGTGTGTGTGTGCGCGTGCGTGTGTGTGTGCGCGCGCGCGCGCGCACGCGCGCAACATCTTTATCCATTCATCTATCAATGGACACTTGGGTTGCTTCCATATCTTGGCTATTGTAAATACTGCTGCAATAAACATAAGGGGTGCATTTATCCTTTTGAATTAGTATTTTCATTTTCTTTGGTTAAGTACCCAGCAGTGGAATTAATGGATCATAGTAATTCTGTTTCTAATTTTTCAGGGAACCTCCATACTGTTTTCCACAGTGGCTGCACCAATTTGCATTCCCACCAACAGTGCACAAGGATTCTTTTTTTTTTTTCACATCCTTGCCAACACTTGTTATTTCTTATCTTTTTTACTGTAGTCATTCTGACAGATGTAAGATGATATCTTACTGTGGTTTTGATTTGCAAGTCCCTGACAACTGAGCATCTTTTCATGTGTCTTTGGCTATCTGTATGTCTTCTTTGGAAAAATGTCTGTTCAGATCCTCTGTCCATTTTTTTAATCAAATTATTTGTGGGTTTTTTGGTGTTGTGATACAGAAGTTCTTTATGTTTTCTGGATATTAACCCTTTATCAGATAAATCATTTGCAGTATCTTCTCCCATTCAGTAGGTTGCCTTGTTGTTTTGTTGATGGTTCTTTCACTGTGCAAAAGCTCTTTATTTTGGTGTAGTCCCAAAAGTTTATTTTTGCTTTTGTTTCCCTTGCCTGAAGAGACATATCTAGAAAGATGTTTCTATAGCCGATGTCAAAGAGATTACTGCCTATGTCTTCTTTTAGGAGTTTTATAGTTTCAGGTCTCACATATAGGTCTAATCCATTTTGAGCTTATTTTTATGATCACATTTTAACTAACTATAAGGTTTTTAAAAGTCTCCCATTAGAGGGGCATCTGGGTGGCTCAGTCAGTTGACCCTCCAACTTGTGATTTTGGCTCAGGTTGTGATCTCATGGGTTGTGAGATTGAGCCCTACGTAGGGCTCCATGCTCAGCGGGGAGTCTGTTTGAGATTCTCTCCCTCTGACCCTCCCCCCACCTCTCTCTCAAGTAAATAAATAAATCTTTTTTAAAAAGTCTCCCAATAGATTATTCTATCAGAAAGCACAATATTTTACTTGGCATTGCATCCCCTGATACCTATGTAAATCCTTACACATAATTTACTCTCAATGTTTGATTGTAAAAAACTGACAAAGCAATTTTAATGAACAGAGAGTTATTTAAACTGCCATTCTATGGATAAAGATGTGGTGTATGTACGTACACACACACACACACACACACAAACACACACACACAATGGAATATTACTCAGCCATCAAAAAACGGAATCTTGCCATTTGCAACGACATGGATAGAACTAGAGGGTATTATGCTAAATAAAATAAGTCAATCACAGAAAGATTCATGTGATTTCATTCATATGTAGGATTTAAGAAACACAACAGAGGAGCATAGGAGAAGAGAGGGAAAAATAAAACAAGATGAAATCAGAGAGGGAGAGAAACCATAAAAAACTCTTCATCATAGGAAACAAACTGAGGGCTGCTGGAGGGGAGGGGGGTCGGGTTTGGGGTAACTGGGTGATGGACATCAAGGAGGGCACGTGATGTAATGAGCACAGGGTGTTATACAAGACTGATGAATCACTGAACTCTACCTCTGAAACTAATAATACACTATACGTTAATTAACTGAATTTAAATAAAAAAAAAACTGCCATTCTAAATACTACACAAAAGAACTGTTTAGTTCCATTTCAACTTACCTAAACTCAAACAAAGTTGATTAAGTAGCTGTGTATTCTTTCCATTAAAAAGTACAAGTTGGTCACTCCTGGGCTTAAAATCCTCCATTGAGTCCCCACCCAAGAGTAAAAGCCAACGTCTTTACAAAGACCTAAAAGGCCCCTCATCCTGGACCCTGAACTTGGTCTTCTACTACGTGGCGTCCCCGCCACTCCCTCTGGCTGCTCCCTCCATGCTGAACCAGCCGTGTGTCTCACTCCAGCCCCAGCAGGCATGTGGTGCCCCAGGGCACGTGCATCTCCTGGCCACCTTCCCAGAGACATGGGCACTCTTCTGGTCTTTACTCACATAGCTCCTTCTCAGAGAAGCCCTCCTTGGCCACTTCATTCCAAAGTGCAGCCCCTACCCTACCTCACTGACCCATCCCCACTATGAATTCTCTAGTTCCTTTCCCCACAGCACCTATAACCTCCTAATCTACCACATGACTTACTTATCACCTGTTTCTCTGACTGGAGGGAAACTCTGTGGAGCCTGGGATTTCTGTTGGTTTTGTTTGCTGCTTTATCACTGCTCTCTAAAACCATGCCTGGCACAGAAGAGTTGCTTAAAAAATATTTGCTGAATAAATGAATTTCTCTTTAAAATGGCAAACTACACAGAATTTGCCTTTTGTTTAAAAATGCGTCTTGCTTTATTATCTTTAATGGGATTAAAACATATAGTTTCATATACCTACTCAAAATATGGCCTGCTGGTCTCTTGATAATAATAAGAAAACTCTATTTTGGTTGCACTTGAGAGATCTCACCACAGAACATGTTCTTTGAGGTACTTAATTTATAGAAGTTCTTCTGTTTACATGTAGCAACACAGTGGAAAGGGTGATGTTACAATAGAGAATCTGAGGCCATGTTCCTGTTTGAGGTTACATTTCAATGTAAACTAAGAAAATACTGATAGGAATTTTAATGACCACAGTTCATGTCTTACATACCAATAAAAGAAGTTTAAAAATTCCTTAGAAGTTATATTAATCACTATATAGTTTTAAACGATGACTAAGTACTAGACCACATATACCCACAATACAAAAGCACATATTTCAGACCATGAACATACAGGTTGTTTTGTAGAAATTTCCATTGCTATTTCTATACACACAGACTTCACAAAATATCATGTTATTAGTCACTGACCAGTTTTTCTCTTTTCCTTATTTTATGATACAACATCTGTTCTGTATACTGTCAACAATAATTCAGTCTGACCCTTTTCATACTGTGACTAGCTAATTTCTGGAAGCCCTGTCTGGCTTAAGCATATGAAGCTGAAGTACAGAAAAGAGGAAAACAGGTTATAATTCCTTCCTTCCTTCAACTAATGTCACGAATACTTATTGAGTATCTACTATATACTTACAACTGTACTTGATAGGATAAAATACTAGAAAACACTCAGTTCAGGTCACAAATGTCCATCTTATCTCTTCTACAGAAAAGGACACTGACTGCACTTTTACAGTACAACAACAGAAATCCTGGTAACTTTCAAAGGCAAGTAAAATAAGGTTTATGGGCTCATGCAATGATTGCACTCTATGCCCCATAGCATCTCACAGGACAATCACCCCACTGCCTTTTCTTTACATACTTGACCACTCTAATACCAAATAGAAGGTAGATCCAGTTTGCTAGAACATTCACTTTAGGTAAGTTCTTCATTATACAACGTTTTACTTAATAAAAACTATTTCAAAAATTAAAAGCCAAAACACACCATGAGGATGTCCTTTCAACAAATTAAGAAGCTTCCTGACAGTGTCTTCTTCAAGTATTCTTCAATCTAAGTTTTAAATAAACTAATTCTAGAATATTTTATCATATTTATCCAGCAAATCATAAAATCTCTTTATTTCCCCCTCAGAATTTTTGCACTAGGAAATATCATGGCAATCATTTACTTAAATACTTTTATTTTATAGACAGTGAGGAGGAGGCCCAAAGAATTGGGTGTTGTTGCTCTTCTGACAGTGTTCCTTTACAGATCTTTAGCCTTTTAGAGCTGAGAAGAACCAAGTACTCTTCTAGAGGGAATGACACCACCGATGGGCTGAAGCCCCTCTGGCCATTTTGACAGATCCTGGAGTGGAAGATCTGAAGTCAGAGTTACAAATTCCTACCAAAATGATTCAATTCGCTCAATATCATCCCTCAAAATAGTCAACCAGTTTATGTAGGCACCTAAATAAGAAACAGCCTATTCCATTTTTTTTATGATCCTAACTTTTGGGAACTACCTTTGTATTTTGATTTGAAAGCTGTCTCCAGTAACTTCCTCATACTGGCCTTCTTTCTATTCTCTGGAGTCAGGAAGATCAATATCACAACTCAATCCTTTTCTATGAGACGGCTTTCATATGCATGAGGATGATGATCACCTCTCTGCCAACCCTAAACATTCTCAGTTTATTCATTCATTTCTCCTAAGACCTGGGATCCACACCCCTCACCAGCCCGGTCACACTGGTCATCTATACCCTTCGTAAAATGCAGCACCCAGAGCTGACTGGGAATGGCCAGATCAGTCCTGGGTTAAGTGTACCTATCACCTCTCTCGTTCTGACCAGTATACTTCTATTCACTTAGCCTCCGTATAACTCACATTTTGACTCCCCTGTTACATAGTTGGTTTAAACTGAGCCAACCAGAACTATAAGATGAGGAGCATAGGTCTCCATTCTATGCACAGACGCTGGGTTTTCAGCTGTAAGATGTCCCCTCCAACTCTTCCCCTGTCATTCACGTCCCTGCAGTCACAGATTCTGTCAGTTGGTCTCCTGCCTGAAAACACTGACTAGTCCCTGTACAATGCAAAAGAACATCACTCTCCCAGTCACCACAGAAACCTTTGCTTCTTTCTCATAAGCTCTTAAGATATAGAATGAGTAAACTACTCTCTGCATCAAGTTTCCAGGTAGACAGAATTATCACCGTTGACTTTTTTTTCTTTAAAACATTTTAAAAGCTCATACTTTTATGCAGAATATGGATACAAAATCATTAGTAATTGTCATTCCTTTTTTTTTTTTTTCCGGGTTAAGGTTTACTGCTTTAGTCTTCCTCTCAAAGAATTTTTTTAATACTTAAATTTTTATTAAAAAACTTATGAAGTTCCATAGATATTACCAAGGGGTTTTTGGATAATTACTCAAAAAAAAAATCATTAACAGAAAAATTTCACTTCCCATTTAAAAAAAAAAGTGCACACGCATACATGAGGTTAACTGATCATTACTATGCTCAGTCACAGGGTGACAGGAAAAAAAAAAAAAGCCAGCACCATAAAAGGACGCCTACATAATCTCTCTTAACATGCCAAAGTAACCTACTTCAGTTGGGCAAATACTTAACTGCTACTGCCCGGAGGCCCCAACAAGTCACAGAGGTAAGTACTACATACTTTGTTCTTCTAACAAAGTCTTTTGTAAAATTTTAGAAGCCTAATTAAAGTATAAAGTAAAGGAATAGAATCTACTCAACAGCAACTATTAACATTTCTAACAAAAATTGTATCCTTAACATAGTTTAGACTCTCTGATGACTGGCAGTTCTAATTAGCTAATACTGAGGTGGGTGAAAACAATGGATCATACTGGAAATCTATGCCAAAAAATAGGGTTTACTTTGTACTTCTGTGTGAGCCTCACTATTGCAAAAAACAGTATCCAGTAAAAATCAGTAAATAATGCCAATATTTCAGGAGACTTTAGAACGAAGGGAAAGGAACAAAGTTATTTTAAAATGGAGTATTCCTACACTTAAATGCATGTGTATACAAATTATTCAGCACAACTGAAAATAAAAGGGTCATTACATTCTACTATTTGACCGTGTATCTATGTACATAAAGGTCTTTTCTATACTTCTATACTTTCTAGTATTTCTCCGGATAGAATCCCAGTACCAGAATTCCTCGGGCAAAGGGTAAAAATGTTTTTAAAGCTTTACATATAAATTGATGTTTTTTGGTTTACAAAAACATTTTAGCAATTTACCCTCCTACTAGTGACAGTTTGGACTTTACCGCTTCTCAGCCAACCTGAATATTTTAATTCTAAATAATAAACTGTTAATGAGATAAGTGAAAATGAATCCGTTGCTTGCTTTATATTTATTTAATGATCACTAAAGCTAAACATGTAAGAATTTCCATGTGCCTAAAAAAATGTCACAACACAATGAAGTCCATGCAGTGATTTGCAGTATTTATGTCCAGGTTGGGAATGGAAGTAATAGAAATTCTTGACAAAACATAAGCTGTGAGGAGACTTCCTCTAAAGGAAGGTGTGTCTGGAGGTTCTGGGGGGTATCGCTCCAAGTACAGTACAGTGCAGTGGTTGTTGGGAGCATAGGCTCTGGAGTCAGGCTTGAACCTGGGCTGGATTATTTCTAAGCTGTGTGGCCTTGGGCAGTCTCTGACTTCAGCTGCTTCATTTGTAAAACGGGGAGTAATAATACAGCCAAGTCCTTGTCACCTTGGCTGTCATATAGTAAGTGCTAGAAAACTACTATCATTATTCTCCCCTAGGAGAGGGGAGAATATTCTCCAGTAGGCAGTAGGCAAAGTTTCCTTGCCCTATCATTTTGTGAGAATTATTTTTCTTAAACTCATTTGCAGATCTTTACAGACTATTTTACATAAAGACTGAGTCTATGAGGGTATATATCTCACTGTGCTTACCGTCTGGACTCTGCATCTGCTAATATTTCAGTGCATGCTTTCTCTCCGGGACTTAATCGTATGTTTGGGACATGACACTGTAAAGAGCACACTGCTGAACAAAGCCTCCTCACTCACAGGCTCGCCAGCTATCATGGGGTGGGGGCGGTGGCGGTGGTGGTAATGCCTCTTATAAATTACCTTCAACTGGCTTCCAAGAACTTATTAGTAAGATGGCCAGTCATTTACTGGAATAAATACTACCTCAGATCACTATATGACTTTTCTTCACTTCGGTAATCCACAGGCATTTACTAGATATCTACTGTAGGATGGTTCTGAAACATCTATGGGATAAGATGTCGTGGAAGAGAAAGCCATCATCCTTAAAAAGTGTGCATTTAAAAGAGAGAGCTTCCCATCCTGCAGAGGAGTTTACAAATAATGTTTCTCTCCCTACCATGGGTAGGTAAGGGTAAGGGCCTGCTGCAGTGTTCAAGGCCACAGAGTATGGAGGGTGCTGAGGGTGTGTAAGCCCCTTCAGCCCATATAATTCCTCAGCTTTCTAAGAAGTCTGTAAAGCACAGGGCTTCAATGTCAGATGAGATAATGCATGTGAAAATCATCTGAAAACTGTAGAGTTAACAAAGATTCTTGTGGTGTTTTGAGAAAGCTCAAAAAGAAGAATAAAAATATTTTGTTAAATTTCTACAAATACGGGGCACTTGGGTGGCTCAGTCGGTTAAGCATTGGCCTTCAGCTCAGGTCATGATCCTGGGTTCCTGGAATCGAGCCCCACATTGGGCTCCCTGCTCGGCAGGAGTCTGCTCCTCCCTCTGGCTTGTGCTCTCTCTCTCGCTCTTTCTTGCTCTCTCTCTTTCTCAAATAAATAAAATCTTTAAAAAAAGTCTACAAATACCTAAAAAGTAGTATAAAAATAAATTAACAGCATAAAAGCTATCCTAGGGGGCGCCTGGGTGGCTCAGTCAGTTAAGAGTCTGCCTTCGACTCAGGTCATGATCCTAGGGTCCTGGTATGAGTCTGCATGCGGGAGTCTGCTTATCCCTCTGCCCCTCCCCCTGGCTCGTGCTCGCTCTCTAAATAAATAAATAAATAACTAAAATCTTAAAAAAAAAAAAGATTAAAAAAAATAAAAGCTATTCTAGGTATTCACCATCTTCTTTCAGTCCAAAATCTTTTATGGAAATATTGTTAAAAATAGTAAAATCTAAATTCATTTGTAAAACCTTTACTTGCTTTAAAATATGTTACAAGTAAATTAATGAATGCCTTCATTTAAATCAACACATTTCCCTCTTCCCCTCCCTCCTTCCATCTCCCCAGCTCTCCTCTCTAGTTCAGACAGGACAAGTTGGTACATGTTAAAGTCTTCCTATTTTTACCTGTTTTCTACCAATAAAATCAGATCATGTTGGAAACAGGAGCTAGGGATAAAACACATCACACTGAAAGTGATTTCTGGAGCCAATCTGCCAGGACTTGAATCCTGACACTTAACAGCTGTGTCTTTAGGCATGTCATGTAAGTGTTCTGGGCTCCGTTTTACCACTGGATATGGGTTTGTGGAAGTTCTGTGATGATTCAGTGAGTGAATATACCTGGTGCCGAGAACAGTTGCCTGGAAGACAGTCTGGGCTTAATGATACTGGTTACTATTACTAATCAAGAACTCTGATAAAGAACCTCTGACTAAGGAAGGATCAAGAAAGATGGGGCTTTGCTATTCTTTAATGGGTAGCTATTGTGCCTCAGTCATGGGTCAGCTGGAGATATACAAAATTAACAAAGTTCCCACTCACGGGACTTCACTGGCTAATGGGAAACAGAAAAAGAAACTCAACCATACCAATGCTAGTAGAGAGCACAGTGCTCTCACAAGGACACTCCACGCTGTCTTTCTTGGGGGCAGTGACAAGGAAGCAGGAGAGGATAAAATCAAGGAAGCTTCCAGAAGAGCTGAGTTTGAACTAAGTCTTGAAGGAAAGTAGGAGCTGAGGATATAGGACAGAGAAGGAACAGTGCCAGAAAGTCACAGAGCTGTGAGAAAACACAGGACATCAAAAAACTGCAAATAATTCCATAAGGCTGGAGCCAGGGCATCAGAGGGAGAAAATGGCCAGGGAGGCAGCGCCCAGTCAAAAGGAAATCATGTGTCCCGACTGACCGGGGCTCAACGGGCCGCACTTGAAAGGCATTGTGAAAGCTGAAGCCGTAGCTCCAGGGAGCCGCAAGGGTGGCCTGAAGGCAGGCAGCTGTTAGCGGGAGCGGCAGGACAGGCAGATGGACAGAGAGACACACGGTGCAGAGGAGAGGTCGAGCGCAGGAGAGTCAGGAGGCTGAAGGCCCAGGAACCGCTGATGGGAGCCGGTGGGTGAGAAGGGTGAGAGTCCCGGACACCTCTGTGACTCCTAACTTAGGACCTAGACCGAGGGAGGGCCCCAAGCAAATGACCTCATCTCTGGAATTCTGTTTATCCACAAGATAAGGATTTTCAATGTTTCTGACTAATTTCCATGAGATAAGAGACGAACAACAAAACCTGAAACTCCCTTGAACTTTAAGGAGAAAAGGCACACATGATTTCTAGAAACATTCTGAACTCAGAGGATAAAGGTTCTGCAGACTCAGATCTTCACCATAAAATCTTTTTATATTACCCAGTTATCCTACTTATAGGTCAAGTCAAGCCACATGGAAACACGGTATTTGTCTTTCTCACACTGAAATGAGTATTACAGTGGGATTTATTTTCTTACAGTTTCCAAACATTACGTCCTATAGCCCTAGTCCTTTGTATTACCACCTCCTTTGTCTTCATGTTTGGTAACTTTCACACCATCCTAGTCAGTACTAAAGCTGCCAAAAGCCACACAAAGAAAATCAATGAAAGGTGAAAGAAAAATAGCTGGAATATGTGAAACCCCAAATGTGCAAGTGGGTGTTTAATCCACTAATTTGAACGTCACGCCCCTTTCCCATCGTTCTCAACATACGTGTTGGCGGAAGGTGAAGTGGTCTTCTTCAATGCCTATTAGGGGGGGACGCCTCGGACACACAAAAAGCAAGCTACAGACTGGCGAACATCGTTGTTGTTTCCTGTCTTCAAGAAGTTCTCCGTGCCCCGTCCTGTAACTGACCCTCTGCAGACCTACCGAGAGGTGGTCAGAACCAGCCTCGGCCATGGGGCCAGCGGCAGGGTCACACTTGCACAAGCCAGAAAAAGCGGGCTCCCCAGGAGGCAGGGTAGGGAGGTCCCCTCACACAGACTGACCACAGACAACTCAACTCCAAACACACTCTGGCACATGTGGGGCTCTATCCCGAGAAAGTGCAGGTGGCTTGCCAGTGTGTCACCTTCTGGGAAAATGTTCCCTAGATCCTTCCAAAAATGAATCTTGACCACAGTCACGGCTATCAAAATAGGACTCAAAGCTGGTTGGAAAAAAAAAAAATCACCCGATAGTGTAGGATGATTTATTTCACGAAGTTAACTGGGCGCGTACTATTATGAGCAGCCGAGCAGCAGCTTACCAGAACAGACCATCTGACTTGGCCAATGAAGTGACAAGAGGCTGGTCGCAGCCTGTCTGTGCCTTGGGTTTCTGTCCCACAAGCAGGAATTAATGTTTCCCACCTGCCTACTTGACAGGCAAATGGCCCACACAACCGCTCAGGTGATGGTTGTTTAGTCAACTAAAAAGAAGGTGGGAAAAAAATCACTGGTTGAGTGCGAGGCCATGACATGCATGACGCTGGACCATACTCAGATGTCCCTGTTTGCTCAGTCAAGAACAAGGAGGCTTTTGCAAGTAACTGACAAGTGCTCATAAAACTAGGTAACCAGAGGAAGAAGCAAAGATTTCTTTCTTCCGTGGGCGGGTGGGGGGGGGCGGTCTGTTTATTCTCAAGGGCACTGTTAAACAGCCTTGGCGTCCGATCCTGATCCATCTGCGCTTGTCTAGTTCCTCCATAGACCGAATCCTTGTTCCATGGAACCAAGCTTTCGCCTGTATTCTCCTGTCTCAAAAATTTCATTTTCCCCCCACTCCAGAAACTTTCCCTCAACCTTACCTCTCCTCAACAAAATAGCCAAAGGACAGTGTATCAAGAGAAATCAGAGAATCAGATCAAGCAACACTCATCATTTAACAATATATGGGTCCACATATGGGTCATATCTATGGGTCCACATTCTTGTGCCTCTTCTGGTTGTTTTGAAAGCATGGTCCTGGAACTTCCTTTTTGGTGCATGTCATTGTGGGAGCTCTGAGTCAGATCATCTTGATGTGGAAGCATGGTCTCGAGCAGATTTGGCCTTACAGAGAAGTCACCTCCTGTGCTTATCATTTCACATGACTTTCACATGACAATTCATTGCTAAGGCCTGAATTCAAACAAAATTACTAAAAATTTAGCTCTTTTTCATTTAAGGTTGTTGATGGGTTATTAAGTGAATAAATTATTAGGGGTAAAAGTGGCATTTCAGGAATCTTAAAGCAAAAACTAAAAGCCAGTACTCTAGTTCATACTAGATCTTTGAATACAGTGGTCTGATTCTGTTTCTGCCACAAATAAAAGCTAAGAAAATAATTATCCAGGCAAGTTGGTACCAGGGTAAATATAGGACAAATTACATTAGAGCTCAGACAATTTTCTTAAGTACTAATAGATGAGTTTTGGGGGGAGCCTCTTATTTTCTTCCTTTCTGTAGCTAGAAAGATCTTGTCAGCTCATGTCAACATGTCCGGTTATGCAAAAACAAGATGATAATGTCTTTAAAAACGTTAGCTACTCTAGTAGCAATGAAATCAACTCTAGACACACACAGACCCACTTCCGAAAACAAGTAAAACTACAGTGGAGGGTGTTTTGCTGTGGAAGAGCTTGGTGTTTTACATATGCTAGAGTAGTAGCAGAGTCACCAATATTGCATGGCAGAGACAAAACTGGGACAGCCCCCCTCTGCTTCACCAAAAACATGGCAGCAGAACTGGCACAAACGGCTGCCAGGGTGGCCGTAGTTACCTCACTTTGAGGAGGGAAGGGGGCTCCTCAGGCGGAACCTGAATACAGTCCCACACTTGAAGCAGCCCAGTTACTAACTGTGCCCTCAGGGCAAAGGTTTCCATCCTCATTCACATCACAGTGTAGGGTGTTAAGGAGAGTTTAGCAACCACACATACCCCTCCATTAGAAAGCATTATGAGGAAATTATAATTATTACAGATATAAGTATTCCAAGGAAAAAAGATTCAAAACAAACAGTCCTCTGTGCTTTTCTCTAGGCAGTAAAATGACAAGACATAGGACTTCCAAGTACAGCACAGTATATACCAGTCCCATGTCAGAAGCTGTTGTCTAATGATTATAAAAATATAAGATACTTAAGGGGCGCTTGGCTGGCTCAGTTGGTAGACAAGTGACTCTTGATCTCGGGGTCATGAGTTCAAGCTCCACCCTGGGTGTAGAGCTTACTTAAAAAAAAAAATGAACTTATTTTTTAAAGAAGTAAAATACTTAAAATGTATTCAAAAATAAATAAAGGAAGAAAAGGAGGAAGGGAAGATGGAAGTTAGGTATACCTGAAAAAAAAAAGATTAAAAGAGCAATTTGCAATCCAAAGGTTGATAAGGAGTACTGTAATCCAAAGAGCATACCAGAAGCCTGGTATGTGTGACAAGGAACCCTTTGAAGAACAGTGAGATAATGCTTCATCAGACAACAGCACATTCCCAACATCATACATTCATCCTTTAGTTTGAGGCCCTCCCATACTGAAAGATATCATCTCGGTATTTCCGGGACCTAGCATATGAAAACACTAAAAACAATTTTTGCTGAATAAAAGAATGGAGTAAGTCAAGGTTCAGGAAAATAATCTTGAATCCTCAAATGACTAAAGGAAGGTACAAAATGGTATCTCCAAGGGAAGATGATAATAACCGGGATCAAGTCATATAAGAGTGGGTTAACAGGGGTCAAGTACATGAAGGGATTCTTCTCTCAATTTAGAAAAGATAAAATTGACTAAAACTACGGCATTGATAGCATAGGATAGATATAATCAAGAACTAAGGCAATACACTAGTGTCGCTGACTAACAAAATCAACTTTCAAGAGGTCACCAAACATCCAAATGACCAGATTTCAAGACGGCCTTGATTCATCTTTTCCAAAGATCACTTCTGAGCCATCCCATTTACATGTCCACATCGTGTAGGTGTCTTTCTCTGACTGACTGAGGACGAGCGTGGGCAGGAGGCCCCTCAAGAGTCTTCTCCTTGGGGTTCAACACTGTCCTGGAAATAGGAACTCCACTGTCGTTAAGAACCATTCCGCCGCTCTGGAGTGGCTGGGCCACACTGATCCCAGGCTGTCTACACACAGGTAAGGATTCTTAAAGCCTACACCACTTCGAGACCACAAACTCTCAGTTCTTTAAGGGCAGTTATGAGCTGCGCCTACCAAGGACTGGACAGAGCAAGGAGACCTGAAGCCAGATCACCAGGGAGAAGGATCCAGCCTGACCTTTTAACCTCCATGACACTCAGTTTCCTCACATGGCAAGTAGATAGGTGACAGCAGTACTTAGCCCACTGGGTCACTGTGAGTGTTCTTCCAGATAGGACTTAAAGGTAGGCACCTAATAACAATGAACACATCAATCTGAGTAAAGAGCACTGAAGGACCGCCTTTGAAATGTGTATCAGAAGATAAGGTTTTTGTAAGATGAACTTAACTAAAAAAATTTTCTTCTCATTTACCAATTTCCTCATTTCATAGTCAATTCATGTTCAGTATTAAAAATTTTAAAGTATATGGATAAAACTCAAAAATGACTTGTACAAAATTATGTTTTGGCATACATATCTATACAGATGTGTGTGTACCTATAATTGTTTCTCCTTCCCCCTCTGAAGTGGTACGTTGTGTAATCTGCTTTCCTTACTTACCATTATTCCCTATCAAGAAATAGGCTTCCACACTGCCATTTCCAGTGAGTGCAGAGTATTCCACTGTATGGCTATACCATAAGATAAGTAACCAATCCCACGATGATGGACTTTGATTTGTTTGCAAATTTTCACCTTTATAATTAACGCTGTGTTAAATATTCTTGAACATCAAATGTTCTGCAACCCCTGCCATTTCTGGCTCTCCTGGATGCCGTACTTCATTCAGGAAGAAGTTGGATGCATGTTTACAACATGGCAATCAATGGCACATTCTTCTCTGAGTCCTACATTAATGTAACTTTCTAATCTCTACAATAATATTTACTCATATGGAGAACTACCCCAGTATGTATTTTAAAAGCATTTCCCGAATCTGCCGAGGAATACTCCTCAAAATAAAATAAACATGCTGAGATTTTTCAGAAAAAAATAATTCTCAGAGAAAGTACAAAAATAAAAGAAGTTTTTGCTACCTGTTCCTAAGTTATAACACCTGTCTGGGATTTCACCTCTGTCTAGTCTCAGTTCTTGAAAAGTTACTTCTCACATGAAGCCTTTCTCAACTAGGTGGATAAAGGTTTTTCTACTTTCATTCCACAATTGCAATTCCCATGATTTCAAGAATCATTTTTTTTTCTGCACAAAAAGTCCATATTTATTGGGTTTTTGTTTTGTTTTCAATCTTATTAATTTCTACAATTATCTTTATCATTTTCTTCCACTTTCCTTAGGTAAACAATTCTTTTCTAGCTTCCGGAACTGTATGTTTATCTATTTTCAATCTTTTTAAAAAAAATACATGCTTTCACAAGCATATAGAGTTGTTCAGTCACTATGCTGTGCACCTGAAACTCATGTAACATGTGTTAACTATACTCAAATAGGGGCGCCTGGGTGGCTCAGTCGTTAAGCGTCTGCCTTCGGCTCAGGTCGTGATCCCAGAGTCCTGGGATCGAGCCCCGCATCGGGCTCCCTGCTTGGCAGAAGCCTGCTTCTCCCTCTCCCACTCCCCCTGCTTGTGTTCCCTCTCTCGCTGTGTCTTTCTCTGTCAAATCTTAAAAAAAACTTTAAATAAAATCTTAAAAAAAAAAAAACTATACTCAAATAAAAATGTGCGAATAAAGTAAATGCATTCAAGGCTCTGCGTCTGAGATTAACACTTCAGCTGCATCTCATAGTTTGGCATAGAGTATTTTTGTCATTTTGTTCTAAGTACTTCAAAATTCCCACTGTGATTTCTTAACCCATGAGTCTCTTAGAAGCATATTTTTTTTTAGATTCCAAATGTATCCTTTATCTTTTTATTGTTGATTTCTAATTTAGTTGCCCTGTAGGCACGTCATTATCAGCTGCTAGGTTAACAGTTTTCGGAAAGTTCTAAGATCCTCTGATGACCTTGTATAAAGCCAAATTTGCAAAAATGTTCATGTCTCTTCAGCACAAATTCTGCAAAATCACATTGGGTAAATCTTCTAAGTCTCTAATCTCTTTTTTATCTGGCACATTCTAATAAAGATGTGCTAAAATCTCCCATTATGATTGTGGATTTGCCAATTTTTCCCTTAAATTTTGCTGTTACATGCATAATTCATGATTTTTATGTTCTTTGTGAACTGTTCTTTTACTTCTCTCGTGACCCTCTTCATCTCACTGATACTGAATTTGCCTTGAAGTCTGTTGTTTTCTGACGTTAGTATTGCTACTCTGGCTTTCCACTGGTTGGGATTTGATTGATACGTGTTTTCCCATGCCTTTATTTTCAACCTTTCTGAGTCACTTTTTGAACTGTGTCTCTTCTAAGCAGCATACAGCTGGATTTTTTTTTTTTTTTTTTTTTACAAATCCCAACTGAAAGCTAGTTTCTTTCAATAGGTGGGTTCAATCCATTTAAATTTCTTTCTCATAATCTCCTTTCCTATTTTTCTGGTTTAACAGAAAGTACCACTTCCATTTTTTGTTCCCTTTTGCTTTAGGTCGTATTTCCATATTTTAACAATTTAACCTATCAACACTGTATGTAGTGCACACCTATAACATTATAACATCATCCCCTGATAACCCCCACTGTCAGTCAGTTTCACTGTTTAAGACTGTGAGAACTAAGTTAGCAGTTAGAGGAGCAGTCAGTGCTTTGATATGGCTAGGGATAGAGTTTTTTTCTTTTAATGTAAACCATCATCACTAGATATACTGAAATCTTCCCTTAATTTTGGTGACTTTCAGATGAGATCTGTGCTCAGAGATAGTCCTATCGGAATGTCATTTTTCTTCTAAAAATAACTTCACAGAAGTTATTGTTCTGCTCTCCCTAAGTTTCATCCAAAGCTCAGCCCCATGTAAGGAGTTTTATTGTAGTTTTCCACTTTTCAACGTAGGACTTGAAATTTCATCTTAACATTATTTAACACAAGAAAAGAATTGGAAATAATCCAAATATTCATCAAGGAAGTAGCTAAGCAAATTATGCATTAATACACTGGAATACTGTAGAAATATCCAATGTCTACGTGAGATCTACATATGACAAATACATAGATTACACTGATCCATGAACATGTTAAGTGGACAAGGCAGAACACAAGACACCACGTGTGTAATGCTTACTAGCATGTGAAATGTAGGAATGTACACTGCATGCCTCAGTGGAGTACTTGGGGAATGATCTAGCTCAGAATGAATCTTAATCTTTCCCCCTGACACAGCTTAAGTTTTTTTCTTTCTTTTTCGTCGTTTTTTGTCGTGGTTGTCGTGGTTACCATCTTCTTCTTTTTTAAAAGAAAACCTAACTTTCAGTTCCTAACAAGGCCTTAGCTTGTTTCTCATACTTTTTAGGTTAACACAAATCAGATCACTGTGGTAAATTCATATTTCACTAAATAAATGTGTGACTGATTTCATTTCCTGGCAGTGATACGCATTTGAACAAAAAAAAAAAAAAGTCCAACTGAAATTCAATTTAAAAGCAAAGTTTTACTCCCGTCTGAAATGTGGGGTGCTGCACATGATTTTGTTCATAACCAGTGATTCAGAAAAAAAAGGGGAAATTTCTGCCTAAAGAGTTAGTGCAACCCCTCTTGTCACAAAAATATATTTGCTCTATTTAGATGGTTTTGTTTCCTTTGCCAGGGCTTTGTCAAAATCACCAAATTGTGAGTAAAAACATAAATCTGATTCTTTGTTCTTGTTACTATATATGTAAACCTATTACACATCACAGATTTTTCTTTTTTTGGGGGGGTACTTCTTAATAATCCCCTTTATCTATTTCACTATACTCCCCCGCCAGTTTGTTCTCTGTATTTATGGTTCTGTTTCTGATTTTTTTGTTTCTCTTGCTTTTTGGACTTCACATATAAGAGAAATATATGGTATTTATCTTTCTCTTGACTTCTTTCACTTAGCATAATGCCCTCTAGATCCACCCATGTTGTTGCAAATGGCAAGATCTCATTCTTTTTTATGGCTGAGTAATACTCCTGCATGAGTGTGCGTGTGCGTGTGAGAGTAGTATCTATTCACCTATCAGTAGACACTTGGGTTGCTTCCATATCTTGGCTATTGTAAATGCTAAAATAAACATAGGGGTACATATATCTTTTGAATTCATGTTTTCATCTTCTTTGGGTAAATACGCATTAGCGGAATTACTGGATATATGGTAATTCAATTTTTAACTTTTTGAGAAACCTCCATACTGTTTTCCACAGTGGCTGCACCAGTTTGCATTCCCACCACAGTGCACAAGGGCTCCTCCTCTGCATCCTCATCAACACCTGTTACTTCTTGTCTCTTTGATACTAGCCATTCCGACCAGTGGGAGGTGATACCTCACTGTGGTTTTGATTTGCATTTCCCTGATGATTAGTGAGGTCGAGTATCTTTTCATGTGTCTGTTGGCCATTTGTAGGTCTTCTTTGGAAAAATGTTTATTCAGGTCCTCTGCTCATTTTTAATCAGATTATTTTTGTTTTGAGTCAAATAAGCTGCTTATATATTTTGGATACTAACCCCTTATTGGATATATCATTTGCAAATATCTTCTCCCATTCACTAGGGTGCCTTTCTAAGGTTTTGTTGATGGTTTCCTTTACTGTGCAACACATCATAGATTTTTAAAAATTATATAAATCTTAAAATTTTTTAAAGTTAGATCTATAAAAGGCATTTATATTGCTTTTAGCTAAATATGGTTTTAATTAAAAGTACTCTCCTTGGTTCTTCCTAGAGACTGTGAACACCAATGATGGATACAAAACTGGACAACAATTTTACAATAGTCTTTGCAGCTTCTCAGGGCAACGACTGTGATCTCTATGCACACCACAGCACAGCCAGGATACTAATGCCTCTGCATTACAGCATTGTCTTCGTAATTGGGCTTGTAGGAAATGTGCTAGCCTTGGTTGTCATTATTCAAAACAGGAAAAAAATCAACTCTACTACCCTATATTCAACAAACTTGGTGATTTCTGATATACTTTTCACCACTGCTCTGCCTACACGGATAGCCTACTACGCCCTGGGCTTTGACTGGAAAATCGGCGACGCCTTGTGCAGGATAACTGCGCTGGTATTTTACATCAATACATACGCAGGTGTGAACTTCATGACCTGCTTGAGCATTGACCGGTTCTTTGCTGTGGTGCACCCTCTGCGGTACAACAAGATGAAAAGAATTGAACATGCAAAATGCATTTGCATATGTGTCTGGATTCTAGTATTTGCTCAAACACTCCCGCTACTCATAAAACCTATGTCAAAGCAGGAGGAAGAAAGGACTACATGCATGGAATATCCAAACTTTGAAGAAACAAAATCTCTTCCCTGGATGCTGCTTGGTGCATGTTTCATAGGATATGTGCTTCCTCTCCTGATCATTCTCATCTGCTACTCTCAAATCTGTTGCAAACTCTTTAAAACTGCCAAACAAAACCCACTAACTGAGAAATCTGGTGTAAACAAAAAGGCTCTCAACACAATTATTTTTATAATTGTTGTGTTTGTTCTCTGTTTCACACCTTACCATGTTGCAATTATTCAACACATGATTAAGAAGCTTCATTTTCCTGGTCTCCTGGAATGCAGCCAAAGACATTCGTTCCAGATCTCCCTGCACTTTACAGTATGTCTGATGAACTTCAATTGCTGCATGGACCCTTTTATATATTTCTTTGCATGTAAAGGGTATAAGAGAAAGGTTATGAAGATGTTGAAGCGTCAGGTCAGTATATCAATTTCCAGTGCCGTGAGGTCAGCCCCTGAAGAAAACTCACGTGAAATGACAGAAACTCAAACAATGATACATTCCAAGTCTTTAAACGGAAAGTAAAAAGGAATTAAATCTTGGGTTTACAGCAAAGTAGATTGTATGACAAACTTTGCCGGACTTTTCTCATAAAGCAAAATGATTGTTCAACTTCCAATAAGGATTCCTGTAAATTCCTTTCGTTGGGCATTAGCTCCCACCTCCAACTTGGAAGAAAACTGATGTGTATTATTTTCTACACTCAAGAAAATAACATAAAGCAAAGTTCTAATTTGTAAGTGAAATACTATACCAAAAGGGAGGCTATTTTAATAAGTCTCTGTAGAGTTTTATATAAAATTAAGAAAATTCTTCATAAAAAATTAAAAATTACAGCATCACGTACTTCCTGCCAATAATTTGGCAAAAGAAAAGGCTGTAAGATTGTATACTGCCCATGTAAAAATGTCAATATTGTAACATGTTTCTTTCTTTTTGGTAACATATTTCTTTAATCCCTACTTCTTTCAGTCTTAAGACTTTTATCTCCTCAATAACATCAGCATTTTGTTTTGTTTTGTTCTGAGTCATAATATTTTGTTTCAAAGAACTCTTTTGGAATAAAGAACAGGATGCTACAAAATTAAGAGTATGTCTTTCAATGTCCACTTACAGGGAGAGCAGAATTAGCAATAGATAGAGTTGGATGATAACGTTGTAAGTAATGATGGTGACGGAGGCAATGAAAACACCGAGCTCTTTCCCAAGCAGCCCCCAGAGTAGTGACGGGCCCACCAGTCAGGCATATGACAAGGACCTTATGTGGAAGCACCCACTGGGAGGAGGGTCCACTTGAATTCTGCTTGGAAACAAAAAAAATCTGCAAATATGCTCGGCTTTTCTGGGGTGCCTGGGGGATCATTTCTTTTTTATTCATAGGTTGGTAGTACCCTGATCTGCATTTCAGTGGTTTGGGTTACCAAAAAGGGCAAAGGGGATGAAGGGCAGGAGGCATAGTTGCTGCTTGCCTAAATAAGATAGGGGGAAAAATGCAAAATTATGAACTTAAAGAGTTCCCAAGATTCTGTGCAACATTATACATTTGCTCACATAAATACCTTAGCATGAACAGTATGGCCTTTGCAAGTAGAGTCACCCTGTCTGCCAGGTCAAATTTGTTTTACTAAATCCCCAAATTACCTCAATACAGTATCTATGTTAGCAATAATACCAATTTTGATAATGGAACAGAAAGAAATGAAGCACTATATCATGAGTCATACTTTAAATTTTTATTAGGCTTTATATCCTGGAAATCTTTTCTTTTGAATTCTTATCCTACTCGTGTCCAACTTGTACCCTGTAAGAAAATTAATCTTTATGGTTGAGTCAACACCATTTACTGAGTACTTTCAGATTTGTATTATGTGAATTTCACAAAGAGCTACGTGACCTTGAAGCCAATGACCAAAAAAAGGCACTGATCTTTGTAACAGATTTTTGATAAGACAGGTGAGACTGCATGGATGGAAGTCCGGATCTCAGGGCCTTTCCCTTCACTCCACACACAAACCCCCCAAGTGACGGAGAAGAAAGGGCAGAAGACTACATGTTATGCAGGGTGGCACTTACATAGTCATTTGAATTAGATCCCAAAAGAAAAACTGTAATGAAAGTTACTAAAGGAAAATCAGAAACAGAGGCCACTGTAACTTCAGTGCATCATTATGGTGCATGAGTTTGATAACGACACTGGAACATAGACTAGCTTATGTATGAGCCAACATGCTGCTTCACAGCAGATGAGAAAGTCCTCTCTGTGCTAAGGATCTTAAGATCCTTCAAATAAGAAAGTAAATATCTATGTCACTTGTCAAAGGAATAACACATTCTTTTATCTGTTTAGTTTTCTGCCTCCTACCTCCACTGTACCCCAAATCTATATAAATGATTTTCTTCAATCAGTAGTCATAGTGCCAAAAAGGTAAACTTTAACCCTATCTCCAACTAATCCTAAAAAAAAAGAAAAAAGTCTGTACTCCAGAAAAACTCAGCTATTCACTCTCCTTCAAAAGGCCCTTACTACCTATTTCATTCATGAAGCCATGGTTTACACATGGCCTCTGGGCACCCTTACAGTGTCTTGGATTATTAGTTGGCTTTACAATTATTTCCCTCATGGAGTAGGTAAACTTGGAGAACGGGGACAGTGTTGTATAATCTTTGTATTCTGTTACAGAACAAAGGGGTGGCCTTATATACAACACATTGTTTGAAAATCACAACCCTCTAAGTATTTTCTATATGAATCAGGTGACACATTATTAATAATTTTAAATAATAATCATGAGCTAGAAAAACTTATCTAGGAAAGCTGACGGTTATATAGCAGCTAATTATATCTACCTCTCCATAATTTTATTTTTTTTCTAAAAGGATATTTGGTTAGTTTAAAAAAAAACCTCAAAGCTATTTAGTTTGAATCAGTATAAATGCATCAATTCTTCAATGATAGTACAGAACAATACAGAGAGTGCAGAATGGTAAATGTTAGATGTCAGAAATGATATTAGGTACATGTGACAAACTCAAGAACTTACAAAATAGTCTATACTTCATGTAATGTCTTCCTTTCCATATTCCTGTGCAACAGGATAAGCACATAGTATCAGCTATGCTTTATTAAGAAACCGAAGTTCCGAAGAGGGACCTGGTAAATGAGAGGCAACATCAAGACTGTTCCATTATATGCAGCAGACCATCTAATCCTTAAACAGGACAAAAAGCCAGCAGTGGGTAGATTATCAACTTGGCCAGGTTGTGAGTTCCAAGAAGACACGGATGTCATCTGCTATGTGCACAGCACCTAGTACAGAGTCTGGCACACAAGAAGCTCTCAAATATCCATCTAAATGAATAGCACCTGTTTTGTACTATAACTAACAAAATTCTAAAGCCCTGTTGAAATATCTGTAAAGTTCTTAATTTCTCAATGAAAAGACATACCTTACATGCTTAATTACATATACTAGAGCATATATACTAGAGCATGTATGTAATTGAAGACTGTGATCCTCTAGGACCCTGCAATTTAGGCATATTAAAAAATAGAGCTGATTACCCAATGAGTCAATTTAAATGTAGATAGATTTCTGCTTGGAAATAATTTTATATTTCAAGAGGCAAGGGCAGTGACTCCTACCAATCAGTAAAAACTACCAGGCAATTTTAAAAGGGGGAAGCACTGACCTTAAAGTAGCTCTCAAAACGGTCTATTTCGGTCACTCTTTAGCCCATTGTAATTTGTTATTCTCTGCAAAGCTAAAAACATGTCCTTATTGACTACTGAGGTCAGAATGAAAAATGAAAAGCTGATTGGTTGACAACATGGCCTATTCTGAAGCCAGGACGGACTAAATGCACTCATGAGAACTGCTGCCAACGCAAGTCTGTTTTACATCAAAACTCTGAAATAAATGATCACTTAAAAGATAATCCCCAAATTTCTTCTAAAATAAAAGCTCAATTAGCTAAGGACATTCATTGACTGCTTCCTACATGCCACTTTCCCAAGTACTTGACAGGCATTATTTCACTTAATCCTCCTTGCCTTAAGAGATGGGGACAATTATTATCTCAATTTTGCTGATGAGGGACCTTGAGTGCCAGGTCACATGCAGAGGTGGAACCGGCATGAAATCCACACCATCGGACCCAGTGCCTGGAGGCTGACTCAGTGCAAGGATGTCTTTCCCCCGGCCCCTCAACTACTGTCAGAAATCAGCCTTCCTTCCAGAAGTTACACTGGAAGCCAGCAGAGTAATAACAACACCACCAACACAAATACATGCTAATAGTAACATGGCATAATGCTTGGAGCAATATACATACTACATACATATATATATATATATAAAATCTCATTCAAACCTCATTAATACTTCTGTGAGGCTCGTCCCATTACTTTCCCTGTTTTATAGACAAGGAAATGATATCCCAGAGAAACAGTAAAATGCCCAAGGTCACACAGTTGTAAGTGGGGGAGCCAAGCTCTAAATACTGGCAGTCCAATTCCAGGGTCTGCACCATTAATCTTAATCACTATACTATTTGTATTAAACAAGCAGAATTATGGTCCAGGTCCTCAAAAGAGACACTGTTCACCAAATACCCTCCAATTCCCTTAGGGGCATATGTGACTACTTCTGGCCAATGGGTTGGGGGCAGAAGTGACATATGTCACTTCCAGGCTGAAGGGTCAGAGAGTGGTGAGATACCCCGTTCCCCTCCTGTCTCCTGTCACAGTGACCAGAGATGTTCTAGATGGTGGGAACCTTTGTTAGCCTGGATCCTTGAATGAGTAAGTGGAGAACTCCCCACCTCTTACCCCAACACCTCGTGTTGACCAAGTAGCACAAATAAGAAACACACTTATGTGTTTAGCCACTGAGATTTCAGGGTTAATTTGTGGCTACAACATAAGCCAGCCTTCTGACTAATACAGTATTTAATCTACTTAGAATGAAACAGACCAATAAACAGAACGTAAGAAAAGAAAAATGCAGACACTATCCAGTTCTCCTGGCAAACAAACATTATCTTCCTTAATCCCACTTTCATTGTGTCATTTCATGCTCCAGGATTGAGAATAGTTCCCCATGATCTACCACATGAAGTCCAAGTTCCTCTCCCACACTTTCAAGCCCCTGAACCTAATTTCCCTCTACTGCCCAACATGTACCTTTCAAGTTAGTCTAGCTGGTTGTTTCTGTACCATGAATGTAACGAATATTTGGTTCCCAATAATCGAATTATTCTGCTTCCCCTATTTATTCTTTACACTCACATCTCAATCATACCTTCTCCTTAAATTCTTCTTTGACTACTCACAGCCACCCATCTTCCTTTCCTCAACTTATTTGGATCTTACATAGTCAGTGCCACATAGTTTTAACTTTAGATGTATATTATCTTAGAATAAAAGAAAAAAGAAAACACACTGGCCTGGAAACCTGTGGCCCAGTTGCGGTCTGACTTCTAATCAGCTACATCACCTCTTTTAGCCTTTCTAGATTTGTTTTCTTATCAATGAAACAATAGCATGAAATAATGTGTAAACTCTTTGCCAACATCACACAGCCCATGGTCGATTACTTCACGTGCATTCACTCTTACATCCCTCACCCTAAACACAAGCTCCTCTGGGGCAGAGACCCTGACTTTTACTTCTTTCTATTCTGAGTAACTCCAAGCACAGCACCTTGCACATCAATAATGCTCATAAGATATATGTTGACTACATCAAATATTAGCTGAAGTTACTATATGATTTGTACTATTTAAGCGCGACAATGGGTTAGGGGTTTTATTATTGCTGTTCATAACTTGTTAGGTAGCAATAGATAACTAATATGTGCTTCATACTGGAATATTAATCATGAAAAATATACTAAACCGGAACCTGGAATGACAATAAAATCAGTCAAGATTTCTTAAAAACAAAACAAAAAAACCTCAGCTCTCTGCTACCAGTATAAGGAGTGCCCTTAGCTTTTCTTCTTCCTTCCGCATACAAGGAAGCAACATATGGTAGATACAGTTATTTAATATCTCCCTGATAATACATATCTAGACTGCTCCACCTTACAGAAATCTCTGCCACAATGCAGCTGTTAGAAAGAAGGGACCGTATAGGAGGGTAGCTCATGTGGGAAAATAAATGACCTTATTTTTCAATAGTTTATCTTCCTCAAAAGTTTTAAAGACCTTCTTTTTTCTCTTTATTTGCATACCTCCTATGTGGCTTCTCGCTGCTAATAATATTTTTTTGGATGTCCTGCCTACTCAACTAAACAGCAAGCCACTCATGGGCCCATTACTCTTCGGTCCCACACGGCACCTACCACAATTGATCCAAACCAAGAATTCAAATAGTGTTTGATTGGCTTTTATCAGTTTTCTCAGAGTGTGAGAACAATTATTTCTGATTTCTATACTTGTAAGAATGACTTTTCCCATGCAGGTTTTGAGAAGAAAAGAGTGTGTCAGAATGAAACTACAAAGAGGCTACAAAAGGTTTTAATGATGCTCTAAAAATGGTAACATTGCGATGTGCTCTTCCTGCTGGAGGGTGGCAGCTGTACAATTTTCCCCTTATGTCCTATGGCAAAACATCAGCTTCTTAATATATATGGTGAAAATATATGGGGTTACTGTCCATATATTGCCTGCAGTCAGGTTTAAAAAATAAATGCCAACTAGATTATGCATTGGTTTACCATATACATATTGCAGCTCAAAAGAGTAATGAAATATCACAAGTGCCATTTTGTGTATTACTGACTCTTTTAAGGAATCAAGAGCAAGAAACGGTTATGAATTTGAGTGTCATTAGCTTTACCTGAAGAATAGCTGTTTGGAAGAAGGCATCACCAAAACAGACCCATAGACACCACACTCACACAACAAGAAATCAAAGCATGGGTGCCTGCGTGGCTCAGGTGGTTGGGCAACTGCCTTCGGCTCAGGTCATGATCCTGGAATCCCAGGATCGAGTCCCGCGTCGGGCTCCCTGCTCAGCAGGGAGTCTGCTTCTCCCTCTGACCTTCCTCCCTCTCATGCTCTCTCTCTACCATTCTCTCTCTCTCTCTCCATAAGTAAATAAAAAATCTTAAAAAAAAAAAAGAAATCAAAGCATGCCCGTTTTCTGTCCCACAACCTAGTAAGTGCTCAACCTGGGACATGGCCTGAGTGTGCCCGTACCCACACACTCAGGTCTCTGGAGAGACCCAGGGAGAAACCAGTCAATCGGAGGCAGGGGCAGGGCTGAAAGATGCTGTAGGCTTGGCCATGCAGAACTGAGGAAGTGGTAGATGGGAAGAAAAAAAGTATCCCATTAGGGATCCAGTTGTCAAATTATCTGAAGTTTGTGTGTTTGGCAAAATGCTGATAAGGTGATGAGTACATGGTAGTCATTATAGTATTCTCTCTGCATTTGTGTTATATTTGAAAATTTTCTGTAATACATTTTAAAAAATGGTTAAGTATAGTCTCCAACAATTCCCATACTCTTGTTATGTAAGGGGTGGAAACAGAAATTCAGGGACAGACTCACAAAGGATTGAGAGAGAGAGGGCAGTGGATATCACATGGCTCCAAGTCCATCTCTCATTAGTTAGCTGCACGACCCAAATCATACGAGAGGATAGGAATGGGATACATGGCCACATTCAAATTTTAAGATCACATGGGAGAAAAGTTGCAACTGACCTTCAAGAAGTCCTAGTAAAAGATGGCTTTCGGTGACAAAGTCACTAGCTAAGAACAGGTTATATAGAAATCCACATGGAAAGATTGTCAGGGTTTCGTTAACATACACACATGCACATACCTAATGTTCCACTGATCTCCCAACACAAAGGGCTACTTCCTTTTCCTTACACCATGTTCCAGTTCAAATGTAAGTATTTCAGATTCAGGTATACTGCTTTATATATACACATTTAAAGTCAAATGTAAAAGTCGAATTCTCTTGATTACCAGCCCTGTCAGCAAAGATTCACTTATAGATAACAGAATAGCTCTCAAGCTATCTTGGGTAGAAAAAGATAGTACACAGAATTAGGTACTTATAAAACTGCTGAAAAGGCTTAGAAGGGCAGATTCAGGCTGTGCCTCCAGGAACAATACAGAACTGGTCTACGTGAAAGACCGCTTCCTCTGCCACATTCAGGACACTGGGAAATCAGGAAGTCATTACATCATTTCAATATAACCTAGGAATCAGGAAGCTGTATGAACTATAATCCCCAGAGCCCCGCTGGGTCTGTAGAACTAGACCAGAAAATTGGTATTTCATATGCTACCACCTTGGCTCACACTGAACTCAGCACCATACAAGTTCTTCTGACTGGTGGAACCTAAATCATATCCAGAATGCTGGATGTAAGGGGGCTTTATGAAATAAAGTATTCAGCTTTCCACCCTCTGCTTTACGTGGAGGTACACTAGGAGGACCATGGGAAAGATAATGAGCAAGCCAATCTAAGTGTATCCATCCTACCACATAAAATACCAAAATACTCTACACCAAAAGGGTGGAAGGAGTGTTAATTTAAAAAAGAAGAAACAAGAGAGGTGCCTGAGTGGCTCAGTCAATTAAGCATCCGACTCTTGATTTTGGCTCAGGGTTGTGAGATTGGGCCCTGTGGCAAGGAGTCTGCTTGAGATTCTCTCACTCTTGCTCTGCCCCTCCCCCCACTTACGCACCCGCGTGTGCCCGCTCTCTCTCTCTAAAATAAATAATCTTGGGGCGCCTGGGTGGCTTAGTCAGTTAAGCATCTGCCTTCGGCTCAGGTAATGATCCCAGGGGCCTGGGATCGAGCCCCGTGTCAGGCTCCCTGCTCAGCAGAGAGTCTGCTTTTGCCTCTCCCTCCCCTGCCTCGTGTGCACTCTCTCTCACATAGATAAATAAAATCTTAAAAAATAAAATAAAATAAAGAATCTTTAAAAAAAAACCTTTAATTTTACCATATTATTAAAATAAGGTCCATCTTCTATAAAGTAACTGGCTTATACTCTTTAAAATGTCAAGCTCATAAAAGACAAGGATAGAACTTCCAGATTAAAGAGTTAAGGGACATAACAACTAAATGCATGACATAATAATGGACTGGACCACAGACCAGATTTTTTTTTTTCCTTTTTGCTATAAAATAGGACATTATTGGGACAATTGCCAAATACAAATAAACTAATATATACTGATGTATTTAGGGGTAAAAAGGGCATTGTATCTACAACTTGCTCTCAAATGATTTGGAAAAAATACCATACGTATATAGATGACATACACATATAAAATGACATGGCAGACGTGAAGATGTTAGTAATTAGGGCGCCTGGGTTTAGAGTCTACGGAGGTTTCTTTGCCCTCTTCCTCTAACTTTCCTGTAAGCCTGAATTACTTCAAAAATGTTTTTAAAGTCTAAAACATAGTGGCAGCATTTGGGAGCTCTGAAGAGGAATAGCAGTTTCTTTCATTAAGTTAAAATAAAAATTAATAGCCAAATATCTAGAGTGGCATATGGTTGGTGCTTTTTCAGAGACTGTTCCCAACAGGGGCATCTTCCTTCTTGCAGCGCGTGCTTATTTTGTACTTCTCATTTTAGCAGCAAAATTTGAATACAATCTAACGGTTGTCTTTAGACACTAACATTTACTTTTATGAACATCTACAACACTGCAGTTGAATATGTATATAGGAGGCCCCAGTTTGGTGAGTTTATACACTCAAATCACTTTCTAGTACAATAAACAGAGGAACATTCACTATGTTTTTTTACCTCAAAAAAAAAAAAGTAGCATTAAGGCTGTGTTACACAGAAGGAAATGTCTGAGCTAAGAGTCAGACAGGCATGAATTTCAATCTAGGTTCTGCCTATTAAATACACAGACATGACCCTAGTGACTCAATCAATTCTAAGAACCTCTGCTTTCTCACGGACAGAGTAATACTAAGACCACTGTGGATGTTCATCTAAATCAGGAACATATGTAAAACAAGGCTCTATGGTACAAAACAGTTTTTCAATATGTGTTTATCAAGATTCCTTAGCAGAAAGAGTAAATTCTGCTATGAAAAAGATCTCCAATTAGAATGTGTGATATTAACATTTCATAATGCTACTCTGTATTTTTTCTCCATGTTGTTGCTAATATTAACACACATATCCTTGATGGAGTAATTTCTTTACACAACAAATATTTATTAAGGGCTTACTACTGAGGAAGCACTGTTTCAGGCACCAGGATGAGAGCTGAAAGTAATACAGACCAAGGTGTCCTCATGAACCTGAGGTTCTATAAGCCAACTTTAACTAAACAAATAGTATCAGTGTAGGGGAGGGATAACTCTGAGTGTTATTCTGGCTTTGTTGCATCCTTGACTGGTTTTCTGCCCTCCCAAATATTCTGTCAACTGCTTTACTAATAAACTTCCTCTCTGCTAGATACACCGGAGTTGGTTCTATTACTTCAACTAACAGGCATGCCTGTGTTCTCATAACTGAGAAAGCCTTTATCCCTTTGACCTCAGATAACAAAAGCACATTAGATACTTCAGAACTCAACATAGATCATCATATACAAAAAAGGTCAACCCTAAGATAGGTAAGAGATTATTTTTGTGTGCTATATATTTTGCTATGGTTACCAAGACGTGGTTAGCATTTTGAACTTTTTTTCTTAGAATAATGCAATGATCTGAATCTCAAATCTTTCATAAGGTGCAACTTTCCAATGATAAACAAGAACAGGAAGTGAATCTTGAATATACCAGACTTCTAGTTCCCTTCACTATTATCTACACTGCTGTCACCTCAGCCTGACTTAACATCATTAAACTTTCCACTGTCCTATCTTAAGTTAAAGTTATAATAGTTTTATTTCTGCTCAAATAAAACATATATCCCATTAAACTGGAAATTTTGACATATACTCAAATGTTTTAAGTTCTAAGAGGAAACATCTAAAATAAAGGAATTGAGTAGCAAAGCAACTTACAAAAGCAGAAATGAAAACAGATGTTAAACTTTTTTGAAACAAATTTTTACTAATAGCCTCAACCAAAAAAGCTATTTCAGTCAACTACTAGAAACAGTCTACCTAGTCAAAAGATCTCAACAAGCTTCACAGGCCATGAGCAACTCAAGGGTGTGGGCTCTCTTCAAGGTTCTACTTACCACCCAGCACAATGCACGTTATGGGATCTCAAAACAGAGGTGATCAGAGCTGTAAAAGCTCAGTTTAAGGTCAGGGGCCTGCCACCGGTGGCAATTTTGCCACCCACCACCCCCCCCCGGCCAAGTGTCATCTGGTAATAGCTGTCATGACTGGGGATGGGGTTGCCACTGGTATCTCGTGGGTGGAGACCAGGGATGTTGCCTAACACTTCTGAAGGTGCAGCACAGCAGCTCCCCGCCCCCCCCCCCCCCCGCCGCCGCAGCAAAGAGGTATGCAGCTGAAAGTGCTGACCAAGGTTGGGAAAAGTGGGATCACGTTCACATATAAAATCACTGACCACGTGGCATTCCATAACCCTCTGCTGATAGCCTACAGAGCCTTTCCAACAGACACATTCAATCTGTCCCCTGCAAAGACGCTCTGACCACTGAAACTGCTAATGCAATCCCTGCTTTCACAGCTAACCCACAATCTCCAAGGTAAGAGACTCTGTGTGCCATTTTATTTGATTCTGAAGACATTACTAATATCTTGATTACAGTGAGTAGCGATTTCATTTCCTAATCGCTCCTGGGACAATATCAAATGCATAAGTGAGGCAACGGAAGCCACTTCCTCTTCGCACTTATCTTCTAACGTCGCGATTTGTCTTTCATCATGTTACAGAAAATGGCGCTCAAGGTCTCGGAGCCTGTGTCCTCCGTGAAGAGGACAGTTCCCACTGCACAGGATTATCCTGAGGATCCAAGTGACATCGAGGTAGCAAGCAGTGCCCGGGACATGAATGGCGTGTGCTCGCTAACTCCTAGCGGATGATGTCGCACACAGGGCACTACACACCCAAATACGGACTGATGAGAAGGCTGAGACCTTGATCGGGAAAAGGGAGACTTTGAGAAAGTAAGAGTGAATGGATTCTATATTTCTCTGTAGGGAAGATGTTGGAAATGAATTTATAAATCCACATTTCAATCCTTTACAAATACCACTGAAATCAAATTTGAAATTCAATGTTTATATTTTTCTGAGTAACAGATTTGAGGTGACTTACAGGGAGGGAGAGAGAGAGAAGGAAAAGAGAAGAAAGGGCATTAGTACAAAAGAATAATTCAAGTAACTTAGCATGTGGTAGACCAAAATTTCAATCGCAGCCAGATCTCTCTGGTTATTAAAGAACACTCTTTTCACTACTTCGCGCTGTCTCCCAGATGCTGCGTACTGAGGGGGCCATAAAAGAGAAGAGCCTGCTCTTAAGTTGAGAGAGTGGCCAATTAGGTAAATAATTACAAAACCAAGTAATAAATGTTATATGTAACCTGGAAGCATCAAGTCATCCCTGAACACAAAGGAAGGAGGGACCCATTCTGGCTGGGGTGGGTTTCACAGACTAGATATCCCAGGCTAGTCTTCGAAGGATAAGCAGAAGTCGGCCAAGCAAGGGAGAAAGGATGCTGCGACGAGAACCGTGTGCATACGTCAACTCAGAGAGGTGGGAAATGGCACAGGAGTGACAAGGAGTGGTGAGTAATGCACTGTAGCTGGTGTGCAGAGTACAAGGGGGGGGATGAGAGAAACGAGACCAGAAAGGCTGGCTGGAACTCAACTCTGAGGTGCCTCACTAACACACAGCAGTGGGAAGTCACAGGTTTCTGAAGGTGTAAAGGAGTAAGATAAGATCTCCTTTGGAGACAAACTTAGGAGGGGTGGAACAGTACAGATGATAGCTCTGAGACGGTGACAGGGAGGAGGCTCCTGCAATAGTCCAAACAAAAGCAGAAGAAATGGAATCAAAAGACCAGTGCCTTTTCATTCATTTATTTACTCTGTCCACCCTCCGCCTTCCATTCACCTATCCATCCAACACAGGTGCCCACCAGGTGGAGCCACTAAGCTAACTGAGGCATGATCAGTAGGTGAGACTGACATGGTCAGCTTGCATAAAGCTTCAATTCTAGTGGAGGAGACAGATACCAAACCACTCATTATGCAATGAATTATTCAATTTTTATGGTGATGAGTGCTATGAGAAATGTCCTCAGAAAGCACCTCTCAAGAGACTGTGCCCTCGTCTGAGGACAAGGATTCTCAAAGAAAGCTGCGAGAAAAGTCCCCTTTTCCTGCAGCCCGTGAGCTGAGGCTATTATCTCTTCTCTCTCACTTTAAATAAGTTTTCAGAACTTTCATTAGTCAACTTTGCTTGGTGTAATCACATTTAAGTACCTACTTACTCTGGTAAGTCTAGCCACGCCAGCAGGTATTGTTGGAAGGGGGAAGAAGGACCAGCAGTGAGCAGAGAAGGGTGGGAAGAAGTTAAAGGCTGAGGGAGGGAGCGGGAATGGGAGGGGGGCGGAGAGAACGGAAGGAGACAGGACTTGATTCCAAAGGCTTCAGCTACACAACAGCAGGCTTTATAAAGAGAAACTCATTAGGAGAGAACGTCTAAATACTTCTTGTGATCAATACTCCGAAACATAATCCTCTGCAAACTGATAAACAGGATGAACCACCAACCTGTCAACCCTTACTAATTTATCCCGACTGGGAGGCACTCTGTGTTTTAGATCTAGGAGTGATCTAGGTCTGTTTTAAAATCTAGGAGAGATCTAGATCAAAATTCCAACTCTGTCAACTGAGTTACATACTCCTGGGCAGATTTCTTAGTCTCTCTGAGAATCCGTTTTCATACCAGTAAAACAGATACAACCATACCAATTTTACAAAGTATTTTTTTTAATAGGAATCAAAGGAAAGAAGAGATTTAAAACATTTATTCATTCAATTCAGTTAATCTATCACTCTAACACATTAATGCAATCACTTCAAATTTGGAGGCCCTGGTGGCTCTATCTTTATCTTGAGAAATTATCTCTTTTCTTCTAAAATAAAGGCATTGATCATCATTCAAGCTGTGATGATTATTTATATGTTAAATATTTAGCCCAAGTTCAAGCCAGAGGGACAAATAATTCAGAAAGCTAACTGTCACTTATTGTTAACTTTGCCCACAATACCCACTTCCCTTAAAATATCCCAACGGTTGATATTCAAGATGACCACAGATGATTATAGGTGTGCTGCTAACTCTCCAATTGGCTTTCAGCTACAGAGAACCCAATCCCTTAGCACTTTCAAGATTAAAAGTTAACACTACCTCTTGGCGCCAACTCTTTTACCACAGTAACACCATAGCTCAACTGACAGTCTAACACAAGACTACAAAATTAAGAATGACATTTAAATAGGTCCAAATAACCAAATTAGTCCATCAAATAATTACAGTGGCATGACATTTGCTTCTTAGCCTTCTGAATCATCTGTGTCCATTCCTGGAAAGTTTTATCCTTTGAAACGCCAAGAAGCATAATCAGAAAATCTGGATAAAGGTCCTTCTGTGATGAGATTCGCAGGGAATTCATACTGCTAGAAATGGGGTATTTGCAGAAATTAGCAGAACATTAAATTCCTACAGACAGACTGTGAGACCAAGCATGCTGCTCCTTGCTCCCTTCACTACCACTGCCCCAGCAGATTGCAGAGAACGGCACGTCGATGACTGAAACATAATGTGCAAGGAAACAAAGAACGAGGCTTGAAGAGATGCTAGTGGTTGCTATGACTGGGTGAGAATCGGGATGAGACAAAACTGACCAAAATACGGAAACAGGAAATAGGCTCAGGGACCAATATAGCAGTTGGTTACAAAGTCTATTTTATTTTGAGTAAAAGAATACTGTTTGAGGATAACATAAGGTACAATGACTTTAAATAAAGTTTCTGAATGCTTGTAGAGGTAACCTGATATAATCAATGGAGAAAAAATAATTTGAATCCACAATTTTAAGCGTTCTTAAAACACACACACTCTTAAACAATATCACCAGTCAAAGATGGCAGAATGAGCACGTGTACTTACCTCCTCTGTTCGCTCCTAAAACCTTGTAAGAATGGCATTGAAGACTTTTTTAAAGGCATAAACCCATAATGGTAAGGAGGAGCTGATGACTGTTAAAATTTCTCTGAGGTGGAAAACAGGAATAGAGTGCTAACTAAACTTGGCATATCTGAGAAAACTAAATACGAAACCAGCAATGGTGAAATCTGAGAAGCAGGGGCGCCTGGGTGGCTCAGTCGTTGGGCATCTGCCTTTGGCTCAGGTCATGATCCCAGGGTCCTGGGATCGAGCCCCACGTCGGGCTCCCTGCTCGGCGGGAAGCCTCCTTCTCCCTCTCCCACTCCCCCTGGCTTGTGTTCCGTCTCTCGCGCTCTCTCTCTCTGCCAAATAAATAAATAAAATCTTAAAAAAAAAAAAAAGAAATCTGAGAAGCAAACCGACGAACATTCCACTCACCAAGGGCCTAGGATTAGCAGTGCCAGGTTTTTCTGGAACTGCTAAGAGACAGTCTGAGCACTGATCCTCCCCCAAAAGTCTGCCCACCTGCTGACTGCTCCTCCCCATCCCAGTGGTTGACTGGGGTCTATTATCTAGAAATGGTAACAAGGAGTGTCTTGTGACTGGGGAGCTCCCATCCAAACATATTTGAGAGTACAAATATAATACTAAAAATCAAAGTTTATATACTAAATGTTGAGACTCCTAGACTTACACCCTACAGGTAGTGGACAAGAGAGTATGCTCTGGGCAATCTGATAATTCATGAGGGGGAAAAATAGACATAAATGTACAGATCCTGATACTGCGAGTTTGTAGTGAAACATCCCAAGCAGGAGGCCCTACAGTGAAGTCTATGGTCATGCAGCACCTTGCACACAATCTCATTTCTTCAGTCAGCCTTTTTTTTAGAAGCTGGGTCTTAAATATAAACAGATAGCCAAAGGCTCAGAGAAATCTAAGGAAAACCCCTAACATTCAAAGCAGACAACAAGGAGAAAAGAAGGAACTTAGAAGAAACAGAAACTATAAAGGGAAATGAAAACCTTGGTGGTGGGGGAGAGATCATCCTTAATATCATGAGAGATGTAAGAAAAAATATTACGTCCATGGCGGGGGGACCAAGGCTGCTAGCAGAAATGAGTATTCCAAGAATAAAAAGGAACTACTGGAAATTAAAACCAGGACAGCAAAGGTATTTAAAAGCTACTCAATAGATGAAAAAGTACTTCATCTCATTAGTCTTCAAGGAAATGCAAACTAAAACCACAATAGTATATCACTATATATCCACCAGAATGATTAAAATTAAAAGGCCTGCTAATTCTCTTGGATCACTTGCTCTGGGGGAGCCATGTCTGCCATGTCATGCAGCTATCTAGGCAGTTTCATGATGAGGAACTGAGGCTTCCTGCCAACAGCTATGTGAGTCAGTCATTTTGGAAGAGGGCCTTCAGATGTCTGTGGTCCCTGCTGGCATTCTTACTACTACCCTGTAAAGGCTCGGGGCCAGAATCACTCAGCCAAGCTGCTCCCAAATTCCTGACCTGCAGGAAAACTGGCAACACATTCTAAAGGTAAACATCAGCATGTCCTGATTCAGCTTCCAAGTCCCAGGTATATACCCAACAGAGGTGTGTACATATACACAACCGATGACGTGCTCAAGGATGTTCACAGCAAAAGTATTTGTAATAGTCCCAAATCAGAGACAAGCCCCAAGTCCATCAACAGTAGAGTGGGTAAACGGTAGGAACTCACATGCCAGAACACTACACACTAATGAATGATACAGTGTGAACTACTAGAGGTGCAGGAACATGGATGAAACAGAACAGGCTACTAAGAGAAAGACACTAGACATCGAGTCTACATTTCCATTTATACCAAGTTCAAAAGCAGACAAAATTAAACGAGGTGTTAAAAGTCAGTACAGACTCTGGGGAAGAAGTCATGATTGGGAGGCAGCAGAGGTGCAGGTGATGCTCTACTTCTCCATCTGGGTGGTGTTCAAAGGAATGTCACTGGGGGATGGAGCCTGGGTGGCTCCGTCGTTAAGCAGCTGCCTTCGGCTCAGGTCATGATCTCAAGGTCCTGGGATCGAGCCCCGTGTCAAGCTCCCAGCTCAGCGGGGAGTCTGCTTCTCCCTCTGCCCCGCCCCCTCCCCGGCTCATGCTTGCTTGTGTGCTTTCTCTCTCCCCTCTCTCTCTCTGAAATAAATAAGTAAAATCTGTAAAAAAAAAAAAAGGGGGGATATCACTTTGTCAAAATTCAGCAGGCTCTGAACTTAGGATATGTACACTTTCCATGTACATGCTGTCAATAAAAGTTTATTTTTAAATATTAATTAGAAAAGTTAGAAGATAGAACTCAAGCAGTTTCCCAGCAAGGATAGCAAAAATACAAAAAAGGAAGAGGAGAAAAAAAAGGATTGAAATTAGACCTGTTCAGCCAAATAATAGGATCTCTGGAAAGAGAGAACCAAGAAAATGGAAGAGGAGATGATCAAAATAACTCAGGAGAAAATCCAAGAGAAATACACAAGTTCCCTGATTGACAGGTCCCACCAAGTATACAACCAAAAGAGATGAAAAGCAGAACAAGTCCAAAGCACATGATCACAAACTGTCGCCAAGTATTAACAGTAAGAACTCCACTACACTTGTCAACCATACTGCAAGGCTGGTCCTAGGCACAGCATTCCCTCACCGGCTTCTTCCTCTACGTCCTTCCTCCCCGCACCCCAGGCAAATCACCATATAAAGAAAAATGTTTCTTCTCAATACTGTTTACTTCCAAGAGTTTGAAGGTGAATCCCCAAGTAGCCTACATGCCTGATGGAACATCAGCAAACAAGAGTGGGTAACAAATGGTGCTGTGGTGACGACGGGTTCTCTATCCTGGGGGGCTCATTCCCGCTCTCATCTGGTCTGACATCGCCAAAACAGCTTAATATGCCTCAAGGGAACATAAGTTGTGAGGCCCAAATAGCTAGACATTCTTAGAATACAATCACAACAGAAGAGAAATAACAAACTGCATGGTATTACTAATGAAACAGAATTTTTGGAAGAACCCCAAGTTACCACCTGTATTAATATCTATACCAATATAAGAAAAAAGAGAACATATTGTAAATATGAAACCAAACTATGTGGAAACATTAAGTATGAAAAACATAACAGATGGGATAGATACAGCTGAGGAATGAATTACTAAGCCAGAAAAAACAACAACAACAAAACAATTAAGGAACTCTCCCAGGAGTCAGCATAAAAGGCTGAGGGAAAGGGGTGATGGGGAGGAGATGAATGAGGTGCAGAAGAATATATTTAAAGAACACAAGAGGTGGATGGGGAGGAGATGAAGGGGTGGAGAGAATATATTTAAAGAACACAAAAATACTTCAATTAAGGATTAGCCATACAATTTAAAGATAATCTGTATGTACATATATTACTAATTAAGTGATATTTAAGAAAGTCGAGGATAAATTCAGTAACTTCCAAAGGCAAAGACAAAACAAATGACAAAAGAATAGGACCAACCTCAGATTTCTCAAGACACAAGAGAGTCAATAAGATCATGGAGGAATACCATGAAAATAATGAAGAAAAAGAACTTCAACCTAAAATTTTCATCCATACATATCATTATTATTTAAAAGTGACAGCAAATGAAAAAATATCTTCATTTATACAAGGACTCATAGCTTTGCCATGCACAAAGACTAACTTTGAAAAGACTTGTGGAGGAAGTACTCCATTAAGAATTAAGGAGGTACAGAAAGCTGAAATTAAGGGTGATTAAAAAGGAGAACTAGACAAATCTACAATTAGAGTTCAACTATTCAACATCCTTTGCTCTGTAACTAACAGAACAAGTGGACAGAAAACCAGTAGGGATGCAGAAGACATAAAAACCACATCAACCAACTTGACCCAACTGACATTCATGGAGCACAATACCCAACAATATAAGAATACATACTCTTTCTAAGTGTATATGGAATAGTTAGCAAGAGAAACCAAAAAACAAACTTTAACAAACTGAAGTCAACTGGAATCATACAAAACAGGTTCTCTGAATACACAGAATTAGCAACCAGTAACAGGAATATATTTCGGAAAACCTGGAAATTAATCAATCCACTTTTGACTAACTCATGAATCAAAGAGGACATCACAAGGGATGCCAGAAAATATTTTTAATTGAATGAAAATAAAACACGCCACAAAACTCGTGGGATGCAGCTAAAGTAGTGCTTAAAGAGAAATGTATAGCACTGAATACTTCTATTAGAAAAGAAAGGTTTCAAATTGATGGTCTAGGTTTCTACCCTAAGGAAGTAAATAAAGATCAAATTAATGCCAAAGTAAGCAGAAGGAAAGAAATAACAATGGCAGGGGCAAAAATCAATGACACTGAACACAGAGAATAGAAAAAAATCATTTACACTTTTTTCATTTAAAGACTTTATTCTTTCTAGAGCAATTTAGGTTCATAGCAAAACGGAAAGGTACAGAGATGTCACCCACACATGCATAATCTCCTCCATTACCAAATCCTCCACCAGAGTGGTGCCACTTGTTACAACTGATGGACTTGCACTGACCTATCATCATTCAGTCCATAGTTTATAGTACGGGTCACTTCTGTTGTACATTCAATGGGCGTGGACAAAGGTATGATGACAGATACCCACCATTACGGTATCATACAGAATAGTTTCATTAAAAATCACCTAAAAATACTCTGTGGTCTGCCTATTCATCCCATCCTCCCCTTGGTGACCACTGATCTTTTCACTGTTTCCAGTTTCCAGAATGTTATATAGTTGGAAATTATACAATAGGTAGCCTTTTCAAATTGCCCTCCTTTACTTTGCAATATGCTTTTAAGGTTCCTCCATGTCTTTTCATGGTTTGCTAATCTCATTTTTTAAATTAGTATTCATTTTTAAGTAGGCTCCACACCCAGAATGGAGCCCAACACACGGCTTGAACTCACGACCCTGAGACAGACCTGAGCTGAGATCAAGAGTCAGACTCTTTTTTTTTTTTTTTAAGATTTTATTTATTTATTTGACAGAGACACAGCGAGAGAGGGAACACAAGCAGGGGGAGTGGGAGAGGGAGAAGCAGGCTTCCCACCAAGCAGGGAGCCCAATGTGGGGCTTGATCCCAGGACCCTGGGATCATGACCTGAGCTGAAGGCAGACACTTAACCGACTGAGCCACCCAGGCGCCCCTATAATCTCATTTCTTTTTAGCACTGAGTAGTATTCTATTGTCTGGATGTGCCAAGTTTGTTTATCCATTCACCTATGGAAGGACATCTTGGATGCTTCCAAATTTGGGCAATTATAAGTAAACATACATGTGTGTATAAACATTTACGTGTATATAAACATCACGAGTAATTTTTGACAGTTGTTAATATGTAAAAGAAACTGAAATCATGGCTAAAAAATAAAAATACCTATCCAAAAAGAAAAGTCTCGGTCCAGATAGCTTCAGTGGCCAAATTTACTGCCAAATATTTAAGGAAGAAATAGTACTAATTCTACAGAAATACTCTAAGAAAATAGAAGAGAAGGTAACATGTCCCAGCTAATTTTATCAGACCAACATTACCTTAATACCAAGAGCACACAAAGATATTACAAGAAAACTATGGACCAATATCACACATAAATACAGACATAAAAATTCTCAACAAAATATTAGCAAATCAAATCTAGAAATACATAAAAGGAAGAATACATCAAGTGGAGTTTATCACAGGAATGTTTATCATTCAAATATCAATGTAATACACCATATAAGCAGTCTAAGTAGACCATACCGGTAGATGAAAAAAAAATTATTTGACAAAATTCAGTTTATTCATGATAAAAACTCTGGGCAAACTATAAATGAAAAGAGACTTCCTCGGCCCGATAAAGGGAATCTAATAAATATCTCTGCTAACATACTGAATGTTTTCCCCCAAAGATCTGGAACAAGACAAGGTTCGTCAACTCTCTCCACCCATGCAACATCACAATGGGTGTCCCTGCCAGTGCAATAGGCAAGAAAATGAATAAAAGGCTGGAAAAGCACAAAAATGTCTATTCTCAGACAACATGAATATCTATGTAGAAAATCTAAAAGGATCAATAACAATAACAAAAAGCTAGTAGAGCAGCTCCGTGAGAAAGTAGGATAGTGGGTACCAAGGGCTAGGAAGAATGGGAAATGGGGAGTTACTGTTGCGGTTTTGTTGTTTTTTGTTTTTAAGTAGGCTCCATGCTCAATGTAGGGCTTGAACTCACGACCCTGAGATCGAGATCGAGTCATCTGCTCTACTAACTGAGCCAGCCAGGTGCCCCTGGGAGTTACTGTTTCAGGAGTACAGTGTCAGTTTTGCAAGATGAAATCAAGTTCTGGAGAGCTGCTGCACAACACTGTGAATATATTTAACATTACTTAACTGCACCCTTGAAAACAGTTAAGATGATATATTATGTGGGATTTTTTTTTTTTTTTTACCACACTTAAAAAAAATAAAATTAAAAAGCAATAGAAGGTGAAGCACCTGGGTGGTTCAGTCGGTTAAGCGCCTGCCTTCGGCTCAGGTCACGATCCCAGGGTCCTGGGATGAAGTCCCGTGTCGGGCTCCCTGCTCAGCAGGGACCCTGCTTCTCCCTCTCCTTCTGCACCCGCCCCCCCCCCACTCATGTTCTCTCTCTCTCTCAAAATAAATAATCTTTTTTTTTTTTAAAAAAGGAATCGAAAGCTATGGTTTTAAGTATATGGGTATGACTTGATTATATTTGAAGGGTCAAATGACCACTTTTACTGCCTTTGACCTACTAAATACATGATACATGCTAACAGTTAACAGTTCTCTTTATATGAAATTATATCAGCATCCTGGAATAAACCCCACTGGAAAAAAAATCAGTTATATTTCTATACACTAGCAAATCACTAAAATTTTTTCAAAATGCAAATACCTTTTGCCATAATGCCAAACACCATGAAATACTCAGATACGGATCTAGCAAACTATGTGCAAAAGTTTTACACTGAAAACTGTAATTCCCGAAGAATTTTTTTTAAAAACAGACCTAAATATATGGAGATATACCATGTGCATGGATTAGAACACTCAATATTGTTTAAATGCCAATTTTCTTCAAATTGATGTATAAAGTCAGTGTAATCCCAGTGAAATTCCAAAATTCATAATAAAAAGCAAAAGAATTAGAATAGTGAAAGCAATTTTGGAAAAAAAAAGTTTGAAGGTTGATAATATCTGACCTCAAGATTTAGAAAGCTATAATAATCAAGACAGTGCATTACTGAGAAAAGGAGAAACATATATACCAGTGAGACTGAATACAGAGTCCAGAAACAGACCCACTAATACCTGGGCAAGTAATTTTTAACAAAGGCTCCAAGGTAATTCTATTTAAAAAGATACTCTCTTCAATAACAGAGGCTAGAACAATTGGACATTCATATATAAACAAATGACCTTCAACTCATAATTTGTATCATAAATAAAAATTAACCCAAAATGGGTCATATACCTAAATGAAAAACCTGAAACTATAAAATCTCTGTAACCATGAATTAGGTAAAGATTTTCTTAGGCTGAATACAATAAACAAGATTTTCTTAGGCTGAATACAATAAACATGAGCTATTAAAAAAAAACGGATAGATTAGATTTCATCAAAATTTATACCTATGGTCTTTCGAAGATCATGATTCAGAAAATGAAAAGACAAGGTGGTGGGAGGAAGTATTTGCAGAATACACATTTGATAAAGAACTTGTGTCCAAAATTTAAAGAACTCTCACAATTAAGTAATAAGAAAAAAAAAACAATTTAAACAGGAAGAAGGAAGAGATGTTAAAGATATACCAATAGCAAAGAAGCATATGAAGAAATGCTTAACACATCATTTAGTCATTAGGGGAATGCAAAATAAAATAATAGTAAGCAGTAGATACCACTGGATAGCCATTGGATTGGCTATTTCTTTTTAACTGATACTGCCAAATGACCTGAGGATGTAGAGTAAATGGGATTCTCAGACACTGCTGATCAGAGTGCAAAATGTTACTGACACTTTGGAAAATGGTTTGGCAGTTTCTTGTAAAGTAAAACATACACTATCATGCCACGTAGAAGAATGAATAGAATCAGTAACGGGAAAGTTCAATATGGCTGTCAAATGCAACTTACAAAAATGTTTCTCCAGTAATAAAACAACTACACTTAGGAAACATAATAAATAAATACAGTAGCATTTACCATAACAAAAACTACATGGTATCCAAGAATACAAAAGATCTGTACAAAAAAAAAATGTTTAAATCTAACAAACACAGATGTTATAAAAGAGATATTTCATGTTCTTGAATGAGAAAACTTAACAAAGGTATCAGTTCTCTCCCAAATCAATCTATAAGTTAAATGTCATCTCAAATTCCAGCAAAAAAATTTTTTCCAGCTAAAATTTTAAGATAACTGATTACTTACTCTAAAACTTACATGGAAGAATAAAAGTACATGAATAGTTATTTTTTTTAAAAGATGAACAAAAAAGTGGTTTGTTCTTCTAGATATTAACATATACTAAAAAGCAAACTAACGTAAAAGTATTAGAGTATGGGGCACATGAACAGATAAACAGACCAATGGCACAGAGTAGGGACCAAACAAGCAGGCATATGCATGCATACCTACATACACACACACCCCCCCACTGACCCTTCATTTCTACTCCTGGCTTTACATACCAAAGACAGTCTATCACAGGTCCATTAGAATCACGTAAGTGTAAGTGAAGGTACAGATAAAACAAGATGGCTGTGAGTTGGTCACTGCTGAAGGTGGGTGAAGTTGAAACTCATTCATTATAGTACTCTCTCCACTTCTGTGTTTAAAATTTTCTGTAATAAACCCAAATACCAGAGCAAAGACAAAAATCAAAGCATATGCTGCTTCAGTGACCCCCAAGGTACTTAGATACAAGGCCCTTGGGTTGGGGGCTAGATTTTTAGGCCTACTCAGAGATAGAAGACATGGCCTCAAGCTGCTTAAGGAGCAACACCTGGGACTGAGCCCAGATGCTCAAAGACCTGTGTATTTTACAGGGAAGGCTAAAAATACTCCATTCAGCCCACTGAAGCAGTAAAGACATTTAGCTCACATCAAGGGCCTTGAAAAAGAAAAGAATAAACCACTCCAACAAATAGTTAAAATCCACGGCCTCTACCAAACCTAAATTTGTGGTCTAGATTTAGTGGTATGGAATGGTATGGAAACTCTAAGGTAAGAAAATATAAAAGCCAGTCCAGGACAACAAAGATCCCTGGGGACTCAGCAGTAGTTAAAGTCTCTCTGTAGGGATACTTTCATGAGAGGGCACGTGAGGGCTCCAACAGCTAACAAAAGCCACTGGAAATGAGCTCACAATCAAAAATCACAAAGCACAGGAGGCAGCAGCCTGCCCTGAGGGAGAACTGACCACTGGAGAATGATGTGTAAGGGTGTAAAATGATTGCACACGTTCTTAAGGGAACAGGAACAATAATGGAAACAACAGTACAGACCAGTGTGCTTCCGTCTCAGAAGAATCATAAATGGATCCCCAATGCCCTCTGAGTCAATGCCCAAGGCTGTAAGGCCCTGGGACCTCTCTTACTGCCCTGACTCCATCTCCTACTAATCTCCCCCAGCTCACTCTGCTCCAGCTACACAGCTGCCTGAGACAGTCCCCCACCTGAGGGCCTCTATCCCTTATGCCTGAAATATACTTCCCCCAGATTGCTGCATGGCTCACTCCCTGACTCCTCCAGGGCTCTGTTCATATGTCACCGGCTCACTGAGGCCATTCCTGACCATGCAACCCCACTCACACCCTGGCATTCCCTGTCCTGGCTGCCTGGTTAGTAGGTTTATTTATTGTTGACCCAGCACAGATCATCATCTGACATACTACATATTATCTTGTTTATTGCCTTCCACCCCCAATTAAAATGCAAATTCAATGAGAAATAGTCTCTGTTTTGGTCAGTTCAGGATCCTTAGAGCCCAGAACAGTGTCTACCACAAACTTGGTGCTCAATAAAGACTTGTGAAATGCGGAAATGGAGCAATTAGAGAGAGATGATCATTCTTGTAAACTATGTGGTAGAATTCTCTCATTCATTCATGCATGGATATGTGCACGTGCACGCTCAAACATTTACTGAGTAGTTACTTTATACAAGGGAGTATCAAGGTATTCCTTTCCTTACTGCGGAAATTCTTCCTTCTCTCCCCACCGCCCTCCCCCTCTGCCAAAAAAAAAAAAAAAAAAAGATGAAAACTGACTTTTCCAAAAAAAAAATTTACCACAAAACATTAGTATATTTTGTAAGTTATTAAAAGTACACAATATAATAAAAAAAAGCACCTTTCACAGTTCAGCTTCCTGTTCCTTATTTTTATCTTTCCTTAGAACGAACTCGTGTGTGTCCATACCAACACCACCAATCTCTGTATGACTATGTGGCTAAGTACAACTTCTTGTCTCCCACTTACTCAGTTTAGGGGTTTTGAGAATATTCTACTTATTGTTGATACCTATATCTATACATGGTTTCTGATATAGAAATGCCAGAAGTAGGCATTAAAATCTACTACTCCATCTGTGTCCAAGAATTAGCTAAGGTACATTATTTAGGAGGACAGAAGCTGCTGAATGTAACATGGGATTATAATACCCACCTCTGCTAAATTCCAATTGTTTTCTTACAAATAGTTACATGCACGTGCATTCTGGTAAATATGCAGCCTGTGCCTCGAGCAAGTCTTCAGAGACACAAATCACTAAACAATATTACTGTATCCCTTTGACAAAACTCTCTGCTTATAATTCTCTTTGGTTGGCCCAATAATTTTCAGATAACACGGAATATTTTTTTTTCACTTAAGGTTACTACTGGGGCCAAGCAAGACGTTGCCTCACCTTGCTTAGTTATAAGTTTGGAATTGTGCTGTATTAAGCCCACTCATAATCAGAACCTAAAATTATTAGATCTGTATCATAGGAGTTTCACAATTGCTATACCTATGATGTCTGAAATACTTTGTCATGTAGTTTAGCACACGATAAGCACACATACACAATACCGGTTTTAAATTCTATGGTACACATGCTCTAAAAAATACTCATGGGGTATCCAAGCTGTTCAAGCTGTTTGTACAATCACAACACGTCTCTCTCATTTATTTGATTGCAAAACTATTTCACCGTTTGGGCCACATTTAATAACTTTCAGAACAGGCTTACAGCTTTTTTTTTTCTCTGAAACATCTATTTTATTCTCTGTTAAAGAACAGGTTATCACTCCCTATGCCAGGTGAAACAACTGCTCACCAAAGCATCTAAAGACATGGGTGACAGGTTTTTTTTAAATTTTACTTTATTATGTTACATTAATCACCATGCATTACATCATTAGTTTTTGATGTAGTGTTCTATGATTCATTTTTTGCGTATAACACCCAGTGCTCCATGCAGTACCCATCACCAGGCTAACCCATCCCCCACCCCCTCCCCTCTAGAACCCTCAGTTTGTTTCTCAGAGTCCATAGTCTCTCATGGTTCGTCTCCCCCTCTGACTCCCCCCCCCTTTATTTTTCCCTTCCTACTATCTTTTTTTTTTTGTAACTTATAATGTATTATTTGTTTCAGAGGTACAGGTCTGTGATTCAACAACACAATTCACAGGGCTCACCATAGCACATACCCTCCCCACTACCACCCAGCCAGCTTCTATTATCAAGTTCTGCCTCACGCTGCCATCTAGTGGTTCACAGTGTGACTGCAGGCAAAGCCTACTAAATTGCAGACGTGGGGCGCCTAGATGGCGCAGATGGTTAAGCATCTCCCTTCAGCTCAGGTCATGATCCCAGGTCCTGGGATAGAGCCCCATGTTGGGCTCCCAGCTCAGTGGAGAGTCTGCTTCTCCCTCTCCCTCTGCCTCTCCCCCAACTTGTGCTCTCTCTCAAATGAATAAATTAAAAATCTTAAAAAAAAAACCCTGCATTCTCTTTCAGAAAAATAGCTTTAACACAGAAGCTTAAATAATCCATATCAAAGTCTGTAACAACTGCTAGTAATATATAAAAAATATATATTACTTTGTACATTTTATTTTACAAATGTTTCAAAGAGGTCATCCTACCAACTCCTTATCTAGGTCTTGTCATTTTACCCTTATTTTAATGGTGTCAATATTTCTTTCATTCTGTTCCTCTTTAACTATCTTTAAAAGTATTTTCTGGAAGTATATTCTTTTTTTATTTAAGATTTTTTTATTTATTTGACAGAGAGAGACATAGCGAGAGATGAACACAAGCAGGGGGAGTGGGAGAGGGAGAAGCAGGCTTCCCACGGAGCAGGGAGCCCCATGTGGGACTCGATCCCAAGACCTGGGACCATGACCTGAGCCAAAGGCAGACGCTTAACGACTGGGCCACCCAGGCGCCCCTGGAAGTATATTCTTGAAAAATTTTTAAATACTCTCTGGTCATATGAAAGCAAAATCAATCATTTAGATTATATAGAAAAATAACAGAACGTCTTCATTTTACAAATAGTTTACTTCAAATAGTGTAATAACTCTATATCGCACTGAATTATGTCCTTAATGTTTTTAATGAGGTAGAATTGATATAAAAATTATATTAGTTTCAGGTGCACAACATAATGATTCGATATTCATATGTATTACAAAATGATCACCGCGCAAGTCTAGTTAATATCCATCACCATATTTAGTTACAAAATTTTCTTTCCCTTCTTTTAAAGATTTATTTATTTTTGGAAAGAGAGAGACAGCAGAAGGATGGGCAGAGGGAGAGGGAGAGAATCTCAAGCAGATTTCCCGCTGAGCGTGGAGTCAGATGTGGGGCTCAGTCTCACAACCCTGAGATCATGACCAGAGCTAAAATCAAGAGTTGGACGCTCAACTGACTAAGTCACCTAGGCGCCCCCAAAATTTTTTCATATGAGAATTTTATTATGCGAATTTTAAGATCTACTTTCTTAGCAACTTTCAAATATGACATACATTATTTTTTTTAATGCTTCATGAATTTGCATGTTATCCTTGAATAGGGGTCATTTTGTATATGTGCTGCCAAAGTGAGTACTGCAATATAATATTAACTATTCATTACAGTGTACATTACATCGCCAAGAGTTATTTGTATCTTATAACTGAAAGTTTGTACCTTTTGACCCCCTTCACCCATTTCTCCCACTCCCTCAACCCCTGCTTCTGGCAACCACCAATCTATTCTCTGTATATTATATGTATAAACTCAGTTTTGTTTGGTTTAAAATTTTCTATTACTGGGGCACCTGGGTGGCTCCGACAGTTAAGCATCTGCTTTCAGCTCAGGTCATGATCCCAGGGTCCTGGGATTGAACCCCGAGTCGGGCTCCCTGCTCCGTGGGGAGCCTGCTTCTCCCTCTCCCTCTGCTTGCCATTCCCCCTGCTTGTGCTCTCTTTCTCTCTCACTCTTTCTCTCTCAAATACATAAAATCTTTAAAAAAAATAAAGTAAAATAAAACTTCTCATTATTGAGTGAGATCATACAGTATCTTTCTCTGACTTATCTCACTTAGCATAATGCCCTCAATGCCCATCCATATTGTCACAAATGGCAGGATTTCTTTCTTTTTAAATGAATATTCCATTGTGTGTGTGTGTGTGTGTGTGTGTGTGTGTGTGTAGTGAATCTCACAGTACACAAGAACACAGACTCAGAGATGCTGAGGGTTTAAAGGGCTTTCACAGGGGCTCCATTCCTGCCACCTGCTCAGTGTGTGGATTTCATAGACAACATCCCTGCCCACTGCTTTCCCAGCCACCGCTTGAGTATCTTCAGTATCTTCAGTGTCCGTGATTCAGCATCTCCCCAGGGCATCACTTTGCCTTGAGACGGTGAGTGCCAAAGAGTTACTCCTTACCGAGTCCAATAACTTCCTGTAGCATCTCCCTGTAGTCTTAATTCACCCTTGGCCATGCTCCACCCCCAGTTCTTAACTCCACATTCATAAAGCAGCCCGATCAATAACTGAGGACTGTTCTCCCGCCCTATCTTACACTGCCCGCTCTCTCAATTGTTACTCACACGCAGGTCTGCATCCTCACCCCGTCCTGACGCTGACCAGGACCACCAGAGCCGCACCTGTTGCCCTGTAATACTGCGTATGGCATCTACAAGCACATCAGTGGTAACTGGCAGCACGTCATGATGCCATTTCATAGGCTTCCTGTGGCTTTTCCAAACAGGACCGCCAAAGCAACAATTAATGCCATTCAGTGCCCCACAGCTGATTTTTGTAGGCTGAAGAGAAAGACCTGATGTTCTCTCCTCAGTGTTTTATGTGTTGATTATGGGCCCATGCCTCCAGGTTGCTAAACCAGCTGTGTCATAGCTGTTGCTCTTTGAAGATACAACTAGCAGTTCCCCCCAAAATCGATTTCTCCCTTATCTCTAGGGATTTGGCTGCCTTGCTAAGGATTGTTTCCCAGCCTCCCCTATGATTAGGTGAGGCCACATAACCAAGTTCTTGCCAAAGGTGTCTGAGCAGGAGTGGCATTTACAATTTCCAAAGCACCTGGTGAAAAAGCAATCCTTCATCCTGGACTTCCCTCCTAACTCCTTGCAGGCTGGAAATGGAAACAATGAGACCCACCCTGGAGGATGATTGAGTCCTACCAGCTCAGTCCCTTCATGACTTCTAGAACAGAGCTCGCTTACCCAGCAGGGATGTTACAAAGAGAAACAGACCTCTGTGTTCTCGAGCCACTGCCTTCAGGGCTTCTTTGTCCCAAGAGCTTAGCCCAGGGGCACCTGGTGGCTCAGTCGGTTGAGAGTGACGCTTGGTTTCAGCTCAGGTCATAAACTCCAGCTCAGGTTGGGATCTCGGGGTTGTGGGATGGAGCCCCTTATAGGCCCCTGTGCTC
>NW_027397069.1:7182568-7188556 GCF_003265705.2 Callorhinus ursinus
TGGAGCCCCTTATAGGCCCCTGTGCTCAGTGGGGGTGTGTGTGTGCTTGAGGTTCTCTCTCCCTCTGCCCCTCCCCCCATGTGTGTGAGCATGCTTTCTCTCAAATAAATAAATATTTAAAAAAAAAAGACACACAACACCCAAGAGCTTAGCTTCTACCACTACTAAAATATCTTCCCAGCTTTTGTAATTTGAAAATCTGATGAGCAGACATGCTCTATTTTTAAAGAAATCACTGATAAATATCAATCAGGAACAGGGAACAAAAACACTATAGGAAGGTGAATGCTATTCTTCATTTTGCTATTATTATAATAATAGAGACAAACGATTTTCAGAGCATAAGAAAAAAGCACCTACAAGTGGAAGGCTCCGAAGTAAGCCAATTCTACAACAGAGCTTGTTTCTGCCTACCCTATTTTATACCCTCCTGGATGAAAGAAAGATGTTGAGCACTAGAGGTACTCTTCAGATTAAATCACTGGGAAAGGTCCTTTAAAAACACGTGGATTTTACTTAGGAAAATCTACCCTATCCTAACATTTAAAAATTTAAGGCTTTTCAATTCAACCGTATCATGAGAATATGATAAATGATAAACCAAGCCAAAAAAATTTCTGTACATCACCGGGCACACTCATGGTAAAAAGGCAACCTGTGGAATAAGAGGAAATATTTGCAACTCATACATCTGCTAAGGGATTATTATTTAGAAAATATAAACAACTACAACTCAACAAAAAACAACCTGATTAAAAAACGGACAAAGAATGTGAATAGACATTTCTCCAAAGAACATATACAAATGGCCAATGAGCACATGAAAAGATGTTCAACATCACTAATCATCAGGGAAATGGAAATCAAAAGCACAATGAGATACCACCTCACACCCATCAGAATCGCTATTGTCAAAACAAAACAAAATAACAAGTGTTGGCAAAGACATGGAGAAATTTGTACCCTTGTGCATTATTGGTGGAAATGTAAAATGGTGTACCCATTACAGAAAACAGTGTGGTGGGTCCTCAAAATCTAAAAATAGAATTACCACATGATCTAGAAATTCTACTTCTGGGTATACACCCAAAAGAATTTAAAGCAGGGTCTTGAAGAGATAGTTATATACCCATGTTCATAGCAGCATTAGTCCTAAGAGCTAAAGGGTGTAAGCAACCCAAGTGTCCATCAACAGAAGAATGGATTAACAAAATGCGGCATATTCATACAACTGAATAGTCAGCCTTAAAAAGGAAGGAAACTCAGACACATGCTACAACGTGGATGAACCTTGAGGACATTATGCTCAGTGAAATAAGCCAGTCACAGAGGGCAAGTACTGTATGATTCCGCTTCAGTGAGGTGTCTAGAAGGCAGAAAGGTGGCTGCTAGGGGCTGAACGGAGGGATGGGAGTTAGCTGTGTAATGAGTATGGACTTTTCGTTTAGGAGGAGGGAAGATGCTCTGGAGACTGGTTGCTCAACAACGTGAGCGTACTCAACACTACTGAACTATACACTTAAAAGTGGTTAAGACAGGGGCCCCTGGGGGGCTCAGTCGGTGAAACGTCTGCCTTCGGCTCAGGTCGTGATCCCAGGGTCCTGGGATCGAGCCCCACATCGAGCTGCTTCTCCCTCTCCTCCCTGCTTGCTCATGCTCTCTCTCTGGCTATCTCTGTCTCTTTCTCTCTCAAATAAATAAGATCTTTAAAAAAAAAAAAATGGTTAAGACAGTAAATTTCACGTTGTTTTATTTTCCCACAATTAAAATATTTTAAAAACTGCATCAAATTTGTTCCAAGGCCACCTTTATGTTTAACTCTTAATATTGGGCACAAATAACATTTAAAATGGAGGCTTCTCATGGCCCTAGCCCAGGGGTACAATGTCCTACAGAGGAAAATCGTTTCCTAACAAAGGTAACACACAATGAAGGCAGATATGGTCTATACGCCAAAATGTTTTATTAGAGGAATGAGGAGACCTGTCTATTACTGAATACTACAGAATACAGAAATACTTAGAAATTAACATTAAAATATTTTTATTACCTTCTACCAATTAACAGGTTTTTAAATTTTTTATTTCAAAAATAAAAAAATGAAAATAAAAAGTTTATTCCAATTTCAACGAGACTTCAAATCAGGTAAAGGTGAAGAGCTCCAAAACCACCTAATCATCTGTAGGTGGCAGTAAAAGCACAGTTTATGTCACTGCAGCCCTGAACCGCCCTGAAAGTGCGGGAAAATGAGACAGCACACCTGGGCAATCTAGAACTACTCTCCGCACCATTAACTGTGCAGGTTCTCCTACATAAACAAATGATCTGAACTTCCCCGACGCGACAAATGTTCCTCCTGCCCAAACACTCCCCCCCAGAGCTGGTACTCCACCAACCCCGATCTCTTTTTTTGGTCTCATTCTTTGGCTTGGTAGGTCTTTGTGATCCTATCTACCTAGAAACATGAGGTATTCAGTTCTGGGGACATGGCATAGTTTTCTTTCTTACAGAATAAGAAACACACAAACACTAGTCAAATCCATAGCCTATTTACTAAGACTAAGGGCCTACTAAATGCAAAGCATTGTTAGGTGTCTGAAGTCCCTGAAGATGGAGGTGCCAGGGGCTCATTAACAAGACAGACACACAACATGAAGAGTAACACGAGAGAAGAGAGTGCCATCAAGGAAGGAGCAGACATCCCAGGCACGTCTAACTCCCAGTTCTAAGAACCTGTGATTACTGGTAGGAGAATAAAGCCTACACGAGAGGCAGAACCTTGGTCCAAACATGCACCCCGGCAGGTCGCCCTGTGGCTCTCTGAGGGTGGTACTACCTACCTGCTCCCTTCCCCTGTCTATTAAGCTTCTTTTAGACCATGTGGCTTGCTGGCGGCAAGAGGCTGTATGAGCCAAAGGTCTTACAGTTCTCATCAATAATATCCACACAAGGGGCACCGGGGAGGCTCAGTTGGTAGAGCATGTGACTTGATCTCGGGGCTGTGAGTTTGAGCCCCACATTGGGTGTGGAGTCTGTCTAAAATTAAAAGAAAGAAAGAATATCCGCAAGAAAAGTATAAGCAATAAGAAGATAGCATCATTGCAAAAATTCAACTGACTCGTCACTGGGACATTAATTTTTTAAGCATGAGAGTGAGTTCTGGCAAAAAGCTCTTCTGAGTAACTGAGGAATCAGTGTAGTTTTATTACCAAGGAAACAAAAAGCCCGCGCCATCTTTGTGTCTTCCTCTGGAGGCTGATTATAATGTCTCCACGAGGTTCTCGGCCACCAAGAATGACAGGTCTCCCGGGAGAGGGTGGGGGACCATGTGACCGACAGAGGGCGGCCTGGACCCGGCATGTTCTCAAAGCCACACCTGCTGCCTGCTGTAGATAAAAGGAATGGTTATAGGAGAAAGGTCAAAGTAGATGGGCAAATTAGCTGTGACCATCGAACAAGCTACTAGGAACGGATAACTGTATAAAGAATGAATAAAATCAAATCTGTTAAGAGCAGTAAAGTTGACTTAAATGGAAAAAAAGGTAAAAACATACACACTAAAGAACACCGCCACAACTTGAGACATGGACGGAGGGCAATGGCCAGAAGTGCGCAAACCCCCCAGGGCTCTGGGTGCTTTGCTTGGGAGGAAGCCCCAGACACCTACACACACATTTCAGGACTCCCTGGCATGAGGTTTCCCCAAATGAATCCTGGACACACTGAGGTTTCTGTGCAGCGATGTGAGGGCACAGCGCCCCAAGTTCTGGCTCATGTCTCTCATCTGTAGGCCTACAAAAATTCAGACGGAGACAAAGAGAAAATACTCACCGCAGTGGGAAGAGTTCCTTAGAGCTGTGCGGTGCCCAAAGGTGGGAGGGAGGCCTTTCCGGAAAGCCTTATCCAACCTCCCCTTTCTGCCAGATGGGGAGAGTGGTGATCAGAGAAATGAACCTTTTTTTTTAAAGATAACTCAGCGAATTAATTGGTGGCAGAGGCAGACCTCTCACATTAACCATTCCCAGTCTGAAAATTCCCAGGAAAAATTTAAATGTGCCACAGAAAAAAAAGGGGGGACATTTCAGGCAGGAGAGAGACAAAGAGAACTAGTACTTTGGTGTCTAAAACATGTACTCTGCATAAGCTCTAAGGAATGAGATGATTCACAGGTAAGAACCGAGACGAGGTGTTTTAAAAAATTACTCACAGAAACAGCTTCCAAGAGGCAGAGACACTCAACCCAGTCTTTGCCAACTCAAAGCACAGGTTTAAAACAAAACAAAAATCTTTTTGAATATGAAACGTAACACACATACAAAAAGTGCAGCATGTGGGGAAATCCATTGGCTTCTTTTCCCTTCTCCACCCTGCTCTAAGAAGCTGAGGGTACAGATTGCATCCGAAGGCTCCGGACCCCCAGCTTCCACTGGGTTCTGCTAATGGGAGCCTCAGAGCAGATTTCAGGGGAGAGAAGCCCAAGGCTGGGGGACTTATTCCCCTGGTTCCCTCTTTCTTGCAAGGTTCCCTCAACAGAAAGTCACTACTGTTCTCCAGGCAGGTTCCCCTCCCTCCAGGTCCTAGTAACCTCTCCCGCCCTGGATCTCTTCATGCCCATGCCGAATGGGGTAGGGGGAGGGGGCACCACAAGGCAACAGTCCTGCCAGTTTCCCCTTTCCTCCCGAGGTTCCATTCCTGTGTCATGAGACCCTCACGAATAAGCCCTCCTTGACTCATCTTAAAATCTGTTTTCTACTGACACCCTTACAGATACACGGACAAAACAAAAATATACAGCTTAATGAATTATCACAAAATAAACACTAGAGTTATTAGCACTTAGGTCAGTAACTAGAACTTGCCAGCATCCTGGAAGCTCTCTGGTATGCCCTCCTTACTACTGTACTCTCCCACAACCCTCCAAAGAGTTTCAACACCTAAGCATGAATCGCTCAACATCTGATTTCAAGTTGGTCTACTTTTTGAAATTCACATAAATGAAATCATACAATATAAATTCCTCCATGACTGGCTTTTTTCACTAAACACTATATGCCCAAGATTCACCCATGTTGTTGCCTGTGCCTGCTACAGGATTCATTTCGATTGTGAAAAGCATTCACCTGTATGTCTACACAACAACTGATTTATCCATTCCACAGCTGAACATATGGGTTGTTCCTAGAGCTACTAGAAATAATGCTACTGTGAACATTCTTATCCATGTTTCTTAGGAGTGGAATCTGAGCCATAGGGTAGATGTATTTTCATTTTACTACTTAATAACCAACTATTTTCCAAACTGAAACTCCCACCAGCAATGCACAAGAATTTCCAGTTGCTGGAATATACTATTTCCTTTAACTGTGAGACCAGAGTCTGTAGAGGGCCACCATGTACCTCACGGTAACCAGAGATTTCTACTCAATCAGCTGTCCTCAGGACACTGACTGGATCTCTAGTCGGTTAGTGCAGTGTCACACTGTTAACTCTTGGCCTGGGGCTCTGCAGGACGTCAATGGTCCAGGACTTTACTCTCCTGCAGCAGCCTTCTCCTAAGATCCTCCAAGTGAGAGAATCTTTAATATCTTTAAGGAACTCTTTCATTGCTGATTTAGATCTATTTTAACTAGAATTATAGATCACTTTGGTTATCTAGGCTCAATTTGTTTGCTGTGAGTTAAGTAACTGCCTGATTATCTATATGCTTGTAAAATTTTTCAACTGTACAAAAATTGCCAAGGAAAAGGAATTTGAGAACTCCTAAATTTATAATACAGTTTAGGAAATCAAGTGAAAAGGAGGTTCATATCAACTTGGCCATAGGATTATAGCTATAAGGTGTTGACGTTCTTCTTAAAAACAGATTTAGACAAATAGTACCTCAATCTTCTTTATCGAGGAAAGTATTCAATATAGCTCCTTCATCAAAAACAAACAAAACACACACACACACACACACACACACACACACACACACACACACACACA
>NW_027397069.1:7188566-7341885 GCF_003265705.2 Callorhinus ursinus
ACACACACACACACACACACACACACACACACACACACACACACACAAAACAGAGCAGTCCGTTTAGATACAAGTTTGACAGAGAGAGGGGTAGGGCAACAAAGATTCCATCACCTCAAAATGGGAAACCGATAGGGTCACCAAGCAGTAAGATTCTACCCCTACCCCCAAACCCGGTTCATGGCACTCCTCACTTCCCTCACAACCCTCTTCTTGGGGACAGGTGGCCTGTCTACCAACCACTCCAGCCTTCTGTGTTGATGGCCACCCTCCCTGAGAAAAACAAACATTAAGGACAGTGATCCCTTCCCCAAAACACTGGGGTAAGGAATTAGAACAAGATCCCCTCCCCTTGTGCATGCAGTGGTAAAGAGAAATATGTTAAGAACAGGAAATATAATTCTATCTGTGGTGTAGACAAATATAACTGGGACTTACTGTGTAAATCCATTAACTACAGCCTTCCTAAGAATTATGAAATTGGCCTAACTAAACTATATTCACTCAAAAACTGGACTCGAGCGCTAAAATAAAAACTCACTGAGGGCTTTTAACATCTAAACCAGAATTCAAAAATGGAACAAAAACAGATCATTTCACAAAGCGAAGGGAAGTAAAGCCCCTGGGATATGTGAAATCCCTCTTCTGCAAGATGAAAAATTTCTCTTTCACTCATATTCCAAAATAAGTGAGGAAAGTACAGTGGCATGAACAGTCCCAGAACAAGGGAAGTTCTTCTGCTTGAATAAAAAATTCATTAAGCTCAAGTATTAAAGAAGCAAACTGCACACTGTAAGAGTTAATTTCTTGATCCATTGTTTACTTGCTGCCAAATGGTTCTGGGGAATTTTTCTCAGTGTCATTCTCTTTTACAACCAACATAAAGGTGTTTTGGAGGGCCAGGGACACAGGGAACGGTGTGAAATACCGCAGGGGTCATGGAGAGGAGCGGAGGGTCACTGCCCTGAGCCTGAGTCTCCACGTTGGCCTGGTGACTGGCAGATCCCCTCCCCTAAGTGGGTCACAGCGTCCCTGATGCTGTCACCTGACGCAACAATCCACCCACGACTCCCTCAACCCTCCACCTCTTCACCTACATTTTCAGACACACGTTCTACCAATATTTATTAAACGCTTGCTACACACAAACAACACATGCCAACCCTGAGAAACTTCAATTTAGTGGAGGATAAAAGGGAAGGAAACACTCAACAATAATACAAACACAGGCCACCACAGGGACAAGTACCAAGGGCCAAGGAACCTTACAGGGGTGAACAACCAACCCAGCTTCAGAGGCCAGGGAACATTTCCTGGAAAGGGCAGCACTGGAACTAAGACTTAAGGACACACAGCCTCTGGCCAAGCCAAGAGATGTGACGGTTGGTGGAACAGCACGAGAAAGGCAAGGAAGAACAAATGCAAAAGGTCCCACATTGAGTAAAACGGAGAGGAAGTGGGGAACGAGAGCTGATCTACCCTCAAGCCTCGCCTCTGTGTCTCTCTTTGCAAGACTGGCAAGTAGGAAAAAAACAATCTCCCTGTGTACAATAAAGGACTCAAACCTTAATGAGCTACATGCCATCGCTGCACTGGTTGATTTTAGCAGCACAGGGAACATTAATCAATACTTAATGAAAAAAAAAAACTTGTGACAGGGTATATGAAATTAAGGCAATGGAAAGATTGGATCTGCAGATAAGAGGTTCCTAATCCAGCTGAAATATCAAACTCCCGAACTGCACATGAAACATAAATCCATGCAACGTAACTGAGCAATGAATAAATCCTGTCTGGTGAATATGCTGATGCATTCACCTCATAACAAGAAGTTTCTTCCAGCAGCCAGGGTGGTAAAGGGAGGACCTTGGGCGGGGGGGGGTCTGAGTTCCTCAGCAAGGGACTGGCCCTCTTCAGGCCTTGCACCCTCATCGACACAGGGAGTTGCTTAGGTTGCTGTCATTGCTTCTAAAACCCATTACTATGATGACGGCAGGTTATCACAATCAAAAGTACTTAATCACCAAAGACAAGAATTTAAATAACTTTTATAAGTCACAGACTTACTATGCTTTTTATCTGAGAACAAAAAGAGCAAGGGCCCTCAAACTGTCTTAAATTCAAAAAGCAAATAGTTAAGTTCATGTACCTTTTAAAAGTTGACAAATCATGTATCACCAAAAATAAAGATAAAATTTTAAGACAAGCAAATGAGATATTTTTTTTTAAGAAAAGAGAAAGTAAAAAATTTAATGTAACAAGGCAGGCGATGATTGGGGTTGCTCACTTCCCTTCCCATTGGTTTCACTTCCCTTCCGAGGTTAAAATACTCCCAACATGCAAATTATTCCACTGAAGAATTCCAGTCCTTTCTAAGCAATCTGCAGAGATGTTTATACAAAAGAGATTATTTCTATACTTCCATGTGACAGAAAAGGGACAGAATGCATTAGGGTTTAAAAAATAAAGAAGGGGTGCCTGGGTGGCTCAAGTCAGTTAAGCATCTGACTCTTGATTTCCGCTCAGGTCACGATCTCAGGGTCGTGAGATCGAGCCGTGTGCTGGGGTGGGGGGGTCTGCTTGAGATTCTCTCTCCTTCTCCTTCTGCCCCTACCCCCTACCCCCCCACCCGCCTCACACTCACTCCTCTCTCAAAAAAAAGGCAAACCAAAGTGCATAAATGCATGTGCAAGGCAGAAGCAAATAATCAAGGATCCCAATTTTAACCACTTAGAAATATCTTAACAATAAAAGTGGGTATTTTATGATTTCTGGAACTTTGTGATAAAGGGTTAACTCTGTTTAGGAGTACCTAAATTAGTACAAAATGCCAGGCACTATGTTAAGCACTTGGGATTTTTCTGGTTTAGAGTCCTCACAATCCTATCCGATGAGTATTATCTCTATCTTAACTGTACAGAGACTAAGTAGGAACAGAGACTCAAGGGGTTAAGTAAGTAGAAAAAGTCACACAGCTTAAAAAGTGAAGAAGCTAAACTATGAATCCCATCCTAGTCAACATCAAATCTCATTCTCCTTCAATAGATGATGCAGACTTTAAGCATCAAAGAAAAGGAACTAAATACATTTTCCTCTACTTGTTTGATTCTCTTAACTATATGCCTTCATTTCAAGCGGAGTTTATGCTAATCATGACTTCATAAACAAATCATTTGTGAGAGAAACCACATCCAGGGTAAAGTCATAAGTTGAAAACGCCTTATTTCAGAGAGTACTTCCTGAAAGAGACAAAGCAGCAATCATAGCCGAAGGAGTACCAACTCCTATGCCGAGTATTGTATTTGAAAAAACTTTGTGAATGAAAAGAAGAACCTAAAACAAAAGAAATACTGCATTTCTTAAATATACCATTTTTAGAAAGAGCTATTTTAACACAAGATATCTCTTTTACATAACTGGATATGATGAAAAATGTTCCTCTCTAGCACAGCCTTTTGATGGACAGAAGGTAAGTAGCATTTAGTTAATTTCATCACAGATTATCACCAAGTAATGCTATACTTAAGAGGTACAAACTTCTAGTTTTAAGTAAGGCACGGGGATGAAAAGTACAGCATGGGAAAAGTGGTCAATAATATTGTAATAACTTTGTATGTGACAGAAAAAAAAAGTAGTGCTATACTTATTAAGTTTCAAAATAATTTGTTTTAACAATACATTACTGACACTATGCTGGCAAAGGACTTTGAAATGGGTTATGCTGTCATGTTCCTACACTATTTTTGTGATTTTTTTATTTATTTTCAACATTGTTAAAAGGAAAAAACAAAAAAAACATTGTTTTACATTAACAGTAAATGTGATTTTTTTCAACTTAAGGAAAATGCTGCTATGATAAATCATATTTAGGAGTCTTTGTCACTTGGTTTCAATTACACTGTTTCACAAAATGTACTTAAATGCTTCAAAAAAAAAAAAGACTAAGGGGCGCCTGGTTGGCTCAGTCAGTTAAGCGTCCCACTCTTGATTTCAGCTCAGGTCATGATCTCAGGGTCTTGAGATCAAGCCCCCAACACACATAGTCTGCTGGAGATTCTCTCTCCTTCTCCCTCTGCCCCTCCCCCACTCCCTCCCTCCCTCCCTCTCAAACAAATAAATCTTTTAAAAAAGACTATAGTGGGCGCCTGGGTGGCTCAGTTGGTTAAGCGACTGCCTTCGGCTCAGGTCATGATCCTGGAGTCCCGGGATCCAGTCCCACGTCGGGCTCCTGCTCAGCAGGGAGTCTGCTTCTCCCTCTGACCCTCTTCCCTCTCGTGCTCTCTATCTCTCATTCTCTCTCTCTCAAATAAATAAATAAAATCTTTAAAAAAAAAATAAATGTTAAAGTAACTTTAAAAAAATAAAAAATAAAAATAAAAAAAGACTATAGTTACTGAATCTAAAGTTTCTAAAACGCTGACATGAAAGCCACTTTTTAATATTTATCCAAAAATGTATTTGTGTGTACAACAGCACAGTCTGTCTGGTAATGCCTTTAAAACATGCATCACACATATTTTTTTCAACCTTAAGCAAATGAATATAAGTGTTGGTAACATAAAAGCAGCTTGAGCCCAACGGGGGTTAAAAGATTTACTCAAAAAGGGTTTGTAACTATGAAATTTACGGGACAAAATTCAGGGATAAGGATGGGGGGAAGGGAGTCCAGAAACAATATCAAAAGAGAAAAAAGACACAAAATTTCATTTACAACTGCTACTATTTAAAAATTCAATGAAAATTTAAAGAGTCAAGCCTCCAAAATTATTCTCCTTTGTATAATACTGGAGATTTAATTTTTCTATGTAGTACTTTTCTCATTTGATAGGAATTAAAATTCTAGTCACACCAATATTTGAAAATTTTAATTAATACAGGCTATTAATATATACAATTCTAATCCAAAATCATATCTAACCTAGATACTTGGCTAACTAGCTGTAGTCAAGAAGGAAGGAAAAAAGGCGGGGGGGAGAATGGAAGAACAAACTCTTATCTTGTGTTTGTTCACAGCAATTGCTCAAATTCCTTTTTTTTTTTTTTTTTTTGCTCAAATTCATTTTAAATTATCAACAGCCCATGATGCCACTGACCAGACTGCTAATCACCCCCACAGTTCTCACACTAAAGGAAGACTCAGGGCTGATTTAGAGACAGCCCACTCTAACAAGTGACATTTCTGAAGGAAACTTTTCTTACACCTCCATGTTTCAAGGGGATACCACAAGATTCCATCTCTTTGTAAGCGAGTTTATTTTTAAAATCACTGCTGTTGACGCTGCATCATGGGTGATGGATGTTTCACTCTGAGGACGGGTCGATGATATTTACAATCATAACTAAACTCCTTTCCATTAGAAATGGACATTGTTTGACGGGAATTAGTTCCTGCATACACCTAAAGTTATTGAGTGACTTCTAATTAGTAACTACTTGTCTTTGATATTGCTTTTTTAAATTTCATTTGACAAACAATACTTAAGTTTCTCTAGGTAGAGGGAGGGCATGAGAGTTACTATCCTAGCAATGTCCTCTTCCCGAGGTGTTGCTTTCTGTGCACACCAGCGACAGCCATTTCTAGGACACTGGTAAACACCATCTGAAGACAGCGTTAGGCACTTCCAACTGTGCATGAAAAACTAGCTCATCTGTTGTTCTAAGAGTCCAGCTCTTAATCTGTGGACCATGGCGCAACACACTGCTGTTTCTAGACCTATGGTAATTGAGAAAGAACATAATACTATGAGGAAGTGTTTCCACTTAAAAATAAATAGGTTTAATAACTAACCAAGCAAGTATTCATTGACAAACCAGAGAGTAGTTGCTGTGGGTCCCTCCTTCACTCATCCATCAATTCAGCAAACATTTACTTAATGAGTACTCCTAAGGACGCAAGAAGCAGTGGGATATAGTAGGCAAAAGGAAAAGTTCCTGCTCTCCAATGAGGATTACTGTGAATTAACCAGTTATGGGGTTCCTTTATTAGTTTTCTAATACACATTTTATATATTAAAACTATATTTAATGAGTAAAAATTCATCCTTTGGACATCACTAACCTGGGTTACAAAACATTTAAACGGAATAAAGATGATAAAAAAGTAGCAAACTATTCTGTAAGATTCAAAATTCAGAATGGCCTTCTCCCAATTAGTCCCAATCGAAGAATGTTTATTATAAGAATAATTGCTACCCAATTTCACACTACAGGAAAAATCATTTAAAAAAAAAGTTATTCTTTAGGGGAAATGGGAGGTGAGCAGAGAGAGAGAAAATGAATAAATTTGCTAGTGCTTTATAACACACCAGACCATTTTAATTAGGTTAGTGCATATTAGTAATAATACCTACGAAATGTATTTCTTAATAAATACTAAGACACATACATATGTTGACTCTACAACACAAAATACTCTTACAATTAAAATCCACTGACATGCCAAGTCAAGGATGAGAGTGTTAAGCATTTATTTTTCAACAAAATGTTTTATTCCTCCTATTCTTCTTAACTATTTTGCAGTTTCTAAGTGTCGTTCCTCCAACAAACTATAAGATGACCACTCCTCACAATCAAGTTCAACCTGGCCCTTTGAATGATTCACAACCAGAAGAATACAAAATCGCAGCCCTTATCTTCTACAGCTGTATCTTCATAATCGGATTATTTGTTAATGCCACTGCCTTATGGGTTTTTAGTTGTACCACCAAGAAGAGAACCACTGTAACCATTTATATGATGAATGTAGCATTTTTGGACTTAATATTTATAATGAGTTTACCCTTTCGGATGTTTTATTATGCAAAAGGCGAATGGCCATTTGGAGAGTACTTCTGCCAGATTCTTGGGGCTCTCACGGTGTTTTATCCAAGTATTGCTCTATGGCTTCTTGCTTTTATTAGTGCCGACAGATACATGGCCATTGTGCAGCCAAAATATGCCAAAGAACTTAAAAACACAGGCAAAGCCGTGCTAGCATGCCTGGGAGTCTGGATAATGACCCTGACAACTACCATCCCACTTCTACTGCTCTATGAGGACCCAGATAAGGCCTCCACACCCCCCACCTGCCTGAAGATTTCTGACATCGCCCACCTAAAAGCTATTAACATGTTAAACTTCACTCGACTGATATTTTTTTTCTTGATTCCCCTGTTCATCATGATTGGGTGCTACTTAGTCATCATTCATAGTCTCCTTCACGGGAAGACATCCAAGCTGAAACCAAAAGTCAAGGAGAAGTCTATAAGAATCATCATCACACTCATGGTGCAGGTGCTTGTCTGCTTTATGCCTTTCCACATCTGTTTTGCCTTCCTGATGCTGGAAGGGGATGAGAACAGTTACAATCCCTGGGGAGCCTTTACCACCTTCCTCATGAACCTCAGCACCTGTTTGGATGTGATTCTCTACTACATTGTTTCAAAACAATTTCAGGCTCGAGTCATTAGTGTCATGCTCTACCGCAATTACCTTCGGAGCGTGCGCAGAAAAAGCTTCCGATCAGGTAGTTTACGGTCACTAAGCAATGTAAACAGTGAAATGCTTTGAATGATAAGCAGGTTTTTGTCTTTAGTTTCTTTATATTCACTTTACTGACTACCCTAAGGCCAGTGGATATTCTGTATATTACCAAGTCCCTTCTCTCCTGAAAAAAACAAACTTAAAAAAAACACTTTTGTAGGATCTAAGTATGTGACAACATAATTAAATATTCTTAATTATTCTAATGAATTTTTTTTTCAAAACTTGTATAAAACATATTTGAGTTACTGGGAGAAAAATAGCCAATTTGTATTTCACAATGAAGCCTTGTCTAAATATATAGTTGATAACGTTTTGGATTTAATTCTACGTGCAAGTGAGTTGATGTCAATCAAGTCAGTAGGCCAAAAAAAAAAAAAAAAGAAAATCCACTTACTGTTCAAAATAGTTTAAATTGTTAAATTATAATTTGATTAAACCCGAACCAAAGCTCCCTTTGGTTTAATTTACACTCAGGACTGACGGTCTAAATCTTACTATATTTTGTGTTCCAAACACCAAACTTCCAAGATTCCTGCACAAACAACTATGTTCAACCCATCACTGTTACATGCCACCAACCAAAATTAACAGGAGCAATCACCTGAAGGGGCCTGCAAAGGCAATCTCCATCAGCCCTCCCCTACTCTGAATTCATTTTTTTTTTTTTTGGAAACAGGTAATAGTCATTCAATAAACACTTACTGAGAGCCTACTGTGCACCAGACTCTACTTAAAACCAATGCAGGAGACCCAATTCGAGAATCTATTTCAGCCCAATAACCCAGGTTCATTCCTATGACATGAAATTTCCTGCTGTAGGGTAAAATATATTTCTCCAATATAAACAGTTTGCTCTTCTTATTGATTAAACATCCCATTACAAGAGAATGATTTTTTCCCAGGCCATATGTCACAGTATAACAGCACTAGTCAGGGACACTGGATTCTTACCATAGCCTTGCCATTTAATTTCCCCTAATAAAGTAACAAACCAAGTAACTTCCCCATTTAAAAAGAAAAGAAAGTGAACTATAATCTGTAAAGCACATATTATTCTAAATATTATGGAAATACACAAATGAGTCTATCATAACTTCCTCTCTGCTAAATCACTTTCATTGCTCTTAACATGATCACCTCCTAATGGGACTAAGAATCAAATAAATGCATTAGTTAGAAATGGATTTCTATAATTAACATGGGTAAATTCATATTCTTAAAAAAAAGAAAAGAAAAGGTAAACATGAAGGAGCCTAATCATAAAATAGTGTTTTAATACTAGAAGATTCCTTAGATGATCTTCTAGTTAACTCTTCTGTTTTATATATAAAGGAACTAAAGTCCAAAGAGGTTATGTGACTTGCTCAGTTGAAGAACCAGGACTAGAAACCAAGTTCCTGTTATGTCAACCACCAATTTTCAATAATAAAAAGCAAACAAGAACATAAACATTCTCAGAGCTACGTAAGATAAAGGAGTCAAGATGGTATTGAGACGCAGTTTCTCTTAGACGTAGTTTCTCCACAAAGAGAAAACTACTTGAAGTTTTTAGTTTAAATAGTCAAGTGAGCAAGATACTTTAGCAAATATCTTTTAAACAAATTATTATTTCTGAAACATGGGAAATAACGCCTATATTTGATATATAGGTTTATGGTATGAATATACAGTCATAGCCTACTCTCAACTATACAGTCTAATCTACTCTTATGTAATTTACTTCTTTTTTTTTTGTATTTTTTTAAAGATTTTATTTTTAAATACACCCAGCATGGGGCTCGAACTCACAACCCTGAGATCAAGAGTTGCATGCTCCACCAACTGAGCCAGCCAGGCGCCCCTTGCTAACTTATTAAATGGCAAGTTCTCTGCGATGGCTTTTCTTGACGAGAAGAACTTAACTTGGGAGCACAAAATACAACAAAACACTATTGACAGAAAGTGAAAATACATGTTATGGTTCTCACAGTAAAATTATAGATAATCTAAAGCACAATTAAAAAATAATTTTATTAGGCTGTAATCAGATACATTTTAACATGGAATGTGAAAACTCAAAATTCCACTTATTCTGGAGAGTTTCAATTCTCAGAAACAATATAACATCCATATGTAAATACTAATAACTAAAAAATAATAGGTACTTAAGGACAGTTGTGTGAGAGGCATGGGTTTCTAAAAGCACCTATTATACATAGCTTTTAATGGAGTTATCTTTACTTTCAAAACATAATGGTTACATTTTCTGAATTTCAAATAACAGTCTTGAGAATCTTTCAGATGCTACGTATAATTTCTATGCAGGGCACTAGAAAAGAAATGAACAGGTCTATGGTTCAAAGACCTTACTTTATAGTCTTAAGGGCTACACTGCAATCAAGGCTACCCTTCAACATTACAGAATGTAAGGCAATTGAGTACATAAAGGAAAACTAGTTCTCCCTCAAACAGCCAGAAGGGTGGCATGGAAGGCCCAGGTCATAATGACAATGACAATGTAATAAATGCTAGGGATCTTAATAAATTTGCTGGAATACACATAAAAGGGCAATTATTCCTGCCAAAGGGCGACAGGTGCAGAAAGAAAACCAAATAGGCACGAGAATACAAATACATAGCATGTTAAGAAAGCTGAATGACCAATGGAGTGGCTTGAAACACTGGACTGGGGCCAGATTATGAGGACTCTAAAGGGAAAGAAGAAAATCAGTATGAGGGATTGGGGGTTGTCACTGCTAGGATGCCTGCATGAAAGAGCTCTCTTAATTCTTCCCACTGCCTGGGAAGTATAGAGTTCTGACCCTCAATTTACATATGATGATCCACTATAAACTGAGCTCAGGAAGGGAACTTGAGAGAAGTAACTTGCTCAAGATTATACACAAGTAATACCATGGGAGAGCTGGAATCTCAAATCTGGCATATCTGATGGCAAAGCCTCTGCACTCCCACTATTCCAGACTGCTTTGCTGCCATCTTGGAGGAGTCTGATTTTTACTTTGAAGGAATGAGGACTTAAAAGATTTTAAAAGGAAGACTGGCATGGTTGAACTTGCATTTTGGAAGAATAATTTCTAACCACATTATATGGGATGCTTTGAAGTGGATAGGAAGACTAGTTAGAGAATTATGGAACAATCCAGGCAGGAAAAGATCAGAGTTTAGGGGTGCCTGGGTGTCTCAGTCAGTTAAGTGTCTGCCTTCAGCTCAGGTCATGATTTCGGGGTCCTGGGAATGAGTCCGGTGTCAGGCTCCCTGCTCAGTGGGGAGTCTGCTTCTCCCTCTCTCTCTGCCCCTCCCCTTGTTTGTGCGCTTGCTCTCACTCTCTCTCTCTCTCTCTCAAATAAATAAATAACATCTTAGAGTTTACACTGACCTGACAGCAGGAGTAGAGAAGATGTGGTGAATGAATGATTTACACAGGACTTCAAATTAACAGGACCTGGTGCCCTAGTCCAAGGATGAGAAAAGAGAAAGACTGGATGACCAGGTAGATGGAAATGCCATTAATGGAGATGCGAGCCCAGCAAAAGAGGAGACCAGAAGAGATGAGAGCTCAGAACATGACAAATTTTCTCTGAGTCTTAGAAGTCACCAGAAACATGACTCTAGCAAGATCAGGAGAGTAATATGGGCTGGAGATAGAGAGCTGGGAAACAAACAAGGGATGTTAACTGTAGCTGACATCATGGGAGTGGACAAGGAAGCCCAGAGAAAGCCCAGAGTAAGCTTGAGAAAGGAGTTGCACACAATAAATAAGATCAAAGAGCACCAGGAGAGAGCAGTGTGCTGGGGCTCAAGACAGCAGGTTAGTTCGTGAAATAATGGGAGCTCAAAAAGTATTTACGAGCTACTGAAAGGGTAAATAAAACAGACGAAAATAAGACACTGGCTTTAAAAATTAGTTGGTTGCTGGTGACATTATAAGACAAGTTTTAACTACAGTGAGGTAAAAAAAAAGAGAGGGAGAGAGAATTAAATAGAAATGAAGAATTGTAGAGAGTGCAAATAAATTTGGCATTTGGCGGCAAAAGAAAAAGGGTAACGAGAAGTTATGTGAAGAATACTGCAAACTATAAAGCACACTGACTAAAACAAGAGTAGTTTCCTCTCCTGAGTTCCTGAAGCTTTGCTAACATCTAATGAAGGATGTATTTACAAAATGCAGAGTCTACTGAAACAAAGATTTATGTTCCAAGAAGTCTATGTCTGAGAAAGCGTCAGGACTCTAAAAAGCCATATGTAATGTTTCATGATTTGACACGGAAAGAGAAATATGTTCTCATTCAGGTGATGGCTGAATTAACATTCATATTGTCTTTCAATATACTTCCATATCTCAGGAGGCCGTAGAGAGAACCAAAAAGAATTAGCCTAGATGAGAAATGTTTGGGGAAAACTAATGACTTAGTAACGCTGCTTCTCTTCTGAATCAACATGAATCATTCCTGATGACTACACTATTTTCCACAACAGCAAAAGAGTCAACTTAAACTTCTCCATCTAGGGGCACCTGGCTGGCTCAGTCAGTTAAGCGTCTGTCTTTGGCTCAGGTCATGATCCCACAATTCTGGGATCGAGCCCCGCGTTGGGCTCCCTCCTCAGCAGAGAGCCTGCTTCTCCCTCTCCCTCTGCCTGCCGCTCTGCTCTCTCTCTCTCTCTCTCTCTGTCAAATAAAGAAATAAAATCTTGAAAAAACAAAACAAGGGGCGCCTGGGTGCCTCAGTTAAATGTCTGCCTTTGGCTCAGGTCATGATCCCAGGGGTCCTGGGATCAAGCCCTGCATCAGGTTCCCTGCTCGGCGGGAAGCCTGCTTTTTCCTCTCCCGGTCCCCCTGCTTGTGTTCCCTCTCTCGCTATGTCTCTCCATTCAGATATCATTCAGAATCACACATTATTAAAACAGCTAATGGTCAACAGTTATTTAATGAGTGCAATAATTAAGTAAATCCCATAAAGGCTACACTGTAAATATTAACAACATAAGTGTGAAGGCTATTAGATCACTAACTATATTTTTAATGTAGAGATCCAAAGTGAATCTGAATTAAGATACATTCAGTACCCAAACAGTTCTCTAAAAACACATATCTAAATTAAAATAAGGCAGAAATTAGTACACACAGAATTTTAAATATCTGATGTATCTTTATTTCACAGTATTTCATCTCTCAGATACTTAATTCCAAGATGCTTTAAGGTCATTTATATGTGCTAACTACTCTACTTTTAGATACTAGTTATTTCATAAACTAATACATGTTTTATTTTTAAAGAAGATCAACACAATATGAAAGCATACACACACACACACACACACACACACGCACGCACACACACGCACGCACACACACTGAGTTAGGTTGACCACTGCAGGCTGGCTATGTTATAAACTTTATCTTTGGCAGAAGTATCTAAACAATATCAATTTTAAAAACATCATTTTTCAGAAGCTTAACTTCAAATTGTTTCCAAATCTAACCTAAATTTTGTTTAATTAGTTCATAAAACTACAGACAAAATTTCACTATAAAAATACAAAATTAATTCTACCTTCTGGACCAACCAGAACAGACACTCATTAAAAATTCTCTAAAATATGAGATCTCAAAGCTGAAAAGAAGAGTGAGTGTAATCCAGATTCTGTTTCAAGAACATAATGAAAATGTGACTAAGTATACACTGGATTCTTTTACCCTTAAAATCAATTTTACAACATCTATGAGTTTAATATATTCTTTTACTGACTTCCATGTACAATAACTTAAATCAGATTTAAGTAATTATTAAGCTAATCTTTGAGAGCTACTTACAATCCAGAAGGCAAATTCCCAGCTGCAGTGATACCAAAGAAATACCACACGGCCTCAACGAGGACGAAGTCAACCAAGGCTGACAAAACCCAGGAACCCAGCAAAAAGGACTAAAAATAAAACAGGAAGAACATTATTGAAAGGAGTCTTCAAAAAATAAATAACATTTATTTAATTAGAACCAGCCCAGGTACATTATTTCTTTTAATTCGTTTTTTTAGCATAGAGTTTTCAAAATGGTCAAGTAAAGCCATATTGGTGCAATGCATTAACACTTTCATAATTTTTATGTATGGTAAAAAAAGAAAAAGAAGATATTTATAGCTTGATTTACTTTTAACAAGTAACACACAAACCATTAAGCAAAATAAGTGATTAAAATTTTACTGAAGTAAAATCCTAATAAAAATTTTTATTAGCCACTCACACCTGATATTATCTATTATCATTACCATTATTATTTTATTATGCAAGTGGCTTAAATTTAAATTTTTTCTTTGGCTAATATCCATGTTCCAAATCAAATAGAGGATCATGTAATTAGGAGATAATTGTTAGTAATAACACCAAGCTTAACAAAACTATTTAAAAATAAGAAAACAAAAATACTTTTTTTCCATAACGTAAGTAGCAAAGGGAAAATACGTAAAAACTTACTGCAAATTTTCTGCTTCCATATCTTCTTTCAAATATCCTAAAATTATAAATAAGCAGACTACTGCAGAAAGTATCTTTCAAATCGAGGCAAATTATTCTTCCACCTATCAACCTCCAAATCTAAATGGGGATTTAAAAAAGAATAATAAGATTTCTTCAGATTTCTGCCTTATAAATTTATTACATTTACTTTATAATGCTTATTTTTAAAACTCTAATTTAATAAAAATAATGATATACACACAAAAGGAAAACTCCTCCATGTAGGCAGGTCCCCACCTTTACAGCACAGGTGCCCATAAAGCAGGGCATTAGAAGGGGACTCTTGCCTATTTGGCCAGATAAACCAAATTAATCCCCCCGAATCAGAAAGGTACCAACTTGGGGCCAAAGGGCCCTTATGTTCCCTTACAGCAGTGGTTCTCAGGGCTGGCCACATACTAGAATCCCCTGGGGATTTTTTTTAAAAAAGTACACCAATGTTTAGGCCTACCACTAGATTTTTCAACTCAGCTGGTCTACGGTGAGGTCTTGGCATCAACGTGTGTGTGTGTGTGTGTGTGTGTGTGTGTGTGTGTGTGTGTGTGTGTGTTAGTTTATTCAGGTGATTCTAACGTGCAGCCAGGGTCCAGAAGTGCATTATAGCAACATATATTCTGACAGAAAGCAGTAATTTGGATAAGTAACTGAAAGACTTTCAGAGAAACTTGAAGCGAACATGAGCAATGGTATCAATTACATCACCATGAAGAAAAGATGTCAGTGTTCCAGAAGTAGAGTATTATGCTTAAAACGGCTAATCGAGTATTTAGCAAAGAAAAGGCAGTAGGTTACATACCATAATTTGCACTAACAGTCTGTGATACTGTGACTTATAATAAGAAATAAAGTTTTGGTCTTCACTCTCACTTCTGCTACAGAGCTCTTAAAATCCTTTGAATTTCCTAACTGATAAAAGCCAGAAAGGTGTCTTTTTTTATGTCAGTGTGCGACTTTTAGATGCACCTAAGAATGGGGGCTGGTTGCCAGGGGAACCAACCTTGGGATTAGAGGGTTGGAACTTTCAGTCCCACCCTCTGACCTACCTAGGAGGGAAAAGGGAGGGGCTGGAGGTTGGATCAACTGCCAATGGCCAATGATTTAATGAAGCCTCCACTAACACCCGAAATGACAGGGTTCAGAGTGCTCCCAGGTTGGTGATAACATGGCACCTCAGAGAGACCATGGAAGCTCTGTGTCCTCCCCCCATTCCTTGCCCAATGCATCTCTTCCATCTGGATGTTCATCTGTGTCCTTTATCCTATCCTTTTATGATAAACAGGTAATCCAGTAGGTAAAATGTTTCTCAGAGTTCTGAAAGCCACTCTAGCAAACTAATCAAACCTAAGGAGGGGGTCATGGGAACCTCTGATTTAAAGCCAGTCAGTCGTTAAGTACTAGTAACAAGTTGGACTTGCAACGGCATCTCACGTCCGAGGGGGAGATTGTGGTAATCTCTAATTGGTTGCCAGCTGGTCAGAAGCACAGGTAATAACCTGCACTTTACAACTAGCATGGGGGTGGGGCGGGCAGCCTTGTGGGACTGAAGCCTTCACCCGTGAGATCTGACGCTCTCTCCAGGTAGACGGTGTCAGGATTTAGTTGAATCGCAGGATGCCCAGAGGATATCCAAGAATTGCCCAGTGGTGTGGGGAAAGCCGCCACTCTGGGATTGGTGCCCGAACATCCCTTTTACGCTCCAACTCACAGACAAGACCCAGCACCAGCATCTTCAAAGAGGTCAGCCCATAAATCTCAAAAGCCATAGAGTTCTGCTCTTCCCAGAAATAAAAACCCAAGGGAAATTTCCTACTTGATATAACCACTACTATAAAAGTAATTCATAGATTCACAATCTGTTAGAGCTGGAAGAACTTAGACCATCTAATCAATACTCAGACTTGAAATATAAAGTTTTGAAATGTTAAGTACAAAAATGCTTTTAAAAACATTAAGAATGCATACAGTCATAATTAAAACAGATTTAACACTGCTTTTCTTTTGAAGTTGCAAACTGCATTTCCATGAGTAAGAAGTGAAATGTGAGATGTTCCTACCAGTAAAAGGAAATACTGCAACTGTTCATTATAACTGGCTTTCCTGCAAATATTAATAAATGCAACCAGAAAATTCACTTGCTGGAGTATTAAAAATAAATGATATTTCTTAAAAATTTAGAGGCTTTGGGCACCTGGGTGGCTTGGATGATTGAGCGTCTGCCTTCGGCTCAGGTCATGATCCCAGGGTCCTGGGATCGAGTCTCACACTGGGCTCCTGGCTCAACGGGGAGCCTCTTTCTCCCTCTCCCTCTGCTTCTCTCCCTGCTCATGCTCTCATGCTCTCTCTCTCTCTCTGTATCTCTGTGTCTCAAGTGAATAAATAAAATCTTTAAAAAAAATTTAGAGGCTTTGAGGGACGAAGAAGAACAGAAAAGAAAAAATAGCAGAAAAGAAAGCATAAAGAATAGCAGAAAAGAAATAGCCCATCAGGCAAAGATTCTGCCTTCTCTCCTCGCAAAGGCCCATAAAGCAGAACTCACCTGGAAGTCGTCCTTGACTGCTTGGAGGTCATACACGAAGAACCTCTGACAGTGTGGCAGGAGGAGGGCTAGCAAAAGGGACAGGGCACTGGGGACCAGCAGAAGACCCTTGGACAGAGGTGCCTTATCTAGAGAGAAAAAGAACGTCTTTCAGAATGACTGATTCTAAGACTTCAAAAACCACTTGGGTAAAAAGCAAGAGAATTCACTTCCTTTGTATTAGAATGAAGACATCATTCACAAACTGGAATTTAATTCGTATTAACATATATCTTCAAAACCTCTACCTGCAGAGGTAAGCGATCAAAGGTCACTGGTAAATAAATGGAATTTGCTGGCAGGGGTTCACTGTCATTTCACTCTCACATGAGACCAAACCAAGTTTACAGCCAGTAACTTCCACAGAATACTTCTCAGAAATGGTCACCAAAGGGTGAAGAAATAGAGGAGTGTTTTCTACCAAACTGACCAGTTAGCTCCTGAGCATATATGAGATTCACACACATAAACATTTTTTCAAAAAAATAAAAAAGCAGTTAAAAGTGCTACCTCGGCTGCCTGCAGTGGCATGCTGAGATTTTCTGCCAGGGCTACCGCTAGGGCCCAAGTCAGTTTTCCACCGGAGAACCTGTCTAGGTCTCAGGCAGCCTTCAGGTTACAGCTCAATTTCCACTCCCCTCCATCAGTCTCAGTGAAGCATTTTAGCCTCAGGGGCTTTGCCCCCACACTGCACCTTTGTTTCCAGGTACTATTTGAATAGTCAGGGTTTCATGCTTCTTTTGCCTTCCTGACCACATTGAACATACCTGAGGGGAGGCCACCTGCCTTCTCTTCTCTACAGTGGCCACAGAGCCTAGTGTAGTTTCTTGCACATATGAAACATTCAGATCATCAACAGGTAAGACCACAGGAAAGTATCACTGATGGCAACATTCTCAGATCGTGTGAAGTACACTTTAACTGTATTCTTAAGAAATTCCCTGGGAGTGAATTTACTAGTTACAGTTGGTAATGTGGTTACTGCACCCGTTTTTAAGTATATAAAAATAGACCAACTGTTTCCTTTCTGGTAAGGTCTTGCAAACATCTAAATTGGAACCATTAGTAAGGTAGTTGCATACTGTCTTCATGACCCAGGCGCAACCAAGGCTCCAGGGAATCTAAAAACTAAGAGAGCTCCTCATGGCCTAGCACCTCAAAAGTACAGGAGAGCACTGTGGCTGTGAGCTTGACCAACCCAAATTCTATCTTGAAGCGTTTGTTCTGCTCCTGTAAAATGAAGGGAAGAGAAGCTACCTCAAAAGCGTCCGAGAAGCAAATGAAAGAAAGAATGCCTAGAGGGGAGATGGCTCCTGCCAGCACATGCACACCACCCACGAGCAAGGGCTTCCTTTGGGACAGGCGAGCTCCTGCATCTTTCTGACAGGATGGAAGATGGAGCGGGAGTGATGCAGCTGCACCCTGAAGGGGCAGCGAGGATCTCGTCTCCTTCTTCAACTTGGGCTTCCACCTATCCTTGTGAAATGGGACTCAACGTTCATTCCTGCCCCTGCCTTGCCAGCTCTGGAGCAACTTGACGTTACTGGAAGAAATCACAGAGCTGAGCTGCAAGATCTCCCTGCAGGTTCATGGTCTCCAGTCTCAACGGACACTCTCCACCTACCAGCAATTCTACTGCTTTTCTTCAACTTCTCATTTCATCCTATCTCCTCCTCTCTCCTCAAACCTCCCTGCTCCATACTCCCAGCTTGGCTTACATGTCACCAAGCAAAGAAATGAATGCTTTGCTTGGGTTATTCTCCATCATCCCCAAAAATTAATAAGCACTTCCAATAGGTCACACATTATCCTATGCCCCTGGAGTACAGCAATTAGTGATGGACAAAGCCCCACTCTTTTGTGGTTTAGACAGGAGAGAAAAGAAAATACACAAAACTAGGTAAATATGTATTGTGTCAGAGGGAAGTAAATGCTATAGAAAAATTAAGCAGGATAAAAAGTGTAGTTGTGCTATCCACCATGGATTGCCTGGTCTCTTTCCAGACACATGAAAAGACCACTGAGCCACTCATACCTGCCCCTAGTTGAAGTTAGGGATGACACTATGATTTGCTTTGGCCAAGTCAGTGTGACAGATGTCACTTTCGTGGAGATACCTGAAGAACAGTAAACGGTGTTTCCCTCCACCAGTGCTCAAGGTGGTAGGCTAGGCCATCAGATCCCAGAGGTGAAGACAATATGGAGTAGACCTCCCAGGTGACTGGCGACAGAGAGGTACCTTCCGTGAGAAACAAATCTTGTTTTAGGCCCCCAATATTTTGCAGTTGTTTGCTACTGTAGCATAACTCAACCTATCCTGATTTAGGGGAAAACACAGTGCTGGTGGCAAAGAGGGGTACTATTTTACACAGGGTGATTAGAAGGCTCTTCTGACACAGTAAGATTTGAGAAGGGACCTGAGAAAATGGGCCCTGCGGATATCTGGGGAACTGTACTTCTGGCCGAGCAAACAGCAAATACAAATGCTTTGAGACAGGAACATGCTCAATATGATTAGGAAGCAGCCAGGCTGCCAGAGGCAGCTAAGAGCAAAAGATACACAAGGCAGACAGGTAGGATAGAAGGTCAAAGAAGTGGGGTAGCGGACGGAGCAGTGCCCTGTAGGCAAGCATAGGGACTTCAACCTTTCCTATAAAAGTGATGGGATGCTTTGGGAGGATCTGAGGAAAGGAGTAACATGATCAGACATGTTTTCAAAGGATCACTTCGCTTGCTATATTGAGAAGAGATTACAGGAAGGCACGTACATAAGAAAGGAGACCAGTTAGGAGGCCATCATGATAATCCAGGCAAAAGATGAAGATGGCCTGGCCCATGGTGGTTTAGGTGGGGGTGGTCAGAGTGGTCAGAATGGGGATGCGCTCTGAAGGCACAGCAGGCAGGATTTGCTGGCTGACTGGGTGTAAAGTATGCACAAATGGAAAAGTCAAAGATGACTTCAAAGTTTTTGTTCCGAGCAACTGGCAACACTGCTGCCAGTTACTAAATAGAAAATCCATCACCCTTGCCCTTCCCATACATACCAGAACCGGGCCCATCTTGCAAAATACTCCCAACCCCCATCCCTAACCCCCATCCCTATCCCTACTTGTCAGGGCTCTACCCTGAACCCTGCTACTCAAAGTAACCCATCCACAAACTGCTAGCAGTCCACAATGAGGTACAGAGTTTGCACCAGAATGTGAACCAGCACACTGCATCCTTCAGGGAGGAAGTCCTGCTTTGAAAAAAATCAACCGAACTGAACATGTGCTTTGCTCGGATGTTACCTTATTTGTGACGACCCCATGTAACTACCTTTCTATCCCCATTGTTCTGGATTATTTTTTTCATAGCACTTATCAACAACTGACTTACTAAATAGTGACTCATCAAATCTATGATTCAAAATGACTGTAAGATACACCATTATTTTAGGTGTCACTAAAAAAGAAACAATGCCTTATAAAATTCTAAGATGTTATCAATTATAAAGGACACCCAATTTTACAAGCACTAACACATGAAAAATGCAATTTAGAATCAAGAAATATGTTTCTTTGTGTATTGCTTCTTGAAGGCAGCAACTTTGGGAAATTCACTGCTGCAGAATCTCGCATGCTGAGAACAGAATCTGGCCCATTAGGGCACTCAGTAAGTGTTTAATTAAAGGTGACTGATGTATGAGAGATGCTCAATAAATACTGGTGGAAGCCACTCCAGTGCCCATCCATGGGTAGGTGGATAAACAAAACGTGGTGTACACATATAATGGAATAGTATTCCATCTTAAAAAGGAAGGAATTCTGGCACCTGCTACAACATGGACACACCTTTCAGACATCATGCTGAATGAAATAAGCCAGACACAAAAAGATAAATACCATATGACTCCACTTATATGAAGTACCTAAGTAGTCACACTCATCGAGACAGGAAGTAGAACGATGGTTGCCAGGGGATGAGGGAGGGAGGAACAGGGAGTTGTTCAATGGGTACAGAGTTTCAGTTTTGCAAGATGAAAAGAGTGCTAGAGATAGATGCACAACAGTGTGAATGTACTTAATGCCACAGACCTGTACACTTAAAAATGGTTGAGATGTCGATTTTAGGTTATGTATATTTCACAATTAAAATTCAAGACTAAAAAGAAATAAAATAATTACTGAATGAATAACTGATCCTAATTTATATAATCATTTAAATTCTGTCCAGGCCTAACCAAACCCCTAATACAGATCTGATAACTTAAATCGGATAACTCTACCATCAAATCCTCCTGTTTTTTTTAAGTCCTCCTCTTAAGATGAGCAAAAATCAGATCTCCAAAGTCTATGCAGAAAGCAACAATATACAAATGTCCAAGAAGTCCCAAACCACAGGATACATATACAGTATTACTATGGACAGCAAGATTTACTGATCAATTCATGATCTGTACATGTCACTATCCGAAAATTTTACCTCAAAAAAAAGGAACTTTAAATAATTACAATTATTAAATTCTCATTAATAACATGCATACCTCAGTGTTTAGAGATAAAGTGGCTACAAAGTTTTTGAAATGCATCAAAAAATAAGATGTACTGGGGCACCTGGATGGCCCAGTCAGTCGAGCATACAGCTCCTGACCTCAGCTCAGGTCTTGATCTCAGGGTCATGAGTTAAGGCCCTGTGTCGGGCTCCACAGTCTACTTAAAAAAAAAAAAAAGGACTGATGAAATAAAGAGGGGGATGGGTATGGGATACAGCAAATGTAAGAAAAGGTTAATTGTAGAATCTAGATGGTAGTATATGATGTTCACTGTTCCAATCTTTCAACTTTAAGCATGTTTGAAAATGTTCATAATAAAACACGGGGGGGCACACAGCAAATCACAGAATTTGAAAGCTGAGAAAAAACTTCAAAATACACGAAGCAAAAATTGACAGAACTAAAAAGAGAAACAAATAAATCCACAGTTGGATACTTCAGCACTCCTATCAGTAAGAAAATCAGTGTTATGGACTGAACTGTGTCCCCCCAAAATTCACATGCCCCAACCCTCAATGTGACTATATGTGGAAAGGGAGGCTTTAAACAGGTAAAGTTAAGTGAAGTCATAAAGGTAGGGACCTAACCCAATCTGTCCATGTAAGAAGAGACATCAGTGATGCACACATATAGAGAAAAGACCATATGAATACACAGGGAGATAGCCACCTACAAGCCATGGAAGGAGGCTTCAGGAAAAACTTGCCAACACCTTGATTTTGGACTTCCAGCCTCCTGACCTGTGAGAATATAAATCTCTGTTGTTTAAGCCAGGCAGTCTGTGATACGCTGTTATGGCAATCAGTGAAAATATATAAGACTTGAAAAACAACATCCATCACTTTGACCTGGTTGACTTTTATAGAACACTCCACCCAACAACAGCAAATTACATTTTTTTTTCAAGTGTATATAAAACATTCCCCAAGAAAGACCATATTCTGGGCCATAAAACACACCTCAATAAACATAAAGAAATTAAAATCATACAAAGTATGTTCCCAGACTATAAGAGAATTAAACTAGGGGCGCCTGGGTGTCTCAGTCATTAGGCGTCTGCCTTTGGCTCAGCTCATGATCCCAGGGTCCTGGGATCAAGCCCCGCATCGAGCCCCACATAGGGCTCCCTGGCTCTGCAGGAAGCCTGCTTCTCCCTCTCCCACTCCCCCTGCTCGTGTTCCCTCTCTCACTGGGTCTCTGTCAATATAAAATAAAATAAAATCTTTAAAAAAAAGAGAGAGAATTAAACTAGAAAACAGAAAGATGGGGCGCCTGGGTGGCTCAGTTGGTTAAGCGACTGCCTTCGGCTCAGGTCATGATCCTGGAGTCCCGGGATCGAGTCCCGCATCAGGCTCCCTGCTCAGCAGGGGGTCTGCTTCCCCCTCTGACCCTCCCCCCTCTCTCATGCTCTCTCTCTATCTCATTCGCTCTCTCAAATAAATAAAATCTTAAAAAAAAATCTATAAAGAAAACAGAAAGATGGGTGGAAAATCACCCCAAAATTTGAAAATTAAACAACATACTTCTTTTTTTTTTAAGATTTTATTTATTTGAGAGAGAGAGAGAGAGAAAATGAGCAGGGGGAAGGGCAGAGGGAGAAGGAGACTCCCTGCTGAGCACACAGCATGACACAGGGTTAGATCCCAGGACCCGGATATCATGAGACCAGAGCCGAAGTCAGATGCCTAACCAACTGAGCCACCAAGGCGCCCCTAAACCACATACTTCTAAATAATATCTAGGTCAACCATGTTGGGAGTGACAAGGGAAACTGGAATATGTGTTAAAGACAATGAAAAGCTAAAGTACAACTAAGTAAAATTTGTGGCCTAAAAGCAGTGCTTAGAGGAAAATTTATAGCATTAAATGCTTATATAGGAAGAGAAAGGTCTCAAATGATGATGGAGGCCATAAGCTTTAAAAAAAAAAACAAAACAAAACAGAAAAGGAAGAGCAAATTAAACCCTAAGCAAGCAGATCAAAATAAGTAACATATGGGCAGAATTCAATGAAATAGAAAACCAAAATATAATAGAGAAAAATCAATAAAACTAAAAGCTGATTCTTTGAGAAGACTGATGAAACTGATACACCTCTAGGAGGACTGATGAGAAAAAAAAGAAGACACAAGTACCAGTATCAGGAATGAAGGACGGGGCGTCACTACGGATCCCACAGACATCACAGGATAATAAGGGGTTGCACAACATCACAAAATGTACTTAATGTCAGTGGACTGTACACTGAAAAATGGTTAGAATGTTAAGTTTTATATATGCACGTTTTATCACAAATAATTTTTAAAAGGATGAGGGAATATTAAAAATAACATTTTATCCCTTAATGTGACAACTTAGACAAAACAGACAAATTCCTTGAAAGATACAATCTACCAAAGCTCACTCAAAAAGACACAGATAGGGTGCCTGGGTGGCTCAAATGGTTAAGCGTCTGCCTTCGGCTCAGGTCATGATCCCAGGGTCCTGGGCTCGAGTCCCGCATCGGGGTCCCTGCTCCTTGGGAGCCTGCTTCTCCCTCTGCTCCTCTCTCTCTCCCTCTGTCTCTCATGAATAAATAAATAAAATATTTTTTAAAAAGAATTAAAAAAAAAGAAATGGATAACTTGCATAGTCCTATAGAAATGAAGAAATTTAATTTCTAAGTTACAAGTCTTCCAACAAAGAAAACTCTAGGCCTGATGGCTTCACTGAAGAATTCTACCAAGTATTTAAGGGGAAAAGAGTACCAATTCTACACAAACTCTTCACCACAAAGGGAACACTTCCTAATTCGTTTTATGAAGCCAACATTACACTGACACCAAAACTAGACAAAGGCATTAAAACAACAGACCAATATTTCTTAGGAAGAGAGATGCAAAATTCTTAACAAGATGTTAGCAAACTGGATCCAGCTACACAGAAAAAGGATAAAACATCACAACCAAGTGAAGTTTATACCAGGAATGCAATGCAAATCAATGTACTTCGTTGTATCAATAAAGAAAAATATACCACATAACTCTACTCACACCCTCTACAATTATCTGCTTATTCTACAAAGTCAATTTTTGTCAACTCATGAGCCAAATGACCACTGATCAAATCTTACCACTAATCCTATCCAACATGTACTGAGCACTTACCAAATGCAAAGTACTATACACGGCACTTTATGCATACTACCTTGGCTCCTGACACTCACACCTCAGGACCTTAACACTTGCTACTCCCTCTACCCAAAATGTTCTTCCCACGTCCAGCTGATCCTCATCACTCAGTCCCCATTTCAAAACAGCATCTCCTCAGACTGGCTTTCTCTCATGACTTTATTGCTCCAGAGCACATCACGCTATTTTATTTACTTCATAGCACTTTTTCACTATTTGAAATTCTTGTTTGCTTACTTCTTTGTCTGTCCCCTTTACCAGAATGTGGACTCTATGAAGGTAGGGTTCTTGTCTGTCTTGCTCTGCTATATTCCCATACCCAGAAGAGCACCTGGCACATAGTAGTATTTCAGTGTATTTGGTGAATGAACGATGTGAGGTAGAAACTACCCTCTCCAAACTTAACACACGAGAGAACCGTGATTCAAAGAGAAGCTACCTGTCCATATTCACAAAATGTCTTAGCCTGGGTTCCAGTGAAAGTAAAGGGAGAGACAAACGTTTACAGGCAGGTGGTTTATTTTGGAATGTGATCCCAGGGAGCAGGAATGAAGAGCATGAGGAATCAAACAGGGAGGGAGAGTTAATACAAGGATTCGTCATCGAGTTGGCCACCACTCCGAGTGACAGATGTTCCTGACAAGTTCTTGATCCCAAGGGATTTTCCAGGAAGCCTTGTGAATGTATCTCAGAACTATCACCCTGTGAAGAAACAGAAAAGCATTTTTTATCCATCATCCCTCAATAGTCTAGAGTGGCCATAGAAAGAAGCCCCACAGGAGGCCCAAACAAAGAAGCTTTACCAAACCAGTCTGGCTAATCCAAACAAGACTATAGAAACATATGGACTCAGAGGTGAGGCTGAGTGCACTGAGATGCTGTGCAAGGCAAGATGTCTGCCGTACCGGCTCGGGAGAGGCAGAGCCAGGTCCAAACCCTGACAATCCAGCTGAAAGTAAAACTGCTGCCCATGCTGTACTGCCACAGAACTCCAGGGCTAAAAGGGATTTTCACCTGGACGGTAGGTTTTACGGAAAGACAGAATACAGTCACAAACATCAGTCAGAGAAATTAAAGTGGGGCCTTGTGTAACTAAAGTAAATGCAACTGTGAACGGAGATATAAAGACTGCAGTTGGGGGAGGGTGCAACACAGAGCAGTGGGTACTTCTCAAATGCTGAACTGACCAAAAGTTTTAAAATATATATAAACCCTCTGATCCAAAAAAGTCTACATTTACTAGGAATTTGGCCCAAACTAATTGTCATGGATATGCACAAAGATGCTCATCACAACCTGTTTATAATAGTAAAAAGACTAGAAACAACATGAAAGTCCAGTAGGAAAAATGGGTAAATTATGTTCTATCCACAAAATGGAATAATATTCAATTTTAAGTAGCAGAAAACAAGTTCATGCTTTGGAAAACTGATCCTAAATAATAAGTGTGAAATATTTCTAGCAGTATTATTACATAATACTTTTAAAAATAGTAAATAAATAGCACATGGGTTTTTAAAAGCATCTATCAAAATATTACCAGTGGTAATCTCTGAATGATATGTTCACAGGAAATTCAAATTTTTTAATAAAAATCTATTTTAAGAATTAGAAAAAATAATTTTTGTTTAACTACTAATTCAGTAAAAAGTTTCATTAAATCCCTATGTAATGGAATAAGGCAGGTCACTAGCAATCTTCTGGCCTTTCTGTAAGTAGAGCCAGGAAATGGTTCATATATGAAGCCCCCAAACAATGATCAAATGAAAGTAAAAAAAAAAAGTCACTTCTCCTCAACAGGTCCTACCACCTCTGAAAATAGAGATGCTACAAATTTTTTAGAATAACAGACAATATATTAATCTCCAAGTAAAGATGCAAAACATCTATGGCCAATATAAAACAACAAAGTTTAAGATATTTCTTTTTGGGTCATTCACCTCTTTGGTATGACCAAAGTACACAGCCATCTCTTTGTGGCAATGAATAGCAATCAGGCTTTGGTGACTACGTATTATCCTAAAATAATAATATTACAGTATATGTGGATTACTTTAGGCCAGGTGCTGTGTTTTAAAAAGCACCATCTCAGTGAATGCTTACTATAACCATGAGGCAGCAATTAGTTACCTTCTTACTCTAGGTGAAAAATAGGCTAAGAAAGGTTAAACAACTTGCCCAAGGTTACAGCTAGTTATTTGAGGGGCTGAGATTTAAACCTAGTTCTACGTGACTCTAAAGGGAAAAAAATGGTTTTCTAATATAGAATAAGGAAATATGGTATCTTGACATCATGGTTCATTGTCCAAAGAGATTTTCATTATTACTATTTTTAGTACTTTACATGTTATCTTTTTGGTTCCTCAAAAAGTTAAACACAGAATTACCATATAACCCAGCAAATCTACTCCTTGTTATATACCCAAGAGAACTGAAAGCAGATGTTCAAATAAAAACCTAAATATGCATAGCAGCATTATCATAATAGCCAAAAAGCGGAAACAACCCCCAAATGTTCATCAACAGATGAATGGATAAACAAAATGTTGGTCTATCCTTACAACAGAATATTACTCAGTCAGCAAAGGAATGAAGTATTGATACATGCTACAGGACAGATGGACCTTGAAAACATCGTGTAGTGAAAGAAGGCAGCCATGAAAGCAACATGTTGCATGATTCCATTCACAAGTAAAGCTCAGAATTTAAACATCTGTAGAGACTGAAAGCAGATTAGCAGTTGTCAGAGGAAGGGAAAGGGGAATGGAGAATGAATGCTTAACATGGGTACTGGGCTTCTTTTTGGGGAGATAAAAATGTTCTGTTATTAGACAGTGAGTGGTAATGACTGCACAACAATGTGAATGTACTGGAAGTCAATAACTGAACACTATAAAATGGTGAATTTTGTGCCATATGATTTTTACCTGAATAAAAATATGCTTCCTTTCTGCACTGAAGACACTAACCACAAGGTCTTGCAAAGCTTAGCCATGTGGGCTGTTACAGAAGCATCACAGCTAAAAGAGAGCAGGGGTGGGACTGGGGGGGTAGACACCCAGCAACTGTGCCCGTCCCCACAAGTCAGCCATGTAAAACTACACGAGTCAAAAACCCCAGTGTGGTTCACACCCCAGGGAGGAGAGGCCACCGTATCCTATCATACTGGTTTCTCTATTTCTGACCACTTGACTATTTGGTAAACTTCTCACGGTTCCACAAGAATGGTGTCTCATGAAGTAACTTCAAGTATTTCATCTGAAAGCGGCTAGAGCAAAAATAAGCATGGAAGTCCAAGAAAAGTACAATAACCTGTGCGCTGCAAGGGCCCCCTTCTGTTACCATCATGGTTTATTCTTTGGAGCTATGAGCTTCCTAGAGGAAAACTCAACGAAACTTAATCTGTGTCCAAATGAGGGAGGAACGAGTACCTTCTGGTGACAGCTCAACAAAGATTTCCATAAAACTGCCTGGAAATCAAAAGATCCCAACTTTATTTTTGTCACATTCATTTTCTTATAATGTTCAAAAGTAAAATGCTGTAAGCCATCCACAATCATCCTCATGTACGGAGGAGAATTCAAGGACACTGGGCAACTGCCACACTGGCCATTCCTCACACAGGTCACCAAACAACCGGGCAGACTGCCTGGCTCATGAGGGCAGCCAACAAACACTGGTTACTGGACCAATGCTTGTAAAATTCATCAGGGAAATGAAGAGGAGAAAAGACGAAGAGTTTCCAGAAAACAACAACAAAAAGGCAAGGAGGAGAACTTACTTTCTAGATACAAAAATGTATCCTATATCTAAAATACTTAGACAACCTGAGTTAGGGGGACAAAAAAGAGCAATAAAATTTAAAAAGAAGTTCTAAAACAGAACCTAACACAAAGGCTTACATGCCAGAGAAAAGCGTGCCAAACCTGCAGGTCACCAACAATGGCCTTAGTCACCTATGCTTTTATTTTGGCCCAGCCACTATGTGGGACACTACTCAGGTTTATCCTTCTTAATAAGAGTTTATACACACATTAAGCCTTTCAAAAACAAAAAAACAAAAAAACAAAACAAAAACATTAAGTCTTTCATTAAGCATAAAATGTAATAATTGTTAAAAGTGCTAATTAGACAGGGAATACATTTATAATGCATTAATAATTTTAAAATCCAAAAGAAGAAAACTATGAATGTTATGCACAGGGGTAATTATTCAACAGTAGGAACGACTCTGAAAAAGTGAATCTGTGGATAGTTCTGAATCCTGTGATAAACCGTAAGAGGAAAAAAAAGTAATTTTAAAAAGGGGAGAAACATGTGGTTATTGGCAAGGAAATCTGTTCAAGTGCCTAAAAAGGCCAGGCAGGGATCAGAGACATGGGGGAAGTAGATGGCATAAAATACATGATCAGCAGATTTCTGTCACGTAACAATTCAGTCCCAATGTTGCCAGATCCAAGCAAAATCTGGATTTCTGTCTTTAATACTCCAACTTTAAAATGTTGGGAAAGTAACTCTCCTCCCACCCCTGTACCCTCACCACCAACACACGAATCAAAACACAGCTGTGTGGCCTGCCAGCTTTCAAGCCTGGCCTAGAGAATCACCGGAGAGGCAGACTCGTGTCTGAGAAATGCTAGGTTAAGAGAGGGCTGAGCTGGAAAGGCCAAGTACGACGGAAGCATGGCCAGTAACAGCTTCTTGACAAGCCACAGATGGTTCCACATGTTCAAAGACCCAGTAAATCTCCGAATGAACCAAAGTAGGGTGACAAGGAAGGGTACCACAGCTACAAAGGTATACACTAGAACATGTGAGGAGACAAATGAGAAAGGGGTAATCTGCTCAGCAGGTGTCTAACACAGGCCAAATGGGTCTATTCTGGGCAAAGATGCAAACAGAACACACATGTATACGGTGGAGAAACCCAAGTCTGACTCTGAATCTCTGAGGAGCCAATGAACCTCTTCCACTCGTGTCTGGTGGAAAAGCCTAAGAGAACCAAATTTAAAATCCATTTGTTTGGACTTGAATGTGGCCTTTGGGCACCGAATCTGTGTGTGAGGGGGCATGCCACTGACATCTGTAACCCCCGGTGCCGAGACTGGCTAGCTGATGGGGACAAAAAGCCACACTTAAACTCTAAGCACTAAAACTGGTTCTAAAGGGACTAAAGAATCAAATAAAAACAATGAAACCACAAAGACAGCTAGATAAAATTTCAGTTCAAGATGACAGACTTGTACACCTGTCCACTTTTCCTCCCTTCTAAAGTTGTACTGAAATAAAACAACCCTCAAAACACCAGAAAAAGGGGCGCCTGGGTGGCTCAGTCGTTAAGCGTCTGCCTTCGGCTCAGGTCATGATCCCCAGGGTCCTGGGATCGAGTCCCACTTTGGGCTCTCTGCTTCACGGGAAGCCTGCTTCTCCCTCTCCCAGCTTGTGCTCCCTCTCTCTCTGTGTCTCTCTCTGTCAAATAAATAAATAAAATCTTTAAAAAAAAAAAAAAAAAACACACCAGAAAAACATCTCCTTCCAAATGAGTCCAGGGAACTAATCAATAAATACCAAGACCTGGGGAGAAGCATGAGCAACATGAATTACTTATCAGAATAATAAAAATTATTCTGTTCTATTCTACTCTATTCTTAGAATAGAGTATTTCTCAAACTTCAGTCACTCCCATTGCAGCACCACAGTTTTTGCTATATCCCAGTATCACCTATCTTATTATTTAATATTTTCTTTAAATCACCTTACTATGATTTAGTTAAATGAACGTATTTTAATTGAAACTCAGTATTACCACAGTGAATGGAAAATGAGTGTCACTTTGTCATCAACAGGTGGTAACTACAAAACTAAGCACACTTTACTAAATTCTCACTTATTTTATTGCCGATAGAAAGGCCTGGGCCTACCTCCTGCTCTCTGCCACGACAGGAAACTAGTGCTGTCAGGTATTTCGGACTAGTGCCGGAGACTTGCTCTTTGATATGATCAAGACGAAAGGGAGTCCTTACCTTACCTTTCTTTCAGTGACACCTCATGCGGGGCCCACATCCTGTTTAAATCATCTCCAGTAGCGTAACCGGCACGTGTGCATGGTGACCCCTGCACCAGCAGCCCCTTCCACCAAACCCCGCCCCAGACGCACGCTCTCACCTTTCTTCCCATGCACGGCCATTCATTCCACCTCCCCAGCTGAAAAAGAGGCTTTACTCCCAAAATGAAATCTAAGAAACGCTCTCCAAAGAAAGGGAACAAACCACTTCAGGAGGACCCCAAGAGGGCCGGGGGTCCGAGAAAAAGTAGAGAAGAGCTTGGGGCGACGTCAAACTCCCAAAGCAGATGGCAGCCTGGGTGACAGGCAATGGGGACAGCAAGGTGGCAAGAGGGTCACTAAGGAGTAAAATTCACAGAAAGTGCCAAGCCCACCTAACTCTGCTCACCGCACCGGCGTCTCACCACCCCTTGCCCCAGTGCCTGCTTCCCACCTCTGCGCCCTGTACGGGTAAACCAGCTGGTCCACATGCCTCACATACTTGAACTGAGCCTACAGTCAGCCCTGACATTTAAGGTATGGGCCTCATGGGGACAAAGACCTACCACAAATAAAGAGGAAACCCACGCCAGCTACTTTCACTACGTACAAGAATGGCTAAGCATGTATCCACAAAGTTCACTACCTGTGTCCTCTATACAAAAGTTAACTCCAGGAGAGTGTCCCCAGCATCAGGGAAAAAAACAAAGAGGAAGCCAAGAAGAAAATGATGCAAGAATCAAGAAACAGCAGTAGTTGAGTTGAACTTAAAGTAGTGAAGAACTACCAGAAGGAATTAAGAGACTCCTTGAAACAGCACAGGTTTTCTGATCTGGGCTCTCTTTCCTTCTGAATCCAACCACACATCTTGGTTCTACCACAAATATACAATCATAATAACATAAATAGGGCTACTGGTTTTGATTTTCTACATAAAAATCAACTTACTGACAATACACGGAAGGCTTCGTTATCATTACAGAACAGACTGTAAACACATAGCATATCCAGAACACAAACCAGGAATTAGAGAGAAGAGGTACACATGCTCTTGGTCCAGTTTCTCATCATCTACTGATCGTACCAAAAATTGATAAATCACAAAAAGGGGTTTCCTCCATTATTTAAAATCATAAAGGTTAACCACCTCAAGGAGTAACCAAAAGAAAACTAAAAGATGAAGGAGATGTTGGAACGCAAATCCCTTATCTTTCATTATGGGAAACCTATAAATAGAACCAGTAGTTGACAAATCAGTAGAGGCATAAATATGTCATTTAAAGCTATAATAGTAGCTATAATAGAAGCAGCAAAGAAAAAGGAACTTAAAAGTGGTTACTCCTAGTAAGGAGAATTCATCTTATATCCTTCATTTTTGGGGGGCGCCTGGGTGGCTCAGATGGTTAAGCGTCTGCCTTCGGCTCAGGTCATGATCCCAGGGTCCTGGGATCGAGTCCCGCATCGGGCTCCCTGCTCCTTGGGAGTCTGCTTCTCCCTCTGCCTCTCTCTCTCTCATGAATAAATAAATATCCTTAATTTTTTTTTGCCATATGCTTATCTTACTCATATTAAATACACACACACATAATTCATAGGGAAAAACAATCTACAAGAATATACTCCATACCTTTGCTGGCACTGAGAGAGAATTTCACATCTCACTTTTTCCTCTCCTGGGCTGTTCAAATTTGTACCGGCAGTATATAGTATCTTCATAATTAGGTAAAAAGATACAAAAAATGTTAGATGAATATTCAATAGATCTCAGAGGCCTAGGACCTGATAAAGAATTTGGCCTAATAAAACTTATTATTAGCTTTGATTTTTGTAAATTGATCTTGTATCCTGCAACTTTGTTAAGCTTATACGTTAGTTCTAGTAGCTTTTTTGTAGATTCCATCAGGTTTACCACATAGGTTATCATGTCATACCTAAATAGACACGTTTACTTAGTCATTTTCAAAAAAAAAAACTTAATTAGCTAAATCCCCTTATTTTAATGCCTTATTTATGAATGAAAAGCTTTACACGAAAAAAACTTCATGAATAAAATTAAAAAGCAACTGACAAGTGGTTAAAATATTTGTAACATACATCAAGACAAATAATTATACCCTTAAAGGCTTTTATAAATCAACTTAATAAAATGCTAACATTCCAGTAGGAAAAAAAATGGGCAAAATAGTCAAATATGTTCAAAAGATATATTAAAATGCCCAGTAAAAATGAAAGAGAAAAAAGTTCACTTTCCCAGACATTCAAAGATATGCAGATTAAGGCACAAATAAAATGCCATTTTTTCATCTCTCAAGTGGCAAACATTATTTTAACTTATCTCGTTTCACTGTTACAAGTTTGGTGAGAAAGATATGCTCCCAAAAAGCGTTAAGTGATACATCCTTCCTGGAAGGATCAGCAGTGCAGATCCAGAGCTTTAAAATGTTCCTTTCTTTTAATCCTGTAATTCCAGATTTGTGATCTTTTTTAAGATTTATTTATTTATTTTAGAGAGAGAGTACACAGGTGGAGGGAGAGGGTGAGGGAAAGAATCCCAAGCAGACTCCCCACTGAGCAAGGAGGCTGATGTGGGGGCTCGATCCTAGGACCCTGAGCTAAATTCAAGAGTCGGACCCTCAACTGACTGAGCCACCCAGGTGCCCCTGTGATCCTTTCTTCAGGATGAACTCAAAGATATGATCAATAAATCAACTATAAAGATGCTCACCACAACACTGTTTAAATGGGAAAATGCTGGAGGAAAAACATTTAACTATAACATGTAATAATCTTTCAAAGTCATGATTCCGTAGCTAAGATAATTTTGGGGAAGCCCACAAAATGCGTATTTGAATGCCATGTCTGTGTAAAACCACACACACACACACACACACACACACACACACACACACGTATACACGTGTGAGAGAGAAAAGAATGCACAGGGAAGCGCTTACATGGAAAAAGTCTAAAAGACTGAGCACTAAACTATAGTGATGGTTATTGGGGAAGTGGGGAAGTAATTATATGGGACTCTTCCTTTCCACATTATGATTTACATAATTTTTTAATTTTTTGGCAGCAAGCATGTTTCAGTTTTGTAATAAGACAAAACAAAACAATGTTAGAAGTTAGCTTTGAACATTATTAACGACATGAGGCAAATTCATTTAAAAAGATTAAATGAAGAAAGCAGAATACGAAACTATATATAGGTCCAATTATGCTTTTAAAAATGTTGACACATATACATGCAGGTGAAAAAATTTACACAACACCAGTATGTAAACAGGGATGAAGTCTGGGCAGTACAATGACTGGAATTTTATGTTTCTTCCTTACAGTTCCCAAATTTTATACAATGAAAACCATCCCCAGTAAGTCTTAGAATCAAAGAGTTAGTATAGTTAAACCTTTTTGTTGCAGGGCCACTAAGGTCTCAGAAGCGCTCATTGGCCTCCTCGGTCTTTAAGAAACAGTATGGCTGACAACATTAGGACCACACTCAGCTTCAGAACACCTTCAGAAAGAGAAACACCTTTTTGAGACTCTATGTTACATTCAAAGGACGAAGATGACATAACACTGGGAAATGTCTGAGAACAATGGCACTAGAACTTAAAAAATCTGAAGAAAAATATCAGGGAAAGAGAATAATGATTTAAATGAAGGTTAAATTACAATTCTTATTTATAATCATAATTTAAATGAGGGTTAAATCTTAACCAACGTACAGAACAATGACTACAGGTGATAACATTGTATTGTATACCTGAAATTTGTTGAGAGTAGATCTTAAATGTTTCCATCACACAAACATATACACACAAAGATAACTAAGTTAGATGATGGATAGGTTAATACACTTAATTTCACATTTCACAACATGGACATGTAACAAAACACCACATACAACATAAATATATAAAGTTTTTGTCATTATATCTCAATAAAACTAGTAAAAATAAACTAAATAAGGGGTGCCTGGCTGGCTCAGTCAGAAGAGTATGCAACTCTTGATCTCAGGGTTGTAAGTTTAAGCCCCACATCAGATGCAGAGATTACTAAAAAAAAATAAATTAAAAAAATAAAAATAAACACTATAATATTCGACTTAAAAATAAATTTAAAGCAATTTTTTAATTAAAACAAAACTCAAGTTTACCAGAGTTCCAACAGGCACACTGCAGAAATGCTGGAGTAAATTATTTACAAGATATTCTTTTTTTTTTAAGATTTTATTTATTTGTCAGAAAGAGAGAGAGAGAGAGCGCGCACACACAAGCAGGGGGAGCGGTAGGCAGAAGGAGAAGCAGGCTCCCAACCAAGCAAGGAGCCTGATGTGGGGCTCGATCTCAGGACCCTGGGATCATGACCTGAGCCAAAGGCAGACGCTTAACCAACTAAGCCACCCAGGGATCCTTTTTTTTTTTTTTTTTTTTAGGAGAGGGAGAGCAAGAGAGCGAGGGGAGGGGCAGAAAATTTTTTTTTTAAGATTTTATTTACTTATTTGAGAGAGACACAGCGAGAAAGGGAACACAAGCAGGGGGAGTGGGAGAGGGAGAAGCAGGCTTCCCGCAGAGCAGGGAGCCCGATGGGGGCTCGATCCCAGGACCCCAGGATCATGACCCGAGCCGAAGGCAGACGCTTAACGACTGAGCTACCCAGGCGCCCTGGCAGAGAGAATCTTAAACAGGTTCCACGCTCAGCACAAATCCCAACTTGGGCTTGATCTTACAACCCTGAGACCATGACCTGAGCCAAAATCAAGAGTCTGACATTTAACCGACTGAACTGCCCAGGCACCCCAACAAGATATTCTTTATCAGGTTGTACTTACTAAATTCCATACAAATTTATTTTTAACATAGTTTGATTTAAGGTAGGCTCCATCTTCATTAAAACAACTGACACTGAGACAACTTGAGAATGGAAGAAGGAAGATAATAACTTGACTACTAAGGGAAGAAAAGGGAAAAAGAAGAAAATGCAAATAACTATAGTGCGTTAGCTATGACAAAAAGATCCTAATTAGGACATAAAATATCCCTACTGAAAGCAAAACTGGATCTTGGTTACAACTTAGAACACAGAGGGAGACTTGGGGGTTGAAAAGAACGTGGCAGAACACAGGAGTAAGCACTTGTAGCAGTTGCAAGGCAAGGAAGGAAAAGCAACAGGAATGCAGTTTCCAAGCACTGAGAAACCAGCTCCACTGCTAAGCTCAGCTATTATATTCGTCACTAGACTGCGACTATCTCAGTGGTCAGGAGAGAGAAATGGAAATAAACTTCCTTAAGTCTGAGAAGCAGTAGTGTGCATTCATTCAGAACATAGACAATGGACCCAGATTGTCTAGGTTCAAATTCTAATTGTGCTTGTTACCAGCTATGTGATCTCAGTGAAGCTACTTAAATGTGCCTAAGCTTTCTCATCTGCAAATTGGGGAGAATGATCCCAATACCTCCTTGTTCTGAGAATTAAATGAGTTAATATATATAAACTGCTTAGAACAGAGCCTAGTAGTAACTGTTACATAAGCAGTGGGTTACATAAGTAAAACTTACAGTGTGACAGAAGCAAAACTAACAATAACTCACCTTACTGATTGAAAATTTTTAAGAAAACATACAGTACGTAGAATTCTCATTTAGATTGTGATACCTTCTCTCAGATATTTTTCCTAAGGCTTAGAAGTTATATTGCCATTGTTCCTAGCCATTTTCCTTAAAGGGAGAGGGGAATATATTTACATCAACTTTGAGAGTAGGCAAACCTGGATTCAAATCCTAGCTCTTCTGCGTACTAGCTACATGATTTTGGACAAATTATACTCTGAGCTTCAAAATATTCATTTGTGGCAAAAACAGAATAGTAATACCTAGCATTACTCTGAAAATTAAATGTAATAACTTAAGTAAAGCAATCTTTTCTCCCTTAAATTGCTGGTGAAGTTATACGTACCATCCTCTGGAGTTGGAATTTGGCAGTATGTGTCAAAAGTTCTAATACTCTTTATTTACTCTTCTTCCACTTCTAGAAACATCTGAAAATTAAGATGCTCTAAACATCATTATAATAGGGGAAAAAAAAAGGAGAAAAGCACCAACCTAATTCTGTAAGAATAGCATACTTGGGAAATGCTTATGACAAAGGAGAGAAAAGCAGGATACACACATAGTCATTGTGACTGCTTTTTAAAAGTCTTTTGTGCGAAATAAAGGCAAGTTACAAAACAGTATTTGAGTGTGATAAATTTATTTTTAATTATTTGGATTTTCATTTTTGCACTAGAAAAAATATGAATATAAACACCAAGAGGTCAATAAATGCTATTTTTATTTCTTTCCACTACTTTTCCATATTCTGGAATTTTCTTTAATGAATTCTATTAATTTTATCATAATAAAATCAGTTCATTTAAAACAAGAACAAAAATGTGTTAGGGAAAAAAAGATGAAGAAAATTAACTGAAATACTAACAGTGCTTTTTTTCTATCTTTCAAACTTTCTATAACTTTTAGACTGAAAAAGAAACACTATTTTTAAAAGCTTTCTCCTAGGAAACAGTACGGAGGTTCCTTAAAAAGTTAAAAGAAGAACTACCCTACGACCCAGCAACTGCACTACTAGGTGTTTATCCAAAGGGTACAAAAATGCTGATTCGAAGGGGCACATGCACCCCAGTGTTTACAGCAGCACTATCAGCAATAGCCAAATTATGGAAAGAGCGCAAATGTCCACCGACTGATGAATGGATAAAGAAGATGTGGTATATACCTACAATGGAATATTACCCAGCCATCAAAAAGAATGAAATTGTGCCATTTGCAACGATGTGGATGGAACTAGAGGGTATTATGCTAAGTCAAATAAGTCAGTCAGAGAAAGAGACAAATATGATTTCACTCATATGTGGAATTTAAGAAACAGAACAGATGAACACAAGGGAAGGGAAGTAAAAATAAGATAAAAACAAAGGGAGGCAAACCGTAAGAGACTCAAATATAGAGGACAAAGTGAGGGTTGCTGGAGGGGTGGTAGGAGGGAGGATGGGCTAAATGGGTGATGGGCATTAAGGAGGGCACTTGTTGGGATGAGCACTGGTTGTCATATATAAATGATGAATGACTGAATTCGACTCTGAAACCAATACTATACTACATGTTAACTAACTTGAATTTAAATTAAATAAATAAATAAATAAAAATAAAAGCATTCTCCCTTGGGATGCCTGGCTGGCTCAGTTGGTAGGGCATGCAACTCTTGATCTCGGGGTCCTGAGTTCGAGCTCCATGTTGGGTAGAAATTACTTAAATAAATATATAATTTAAAAAAATGAAAAATAATAATAGCATCCTCCCTCAAGCTTGTTCTTCCCTAATTAACACCTGTCATTCCTTCTCAGTTAAAATTCTTTTTTTTTTTTTTTAAGGTTTTTGTTTTTGTTTTTGAGAGAGAGAGCACAAGCATGGGGAGGAGGAGAGGGAGAGGGACAAGCTGACTCCCCGCCGAGCAGGGAGCCTGCGTCAGGCTCAATCCCAGGACCCTGAGATCATGACCTGAGCCACCCAGGTGCCCCTCAGCTAAAATTCTTAAATAAATAGTGTATTCCTTGAGAATTTCAAGGATATACTCCCCTAAAACTTAAGAAAGTGTAGGAAAATATGTAGGAAATAGCTTCTCCATCCCCGTTGGCTCACGGGAGCATTAAAGGCAACTGTGCAGGGTTTGGGCAACCCAGGCCTGATGAGTTAACCCTTTACTGCAACAGAGAATGAAATTAGAGCAGGAATATATAAATTCTAAAGTCACCTTTAAAGAGGCCAGTCAAATGAATCTTGGCCCCCAAAACAGAAACCCAACTAAAACAAGATAATAAAATTAGAGTTCCCACTAAGGTACCAAATACCAGGGCTGCTGCATACCAAAAGGAGGTTCTACACCAAAATGCAGAATTTACAAAGACAATTAATCTAGTTGCAGCCCCATAACTCTTAGCCTCCTCTCAGCCCGATTATGAATATAAGAAGAGTGAGCGGACAGCAAGAGTTCTCTACTGAACCGAGAAAATTAGGAAAACATTTTGTGGAGTGGGCATCCAAGTGCTATGAGTACAACCACACCCTCACATCAACCTGAGTCAGGGGCTCCACGGGCCTAATTCAGTGAGCCAAATATGTGACTCCTGTGGTGGGGGTACAGTGGATTTCCACCTTGGGAAACCTAAAGAGTGTGAGAAGGAGAAGTCATGTTGATGCCAGGGCTCAAAACACACAACCAAGGCAAAGAATCAGCCATCCCAGCAGAGCAGAGGTGGGCCACAGGGAAGAGCCAGCAGTGGGGTCATCTTTGGCTCAGTCCGACGGTGCCCTTAAGCAAGCCAAAAGGACTCCAGAAGGAGGAAATTATAGGTGGAGCTAAGTTCCAAGGAACGAAGGGTCACCCATAAAGCCCACCAAAGTAAAGATGAATCCCCCCAAGTCAGGAGAGTAGCAGGCAAGGGAGTCTCACACGAACCTAAAGAGCCCCAAAGAGAGGCAGCTTTAACCATGGACCAGGCTAAGAGCCACACAAGAACTATCCTAGTTCCTCACGCTTCCTCCTCCCACTCCACCTAATCTAGAACCTAATAAGGTCAGAAACAGAAAATCTGAGAGACAGAAGGGAACACAAAAAGAGCAGAAGCCAATCACACCCCTTTCTCTCACAGCAAGTGGTTGTCAAGTCCAAGTCTTCACTGGGAGGAAAAGGAAGAAAAAGTCTTACCTTTAAATGAAGACTGAAGTGTTGATTCAAATACTCAACTGCATATTTTGATTTTTTTTAAGTAGGCTCCATGTCCAACATTGGGCTTGAACTCACGACCCTAAGACCAAGAGTTGCATGCGCTACGAACTGAACCAACCAGGTGCCCCTAAATGCATATTTTGAATTTTAAATTGAGCCTATATTTTGTGACTTCTATTCCCTAAGATTATCACCACTTGAATGTACCTTTCATCTTTTATTTACTACTGAATTCCAAGCACTTAGAAGAGGGGTTGGCTCACGGGAGTGCTCATTAAATAGCTGTTGAATCAATAACTTGAAGAGTGAATAAAAAGACCTAAGTCTGATTCCTTTTCACAAAGGCAAAAAGCTTTCCAAGCTGAGTATACTTTAAAGAGATGGTGAGAGACAAAAATATCTGATCATCTCCTACAAGTTTTGTATTTAACACACTGAATACATAACTAAACAAAGAATATGTCAGTAACAACACAGCTTGGTACTTCCTAAAAAAACAGCTGTAGTGGTAAATTTTTGAGGTGTCCATTTCAACATCATTCGGGGGACAGAGTACGCAGACTGTGAATGACCCCACCAATCCTTACGGCTCACCCACCTCTAAAGTGAGATGAATGTCCTTATTGCAGGCTGACACCCTTGGATGCATCTAACTTCCCTAACTACATCTGACTCCAGGCTCCCTAACTGGTTTTGAATCAAAACCAGTTTCACTGGTTCCAGTTCAGCTCAAAACTTTATTTCCCACGCTAATAAATTTGCACCAGTTTCCATCTCAGTGCTGTGTGAATTTTAGTTAGCAAAACATCCAAGCACCTGAGTCTTCAAAGGGCCTAACTCAGCTATGTCTTCCCCAGATTCCCTCCCCACTGCGTGTCCCTATGGTCCACTCTCATTATCTGCACTGTCTACCTCTGGCTCACTCCTTACCTCCACAAAGCAGGTTTTAACCTTAATGCGCTACTGAAACTGCCCTCCTTACCGTAAGCATAACCCACTACTTCCAAATCCAGTAAACTCTGAGGATATGAGAGAAACCCGTAGATGTGGTCAGGGGCTATGAAGAGAACCCGGTGAGCATGGAATTTAAACGTAAAAGTCAAGGAGTAAAGAATTTTAGAAGGAAATGTTCATCAAGGCCAATACAAGAGAACATTTCACTAAGACAAGGACCGGAGGCATCCGGTAGATTTGCTGGCGTGGAAGTCCCTGGTCACCTGGTCCAGAGTAGTTTTTGTGGTTTCGTGGCACCGTGGGGTAGATTCAGGCTGCGGTGGGTGGAGTACAGAGCCGTGCCAGTAGGCAACCATCAAAGAAGGGCTGATGAACTGCAGAGGGCTAAAGAGTGCAGGGAGGTGGGAGAGGAAATAAAGTGCAGATCCTCTTTCAAGGACTGAGGCTAGGAAAAAGAAAGTCAGCAGCTGGGAAAGTACAGGACAGGGTCAACAGACGGGCTATGCTTTTGTATTTTTGAGAACACACTCAGAAGAAGGATCCAGTTAAAAATACCTAACCCTCGTCTGGGAGCTTTACACACCCTAACCCTTAATCTTCAAAACAACTCAACAAAATAGATAATATTCACCCCTTTCCACAGGTAAGGGATCTGAAGTACTCTGGGAGTCTCTGAAAAGCCCACTACAGCATCAACAGGAGAAAGCACCAGATTTAACCATGTGCCAGGCTCATCCTCTAAAAGGAGAGGATGTAGAAGTGGTGTTAGAAAAGGCAAGAGAGAATGAGTTAAGAAGAGATGGAGGGTGGGCTTCAGCTAGAAGAATGTTTCATTCTTTTAGCTTGGGGAAAAGAGAAAGGAATCAAAGTTTGTACGCCTGACCAACTCTTACTCATCCCTCAAAACTCAGCTCAAGTATTACCTACAATGGGAAGTCACTGACAACTGCTAAAGTGTGGCTCTAAACAAGTGACAGCCCTTATTGTGGGGGTGCATTAGCAGTGAGATGGGCCGAGACCGGGACTAGTCTCGAGGATAGGATGAAAGGGGGAAGAGCACAGGGAGAGACTGAACCCAAGGACTCAGCTCAGATTAGGCGTCGCACATGAACACGAGGCTGGGTTTTTTCAGATGACTAGTGGGACACGTGTACCAGGTCTCTGAGCGTCTCGATGAGAATGCAACTCCAGTAATTAACTGTGGGTTCCAGACCTGAGATGGAAGACGCCAAAAATCGGCTGTAAACTGGAGACAAGGGGAATGGAGAGTATGGCGATCAGAGTCACTGTGGTGAGAGAGAGTGAAGAGCTCAAGAGTTTACTGACAACAAAAGAGGGCAAATCAAATTGAACTGGGGGAATAAGACAGGTTTCTCCCAAGGAAACACCCATCTCTGCCTACTCTGCTGTCTCCCCCTACCCTACCGTCCCTCAGCTACTAGAATCGCCTGAGGCTCTGTCCTAGCCTCCTAACTCTACTCACTGCTTCGGGTGCCCTCACTCATATCCATGGCAGAGCTCGCACCTACCTAACCATATCCAGTCCAGCTCCCTCTCTCCAAATGCCCCCCCCCGCCCCGGGTATCTCTGTACACTACAGACCCCTCCACATTAAACGCGGCCACTGCTGAACTCATCTTTCCACAAAACGAGCTCCCCCTTTTCCACATCCCCTGCCTTACGGAATTTTAACACCATCTGTCTACGTAGAGCCACCTTCAACTCCTCTTCATCCCCCAAATCCAACAAGTTTTATTGACACAACCTACCTACTCACACATCTTTAGAATCCTTCTTCCCCATCCTGTTCATTCTCGCTGCTACTCCCCTAACTGGAGCCTTCAGCATCTCCTGTTGGACTCTATTCACTCTGCTCCTGCTGCTGGCCACCCTTTTGTTTTGATCTAAATCTCTCTGCCCCTCAGAATCTCCTGGGGATGCTTTAAAAATTCAGGTTTCTGATGCCCACATTAGCCCTTCTCAATCTGTCTCTCTGGGGATGGGATCCAGGAATATGGACATTCAGAAAGTTCCATGGTTGATTTTTTTTTTTTTTTTTTTTTTTGTGCAGCCAGGACTCAGGCAGCATTTGGAAAACACTGCTCCCATCACCAACAATAACCTCCCATCTTCCTTCCCCCAGCAACGTGAAGCATTCCCAAGTAGTGCTCTAGATCATCACCTCCTTCCACTTCTCCGGACTTTGGTCTATCATTCATTCCTGTCTGTGTTCCTGAAGAGGAGGGAACCATTCATCCACCTTCTTCCCTAGCTCCTCTTTTCCCTCTTCAGGCGGATGATTTCAGCACACACCGCTTAAACTGCTCAGTCCAGCCATAACCAACAATCCTCTAATTCACTACCTCCTGCCTCTTTGCCAGGCCTGCCCAGGCTCTGTCCCTCTTTGAGGCCCTCTCCCCACTTGCATGCCTGACAAACTCTTACTTATCCCTCAAAAATCAGCTCAAATATCACCTACAGTAACAACCGTGCCTCTCCCTGCACCAGCCCACCCCCCGTCAATAAACCCACAGCACCAAGCAGACAAGTTGTTTCATTTCTTTTTTAAAATACTTCCCCACTAGAAAATGAACTCCTTGAGGGTGGGAACTAAGCCTGGAATACATCTGACACGCAATTAACGTTGGTTAAGTCTATTGTTGCACAGTGAATATACTGTGAAGTGACTAAGTAATGGGAAAACTTATTAGTAAGTATAATAAGTGATACATCTATTAATTAACACATAATTAAGTGATGCACTGGTCTATAAGCAATCTAAAATAAGTCTTGAACATGTTTCCTATGCACTTCTATCAAGTCATAATTACATGACTAGATAGACAGCAATACAGTTTCAAAGACATAGTCACAAATGCCCTACCCTTGATTTAACGCCCTGGCAGCCCCAGCTTTCTTTAGTACCTTGAAAATGCCCTGCTGTGCCTGTTTCAGTCTTTGTGCTTGCTGTTCCCTTTCTGCAAAATGCACATTTTTCAACAAATTCTGACGTGGCTGGCTCCTTCACACCATTTGGGTCTTGGCTCAAATGTCACGTTTCCATATATCTTCCCTGACCACACTTGCTGAAGCAGGCATCCACCATAACCTCAATCTCCATGCCATTATACTCATATTGTCTTTGTGACACTTATCACTATGGGAAATCACATTGTTTGTTAACTCACTGGATGCTGGTCGCCTTTACGCAGTTTACCTCTTCATCCTCTATACACAAACAGTGTGTGGCTCACATGGGTACCCCATAGAATAAATGGGTACCTGTTGAATAAATAACTCAGAGGAAGGCAAATGTAACACTAAAACACCATTATCTACAAGTCACATAACGAGGGACATTTGCAGGTGGTAGGAAATGGCAGGGACTTTTTCCCTTGAAAAGCGTATTAGCTCATCATCCATGGGGTCATGGGTAGGCAGGTTATTCTTCCTCAGGATATTTACTCAAGATCAGAACTTTGACTTACCAAAAAGCCACACAACTTGCTAAACAAAATCACTTCCCTCTCAGTGGATAGCCTTGCAAGGAAAAATTTTAAAGTAGATAACTGCTCACACCCAGTCTTGCCAAAGACCAGTCCTGGGAAAACCGCCCGACGTCCACTAAAGAACTGCGAACACAAGGGACTGAGACTTGTTCAACATTGTCATCCCAGCAACTAGCACAGTTTCTAGCCCACAATAGATGCTCAAAGTGTTTGTTAAATGAGCACATAAAACATGGCCTTCTGAAGAATGGCCATCCCATCAAGTCTTACCCTGAGGATACACTTATTTTAGAAACAGGCAAGACAGCTGAGGAGAAGCCTTGGCCTACACCTCTCCCTGGGCAGGAGTTTCGTTCCTAGGATTCGGTACTCATCAACCCTGCGCCTTAGGTAATCAAGTATGACCTTCCACAGTGTCACCATGTATCAAAGCTGAATAAACTTTGCCAACACAGTGACTACTACAGTAAACAGTAACCCAGTAATAGTAACCTTTTTTATTTTTTCATGTATTTTGGTCAGCAAGTAAGGATAGCTCAGAAGGTTGAAATAACTAAAATTGAAGATTCTACCATTAATTTTATATCCACCAGTGGAGGGCTCACTGTGTGATCCCAAGAAAAATCACACCACTTTCTTGACCAGCAGTGTTAACAGTCCTTTAACCAAAGGGTAGTTTGGGGAAGATTAACTAGCCAGTAGTTGTAACCTACTCTGAGGCCGACGAGTACCATAAATCGAATTAATTATGAAACAAGGGAAATCATAAATATTCAACCCACTCCAAAACCTGAGAGTGAGGAAGATTTAAAATGATGCCTGTGGCGTTGATATTTTCAGCCTAAGACCTGTATTCTCAGAAAAGATGTCTAACAGTAACAACAGATCTCTAGTATTTGGAAATGTCAACTGCTTCCATACCCAGTCATGAAGCGAGATATGAAGTCCTAACAGAGACAAGCAATTGCAAATTACACTTGTTCAAACAGTTCATGTTGCTGTACCAGTATTTCATCTCAGTGCTGTTTACTTAACACACAAGCCACCTTACCAATAGTCAACTAAACAATTTCAGGGAAAAAAATAAAATGGTTTAAAAGGCTATATATACTTCTTTGCCCTCTGCTGACTACCACTGATGTTCAAGTGAAAGATCACAGCAACATCCAGCAGCAATGTCCGCACTTTGCTGCCAAATGACTTAACTTCCTTCCACTTTAATGTACTTTAATCAGTTTTTATTTGTCTAAAAACTCTTAAGAGAGACCGAGGAAGAAAGAAATCTAAGTAAACCTGAGCGGTCAGCTCCTGAGACAGCGGTTGGAAATTTGCATCTGGGGGAGAGCCAGTTCGGTCCCTCTGTAGCCTAAATGGAGCAAGGTGACTGGGAAGGGGGCAGGCTTCCAGCATCTGCTCCACCAGGACAGCCTCTTCCTTCGGCCTGGCACACGCGCCGCTGAGCACAAGGGGTCGAGTCCGGAGAACACCAGGACACCCAGCCCGACCCTAACTGTCCAGCCCACCTGCAGCAGCCCCTGGAACACCTGAGCATCGCACCTGGGGTTCATAGGTGGGGGCCGGGTCTGACGGCGAGACTCAGTCCCCACTGGACCCTTCAGGCTGAGGTGGGGGCAGTGCCTGCTGCCCCTCACGGGAAGGAACCCCTAAGGTTCGGGCGCGGAGATGGAGGGTCGGCCCCCAAACCTCCTGCAACCCCGAGGGTCCCCGCTGCCCCCAGGCTTCTCAAGGAGGTGCCCAGGGTGGCGCGTAGGGAACAGCCAGGATGGCGGCAGCCGGTACTCACAAAGCCCACTGGAGCCGGTGCTGGTGAACATGGTCCCGCCGGACCCGGAGCCCCCGCGGGGCGACAGGGGGAGGGGAAGTGGAGGTGGAGGGACCTGGCGACCGCGCAGGCGCACTCCCGGCGTGGCAGCGAATCCGGCACCTGGAGTCCACTCCAGGGGCCGCCTGCGAGCGGCGCATGCGCGGACCGTGGGACACGCCGCTCTGCCCGCCCCCTCCCTTCCTGCCTGGGAAGGGAAGTCCGTCCGCAGTCGGAGGGATCCGTTTGTCCGGGTTTTCCCGACTGCCGCGGGTCCCGTTTAGAAAAGCAATGGGAGTTCCTGGGAGGAGCGGGAGTGTAACTCCTGGAAGCAGCTCTTGAGGAGCCGCGTGGCAGCGGATTCCTCGGGAGGGCCGGCGTGGCGAAGGTATTCCTTGCGACCTCTAACCTCTCCCCGGACTGGACGTCCGGCGCGGTCCACGCATGCTCAGTCTTTCTGGGCAGCCCCCCCACCCCCACCAGCCCCCAGCCCCGGAGGCTCTCTCCCCCAAGGATGTTGACAGTAACTCTCTGGAGTTCCGGTGTCCCGCGAGTGCGAGAGGCCGCTCAGTCGCGGAGAGCTGCGCTGTCCCGCTGCCCCCCTCTCCTACGTCGATCCCGCGCGGCATCCCCTCGAGCGCCGTGTGCCGTGGTCACGGGATCCCACCCTTCCACACCGCGCTGGCAGGTGGTCAGATCCCAGGCGTGGCGAGTCTACTGAGGCCGAGCGACCTTGCTCCCCAAACTTCTGCCTCAGCGGCCTTCCAGACCTAGCCATTTCATTTTTTTTCCTGTTGCAAAATGAAATGAATCTTTACTAAGGCAAAGTCATGTTTTTTTTTTTTTAAGATTTTATTTATTTATTTTACAGAGAGAGACACAGCGACAGAGGGAACACAAGCAGGGGGAGTGGGAGAGGGAGAAGCAGGCTTCCCGCGGAGCAGGGAGCCCGATGTGGGGCTCGATCCCAGGACCCTGGGATCATGACCTGAGCCGAAGGCAGACGCTTAAAGACTGAGCCACCCAGGCCCCCCAAAGTCATGTTTTTTTTGAATGAGCTTGAGCCTGAAAACTTTAATTTTATATTATGTAGTTATTAAAGGATACGTATTATAGGGAAATTGACCAACTACAAGCCTAAATGAAAAGGACAGGCTGCACAACGGGATGGCGTACTTAAAATACTGTTTGAGTGCTTGTAAGGGCCAGCTTGTAAAAGCTGAGCTAAATCTGGAATTTGTGGAACAATAAAACACAGTTCCTGCCTTTAAGAAGAGGTGCCAGTGACCCAAAATTTTATCACTGATTATTGCTAGAAGGCAAAAGCATACGTGACTTACTTTCCTTAGGCTTTTCTTTGTTTTGCAGAAGCTGTTGGTAGGCAACAAAACCCGTAGCCAACATAGGTCACTGGTTCTCAAAGTAGGTGTGGCCACCCCACCCCAATTTAGGGAATCCAGACAGGCCACAACTATTTTCATAATTAAGACTTTTTTTTTTTTTTTACTCTTACTCACTCAGGAGTATACAGTGGAGTTGCCGGTTGATCAATGCATCATGTTACAAAAATCATGCATGGGTAAGATCAGTTCAAACTGCAAGATAAACCAATACATTTTAGTGTAACAGTACAAAAAACTCATTGATAGGGTTTCAGATTTCTCATTGCAACTAATCTTTTAATAAACTATCGCTTGTTAAGTTATGCTGTAGTGACAAAAATGTCCATGTTATCTGAAATAACTTAAATTGCTTCCTTTTCCAACTACAAAGCTGTGTGAGGCCAGATTTTCTTCATATATTTCAAATGAAACAACATATCTCAACAAACTGAAAGCAGAAGCAGATATGAGGATCCAGCTGTCTTCTGTAAAGCCAGATCTTAGACATTTGCAAATATGTGCAATAACGCTATTTTTCCCCATAATTTTTTGCTTGGGAATGTGCAGCAGTTTTTCACAAAAATATATTAATGTGCAATGGGTATGTTACTGTTATTTTTAAACAAATTCCAAACAGTTTTTAAATTTTTCTGTCTCATTTAATTTCTAATATATTTAATAAATACAACCCATGTTAGCAAAAGCTCTTGTAGTTCTCGATTATCTTTGAGAGTTCTGAAGAAATCCCAAGATAAAAGGTTTGAGAACTGCTGAGATGGGAGATAAAGCATTCTGAAGTTTGGAAAAACAGACAAAAAACCCTTCACTTATTTATGTTCAATTCTGCAACGTTGTTAACTAAATGCACAGTAACTTAATACAGTATGCAGACCTTGCATGAGAGTGTTTTCAGTGATCCATACCTTGAGTGTGCATCTACTCTGCACTCAGAACCAGGACATATTAACGGTAGAAAGCTCTAGGTTTGTCTTCTAAGAAGCAAGTATTGTGCTTGGATGGGCAGCATCAGCTTCACCTGGGATCTTGTTTGGACTGGAGAGTGCCAGGCCCTACCCCCAGACCTATTAAAGCTGCCCTCAGGTGATTTGTATGCAAAAGTCTGAGAAGCAATAGTGCAGCGATTCTCAACAGGGGGCAGTTTTTGGCCTCCAGAGGACACCTGCCAATATTTGGAGACATTTTTGGTGTTAAAATTGTGAGAGGGGTCCGCTGCTGGCATCTAATGGGCAGATGGGATGCTGCTAAACATCCTACAATACACAGGGCCGCCTCCCACAATGAAGAATTCTCCTGTGTGCCTGGATGGCTCAGTGGGTTAAGCATCTGACTCTTGATCTCAGCTCAGGTTTTCATATCAGGATTATGAGTTCAAGCCCTGCATTGGGCTCCATGCTAGGCGTGGAGCCTACTTAAAAAAAAAAAAAATTCTCCTGCCCAAAATGTCAATAATGTGAGGTTGAGAACTCCTACACTGGTGTGATTTAGCCAGTGATTATCACACAGTCCCAGATTGCTCAGTGTATATCATTTCTTCTTTTTATCACCACCATATCAAATTTATTATTCCAGTGGCACTAATACAGCTGGATGCTCAGTGTATATCATTTCTAAAGTCCTTGCCTGTATTTCCACCTTCTCTCCTCTAGATTGTATTATGGAGAACTAAATCTGTCAATTACTAGGCATCATCATTTGCCTTGCCATGTCTTGCTGAATCTGCTTTCTACATCGTGGTAGGAGTGGTAAGTTTGAAAGAGTAAGCCCCTAGCAGGCAGGGAATGTATCTTACCAAGTGTTGTATCCTACCCATTTTGCGCTCTTGGTGTGAAGGCATTGTCTTCCTTTCATAAAAAAACACAGCATCTCTAAGGGTTTAGCATTAGAAAGCAAATCTCCAGGGGAGTCCTAGGGGAAGGTTGCTGATGAAACATCCCTGACATGTTCCTTTCCTGTAGATTTCAGCTTACCTTTAGCACAGTGTTCCTTTCCTAGAGCAGAGCTAGAAAGAATTTTTCCTAAAGCTTACTAAAGGTAGAAGGGGCCAACAACAACCAAATTAAGAACCACAGACTTCCAAAGTACCAAGTTCTGATCATAGGACAACTACTCTGCCTTAAGCTTGTAAACCACATCCTATTTCCATATTCTGGCTGGGGACCCCCTTTCCAAATCCCCAGGGGGAGGAATCAGTAGATAATGACTAGGGTTGATGGTCAATCCTTGGATGAAGTAGCCTTTATACTGCATCAAAAGCATTTTCAGCATATAATATCTATGAAACTAATATTTATGAGAAAATAGGTCTGGAGGCTTTTTAAAGAATTAGTTACGTCTTTTTACTGATTCAACAGTATTCACAACAGATATCTACTGAGCAGGGAGCATTTTGGAAATCCGTTAAGTGTATTTTGGGTTGTCACAATGAATTGGAGGATCCTGCATGGGGTCCAATAAATGCCAGACACAATCCTTTTATCAAAAAAAAAAAAAAAAAGAATTGTTCTCTTTCTCTTTCCTAACCTGAATGTTTTACTCTCCAACCTCATGCTTCTTATGTAAGTAAAAGTCTATTTGTATTTATCTGAATCTAGAACCAGTTCCATTTCACATGTAAACATGTGCTTGGTAGAGTTTTAATTCATGCTGAATTTTACAGGAACGCAACTAGTTACTGTTTCAGTTGTTACTTGGAACTTAATCAAGAGTTGTTCACCAATTCAAAACACTACACCACCTGCAGCAACTCTGCTCGTTGCACTGAAGTCGCCAGTACCAATTTACACGGGTGGCTGATGCACTCTTAGTGATTCTGTATCTTTCAAAAAGATGTACAAACCTAGCCCTTATTATGAAAATACTATATATAATGTGAAATATTAAGAAAAGGTGTTGAGAATACTCCATTGAATATTTGAAAGGGTCCATATGCACAGCATAGTTTTTTTCTAATTCATTTAGATGAATCCACCAAGATTAAGGAAAAATTATGTAAAGACACAGAGTTGGCAAAGGTAGAAACTTCAGAGATTTAAGGAGAGTCTGAAATTCATAAGACCGTCCCTGAAATGTTTCTTTTAAAACCTAATCTGAAAGGTATAGGTACCATTTCTTATAGAATGGCATAAATTATAACAATCTGTGGTAATCCAAACAATATGGGAAGAAAATTAATTTTACCAGTCATATAAAAGGTTACTAATTATGAGTAAGAAATTTTAAAGATTTCTTCTATTCTGTTGAGCAATAATATTGTATGTAGAAGGATCTACGAGAAATCGAAAGAGCTGAAAAATAGGCCATGAAGTGATCTACAAACAGAAGAATATCTGTTGGAAATGAATGCAAGTAACCTACATAATAATGAAACTTTGCTGACCACAAATCCCAGGATTCGTGGGAGTAAAAACATTGAGCAGGAAATGTACTTCCATACGTATAGACAGTGGATACTTGGCGTTGTGAAAATGTGAAATTCTTAAAAATTATTTCACAGGAAGTTTTGTCCTTTTGCAACAGATGGTCAGTGAGTAATCTGGGTTGATAAACAACTGGAAAGTAGCAACAGCCTTGTTAGTGAGTCATTGAATTTTTCATTGACGACCTCAGTCACCAAAAATCTTGTGAAAGACCCACAAATCAATGAATCCTATCAGTGCTATTGATAGAATTCAAATTAATGCCTTAAATATAAGATTACTTTGTAATCTTTGCAGTGACTGAAAAGGAGTTTTGACTGCCTTATGCTATATATGAAATAAGATAGTATTCCAAAGAAAATTGTTTTAAAATACTTTATTCTTTGATACTAACATGCAACTTTTGTTTCAATCAATGAAAAATTAAATTACTAATATGAAAATATTACAAAGTGATTTGACATATATATCATACGTGCCAGAAATGTTAAATGAAGTCTTTAAACTGCAAGTAAATAAGATTAAGATTACTAAAGAGGAAGGAATTATCACGAAATTTTTCAGCAAACTTATGTCATTTTAAGAGATGCTTTCTTGCCCAGAATTTTCACAGTTCCCATATCTGTAGCAGATGAGACCACGTAGGTCTAAAATACTGGTGTGGGATTGTATTGCTAATTTTCATGCTACTTAAAAACATATAATGGGGGCGCCTGGGTGGCTCAGTCATTAAGCGTCTGCTTTCGGCTCCGGTCATGATCCCAGGGTACTGGGATCGAGCCCCGCATCGGGCTCCCTGCTCCGCGGGAAGCCTGCTTCTCCCTCTGCTGCTCACCCTGCTTGTGTTACCTCCCTCGCTGTGTTTCTCTCTGTCAAATAAATAAATAAAATCTTTAAAGAAAAAACATAATGGTTAGATCTAGAGATCAGTTTGGATTTATAATATCAAATTAGGTGATTAGTCCACTTGAAAATGATGCAACACATTAGATAATTTGCAGGAAATGTTAATTGACCTGAAATGTGATTTGGGGGGACGTCCGTCTTCAACATTATTTTTTAGAGTATTCCCAACTGCACATTTAGGTGCAGAGGAGCAATTCCGGCAGAAGCAACAAAATGTAACAGAACATTTGAGATTTCTTTTAATAGAATTAGAACCTCATCAATTAATTAAAAAAAATATTTCAGATGATCACCATCTGTTTTAGCTTGGGTCTCACCAAAGGCAGACTTTGAGACAAAGTTTCAAGTTGTCTTGCAGCTGCCCTAGGAAAGACCAGTGGGAGAATAGGAAGTGACACAGGGAAAGGAAGGGTAGCCTCCCTCGGGAGGCAGTCCCAGAGGGCTACCCGTGAGCAGTGCAATTTCCCAGCACTTGCAGCCCACCCTGTGAGTGAGCAGAGGCTGTGGTGGCAGGGCAAGACTGCAAGCTAAGAGCTGCAACGAGGGGTAGGGGGCGCCTGGAGGGCTCAGTCGGTTAAGTGAGGCATCAGGTCATGATCCCAGGGTCCTGGGATGGAGCCCTGCGTTGGGCTCCTTGCTCAGTGGGGAGCCTGCTTCTCCCTCTGCCCTTTGATCCTCTCCCTGCTCATGCTCTCTCTCTAAAGTAAATAATTAAAATCTCAAAAAAAAAAAACAAAAAACAAACCTGCAGTTAGGAAGTAAGCCTCCACGAGGGTTAAGACTTGGGGCATAGGGCTGATACTGTTCTGCTCACCGGTTTCACAATCCTAATTGTGTATGGAGATTATGGTGCGGAGGTATGTGTGTGTGGGGGTGTGTTGGGAAGTGATAGGGTTGGTTTACCTTTTTCTTCTGGTCTTCCTCCAGTACCCACGCTAGTCCATTACCTTATTTCTCTAGAGCTTTTTCTTTTTCTGATTCATTTCTGTTTTCCATCACATATCAAAGGATGGGGTCTCCTGGATCTAAGTTCTAGAGACGGAGCGCATGCCCTAATGTGTGGTGGGATTTCGGAATAGGAGATCAGTTTTCTGTTGCTTCACCACTACCCATAAGGAAGTATTTTTAAATCATTCATATAGAGGCTGTCACATTTGTGAGACAATCACACTTCCTCATCTTCTCCACCCAGACCATCTGCTCTTTCTCGGAGCTAAGTTAAGGTTACTCCTTCTCTTATGTCCATACAACCATGTCCCATCTGTTCGCACCAGACAGGCACTTACTTGTCCTGCACTGGTTTTTATTCCGCTCTGCATCATCCTTCTGCCCTCTCATTTTTCTGTGCATCCTGCATGGCATCACTTCTGACCTCCTTACTTCTATATACCGTACAAACTAACATATTTATAGATGGATGCAAGTATTGTGCCTCCAGGGAAGTCACACCCAAACACAAACAGGTCAAAATAAAAATGAAAACCTAATAAAAGTATGTATTATTTCATTGCAAATTTTCCCCTTGTTTCTTTGCATCATTAGGATGTTATATTGAGTATTAAAATGATATATAGCATATTTTTCTTGAGTTTCATTAAGGCTATTAAAGGCAGAATTGGAGAATATTTGTTATAAAAGTAAGGGTTGGGTCACTTAGGATTGCGAGCCATTATGCTAGATATATGCTGTTTATGCCATGCATACATATGACAAAATGGAATTGGGCTTTCAATAGCCTGATGTGAATAAAGATAACGCAGTCTTAGTAATCTTCAAAATTATACATCAGATTACATTACATAAAAGACATTTTCTTATACCTTGTTTTTAGGTATATTACATAAATAGGAGACAAAGAAGCTTTTATCATCTTAATATGGCCATACATATTCCATAACTCTAACCATTTGTGAGAGTATTTATAATTGTACCAAATAGGATTATTCTGCTTTTTGCCCATTTTTCTTTCCTGAGAGTGGTTTTAATCAAAAGTGGACAGGATCTTGCTGGTAGTCACACTGCAGGGATAAAAGTAAAATGGATTCCTAGCCTCCCACTGCAGTGCTGTTAATATCAACACCCCTCGTTTCCGGGCCCATCCAATATTGAATATTCGCCATGAAAGAGAATAATGGATATAATGCTATTAGCTTCTGTTCCCCCCAAAGCCCACCTTGAGATAAGAATTGAGGTGCAAATCCCACCTCGGTACTTGAGAGGTGATCCCAGGAAGCACAATGAGGAGCTAGGGAAGAAGGCAGTCAATAATGAGCAGGTCACAGCTGTGGGGGTCGGGAATTAAATCCTACTAAAGACCCTTTCAGAGACTGAGCAGAACACACTTCAAAAATGTCTCACCAACAGACAAGAAAGCTGGGCTATTTGCCCAGCAGCCCTCCCTCATTAGATGAGTGCTGCTCCTGGGGGTTATAAACCACCCTGCACTTTCAGCCGGCTTCGTGTGTGGACCGGGCACACTCCTGCATCCAGAGAGAGCCCTTAGACAGAGAGACATAGGAGCTTGAAGGAGAGGGGTCCACTGAAGCTCTAGTGACCTCCAGGATGGGCAGAGAGGATATGGTTGGGACACCAGCAGCATCTGCTAAAAGTGGGGAAAAGGAAGTGAGACCAAATTGCCAATTCCCTTTATCCTGTTACCTCAGATCGCAGCACAGGACATTTTTGTAGTGCCAACGTGTTCCTTCTTTTAATGGATATGGCTACTGATTGGTACTACATAAGCGACTTCTCTTGATGTAGCTGCCCTAGATCCTTGCCAGAGTGCCAGCTGGATTTCAGGACATCATCAAAACAGGAAAGATAGGCCAAACATCATAATACCATCCCCTGACCAGGCTATGTCTTCCCAAACTGCCCAGAGGCCTCCCGTCCATCAGAACAAGGCCAACACCCACCCAATTCCCCCAGGGTTGTTTCAACAAAGTGAAACACCCCTGTCTCTCACTTGCTCACTTGTAAGACCTACTCAAAGATGTGAAGGTCATTATCGGCTTAAATGTTTCGTCTTGCTTGCCTGTGCATCTTCATGGCCAGTTTATGCTGATTGATTCAAACTGATTCAAACTCATGTTTTCAACGTAATGTTCTAAAACAAAATGCATCCATTTGATCTTTTATTTCTCCTTTTTTCCAAGGTGAGATAATCACAAAAATACTGTGTCGGAAATTTTTCATTATTCTTATTTCCATTGTTGGCAACATTTATTGTTGTAAATCCATAGAAATGCAATCGAAAAATGCATACACGGGAAGAATGTCACAACCACAGCAGCTAGTGAAAAAAGAACACATGAAAATATTTCAAAATTTCAGAAAATAAGCTAGAAATACAAAATCCTGAAAACTGATCGACTATTCTGTCACTTAATTTTGCTTATTGATTTTAGCTTTTCTTTTTTTTAAGATTTTATTTATTCATTTTGGAGGGACAGAGAGAGAGCATGAGCAGAAAGAGGGAGAAGCAGACTCCCCTGCTGAGCAGGGAGCCTGACATGTGACTCCATCCCAGGACCCTGGGATCATGACCCAAGCCAAAGGCAGACACTCAACCAACTGAGCCACCCAGGCGCCCCTGATTTTAGCTTTTCTACTTTTTATGGAGAATGAAGCCCAGGGCTCTCTTTTATCTTTCTCAGTGTTATTAGCTGAATTGTATAACCAAAAAAAGTATATTGAAGTCCTACCCCCAGTGCCTGAGAATGTGGCCTTCATTGCAAATAGGATCATTGCAGATGTAACTAGTTATGATGAGGTCATTATGGAGTAGGGTAGGACCTAATCCCATATGACTGGCTCTCCTTATAAGAAGAGACTCTTACAGACCCAGGGACATCACCCTGTGACAACAGAAGCAGAAATCGCAGCGGCTGCCACCGCCAGCCAAGGAACACCAAGGATGGCCAGCAAACACCAGAAGCTGGAAAAGGCAAGGAACAGTCCTGCCCTTCAGGTTTCCGTGGAAGCACGGCCCTGCTGACCCCTGGATTTGGGACTGACAGCCTCTGGGACTGTGAGGCACTAAAGTTCTGTTGTTTTAAGCCCCCCAGTTTGTGTACTTTTTATGGCAGTCCAAGGCGACACTCGGCTTTTCTCTTTAATTCATACTTTAAAATTTCCTCATCCATCTGCTATTCACCTGTTTCCCTTTGCACTTCCTTAATTTCTACCTAGGTAAAAGCTATGTTAAGATTTACTTCTGCCCAGCAACCATAGGGACTCGGTTTATGTGCTCTTAATAGCAACCCCATTGTCCCAAAGGTGACAATTTCTTTGATCTCCCATGTCATGTACAAGTTGATAAGATCGGGAACCAAAAATCACACTGGTAAAATCTTCCCACCCATCATGTCCACCAAATGTAAAATTGCTTTGTTAAGGCTGTGGGTTTTGGTCCGTCCAGCATCAAGGAGAGACTGTGACACGCTCACTCACCTGGCTCCAACCTCCCGCCTTCCCATGTACCAATCTCTTTCATAGTCATGACTCACCTTGTACTCCCTCTGCAGATGAATCTGTGGTCCAGTCACTAGGGCCAATTCTGATGTTAGGTAAGGAATGTGAGAAGTTCCAGTCTGCTGCTCTGTGATGGCGGCTGAATTCTACGCCCTTGGGCTCCTTTCACAACCTGTGCATTGCATTCCTTTATAAAAGCAGGTACACTCTACTTGGAGGTCATTGTCTAATTGCCTGTGTCCTCCACGCAATTGCAAGCAGGGCCTGTCTTTCATCTTTGTTTCCCCAAGGCTTAGCATGGTGATTGGCACACAGTAGGGCTTCAACATATATATTCAATTGAATGAGATGAACGAGGGAAAGACAATCAAGCCATACTTGCTGCTTCCCCCCCATTCTGACAATTGGACGGGCTTCAGATTGTCCAGATATCCAGCGTCTACCTCATGCCCCAATGAGTGGGTAGTGCATGCAAGTATGGACAAAGGATTTCCAAAACCATTGCAAGATAAATTATGTTCTGGGGCACCTGGCTGGCTCAGTCGGAAGAGCATGCAATGCTTGATCTTGGAGTCATGAGTTCAAGCCCCACGCTGGGTGTAGAGATGACTAAAAATAAATCAATAAACCTAAAAAAAAAAGATAAATTATGTCCTAGGAAAGTCTCAGAAAGTCTACTGGTAGAACCGCATAAACAAGGGGATTTAATATTCCCTTTTATGTTATTTCAGTGATAGTATGTATGTATAGAAACTGGGGTTGGTTCAAAGGTTAAAGTGAGGTGATCCTTCTGATTTGGCATTTTTTTAATTTTTCTTATTTTTTTTAAAGATTTATTTATTTGACAGAGCACACAAGCAGGGGAGTGGGAGGGGGAGAAGCAGGCTCCCCACTGAGCAGGGAGCCCGATGTAGGACTCGATCCCAGGACCCTGGGATCATGACCTGAGGCGAAGGCAGATGCTTAACTGAGCCACCCAGGCGCCCCTGATTTGGCAATTATTTACGACCTTATGGACGTAACTCTGGGATTGGAATATTTATTTATAAGGGATTATTCAGCAATGAGTGCCCCACCGGTGGCCAAAAAGATACAAAAGAATAGCGACCTGAGTTTTCTGACCCAGCAGATAGTAGTTTGTCCTCACCTGCAGGCCAAGGAGGTTCTACCCTGTGCAAATGTGCCAGACCAACTGGGACTCAGATGGACCCTGTGTGAGCGAGCCTGACGCTGAGGAGGAAGGAACACTCATAGAAGTGGTGGGATCTTGGGGCGCCTGGGTAGCTCAGTCGTTAAGTGTCTGCCTTCAGCTCAGGTCATGATCTCAGGTCCTGGGATCGAGCCCCACATCGGGCTCCCTGCTCGGCAGGAAGCCTGCTTCTCCCTCTCCCACTCCCCCTGCTTGTGTTCCCTCTCTCGCTGTGTCTCTCTTTGTCAGATAAATAAATAAAATCTTAAAAAAAAAAGAAGTGGTGGGATCTTGACATTAACCTTGGATAGTCCCTAGGACCATGTCGGTCTGGCTGAGTGTCCTTCAAGAGACCCTGACTTGGTGCTCCTATGTTCTTCCAATGAAAACATGCCCATTGTGGGTTATAATCCTGATCTCTCTGGTGCTGATAACTATTTTATTCCTTTACAGTTGCTCTCTGTAGTATCCTCAACCAAACCTGCTCCACCAGCCACCAGATGATTAGAACATCTGTTCAATATCTTCCTGATTTGTTATTCATCTCAGAAGTGAGTTTTTCAAATACCTTTAGCCTTCTCTTCTCCAGACTAAATATTTCTGTAACTTTTCAACCCTTTGATTATTTTTTTTAAAATTCTCTCCAGTTTTCGATGTATCCTTACACCACGGAGCTTAAGTAGTGTATGAGACTCTACATACAAGATAGAGGCATAAAATACCAATAATCATGACATATTTGTGATGATAACTGACAAGGTCTAATCTCTTATTCCAGACTTCCTAAAGGAAAGGAAAAGAGCTTCTAACACAATTGGCTGATAAACCATAGAGTTGGATCGACAAGGAAAATAATCCACCTGAATTCTTGAAATAAAAGGTTATCATTTAAAAAATTATTCCATGCTCATTAAGAACAGAACAACTTTTTATTCCTGGTAGTTTATATAAATTCCAGCTAACAGTCCATCATACCAAATATGAAAACATTGGGTTTTAGCAACAATTCTATTTGAAAGAAATGATCTGTGTACCGTTACCAGACGTTGTATGTTATCGTTGTGAAATGTGAACACAAATATATATGTAAAATAGAAAAAGGTAATTATGTCTTCTATGTTTTTTATGGCACCTTGCCATATTTCATATAAGACTCTTGGGAGAGCTGGAAGGGCGTGTGCGATGGTGAAGTGCCCAGAGCCTGGAGCCTGGCTTCAAATCCCAGCTCGTTCTCAACTAACTGTTAGACGCCCAGCCAAGTCTCCTTAACTCCTTTCCTCATCTGTGAAGAGGGAATGATGGTAATAATAACACCTGCCTCTAGGGGGCTTCTGAGCATTAAATAACTTAATACATTAAAAAGAAAAATCTCTTAGAACAGGTCCTGCCCATAGTAAGTTCCTGCAATTATTATCATTATAATTTCCGTAATTATACTCTGAACATTGGCAAGGAGGCTGAAACAGTTCTCAAAATTGAGCCTGTCTATTTGTTCCAGAACTCTTAGGAGACAGTTCGTTCCTCAAGTAGTAATTAGAAATGAAGACTCAGAACAGTGTGATCATGCCTTTTGACGAAGGCCCCAGGAATGCAGCTGGCTTAGCTCAGCTGTTAAACAGTGGCTCACAGTCGCACATGTAGACCAATCAAAATAACGGTGCAGAGAGGCGACAGGTACAAGATGGCCACTCCAAGGTGCCATGGTATGCCACTAACATTATAAATTGGACATGATATCGAGGGTGACCCTGGAGTTGTGCAACATGGTGGCATGGATCCAAACCACAGTAAGCAAGGGATCTCTCTGTCTCTGAGCAGAGACAAAGAGACTATTGTTCAGACTTCAGTGTGCACGAAACCAGTGAGATGCTTGTTTACAATGCAGAGCCCTGAGGCTCATTCCCTGAGATTCTGACGGGAGGCCCAGGAATTTGAATTAAAAAAAAAAACAACATTTTTAGTCATCTTCATTTTTTATTTTATTTATTTTTTTTTAAAGATTTTATTTGAGAGAGAGAGAGCACATGAGAGGGGGAAGGGTCAGAGGAAGAAGCAGACTCCCGGCTGAGCAGGGAGCCCGAAGGTGGGACTCGATCCCCGGACTCCAGGATCATGACCTGAGCCGAAGGCAGTCGCTTAACCAACTGAGCCACCCAGGCGCCCAGTCGTCTTCATTGTTTAGAAAAGCTTTGGCTTTACAAGAAAGTTGGGAAGATAGCACAAAGGATTCCCATAAACCCTACATCCACCTTCTCCTATTATTAACGTCCTATCTTACTATGGTCTATTTGTCACAATTAGGAAACCAATATTGATACATTTTGATGAACTAACATCCGTACTTTATGTAGATAGCCTTAGTTTTTACCTACTGTCCTTTTTCTGTTCCAGGACCCCATCCAGGATGCCCCGTTACATTGAGCTGTCATGTCTCCTTAGGCTCTTCTTGGCTGTGATGGTTTTTTGACTTTCCTTGTTTTCCATAACCTTGACAGTTTTGAGGAGTACTGGTCAGGAAGTCTGCAGGATATCCCTTTATTGGAACTTGCCTGATGTTCTTTTCGTGATAAGACTGAGGTTATAGATAGTTGGGGAAAATACCCACAAAAGTAAAATGCCATTTTCATCACACAGTATCAAGTATACATACTATCAGCCTGACTCATCAGCCTCACGTTGACCCTGATCACCTGGTTGAGGTCATGTTAGTCAGGTTTCTCCACTGGAAAATTACCCGCTACCCCTTTCATACCGTCCTCTCTGGAAGGAAGTCACTACGGGCAGCCCACGCTTGAGCAGGGAGTTATGTTCCACCTGTTTGAGGATGTGGTATGTATATAAATTATTTGGAATTCTTCTGCACAGGAGATTTGTATCTCCTCCCCCATTGTTTATTCAACCATTTATTTATATCAGTATAGACTCATGGACATTTATTTTATACTTTGGGTTATAAGCCAGTATCACTTCATTTGTTTTGCTGTCAAGTTATTTCGACTTTGGCCTCTGGGAGCTCTTTCAGTTGGCTCCCATATCACACTGACATACCCCAATCAGTGTGGGGCTTCAGTCAGCCTTTTCTTTTTTTTAAGATTTTATTTATTTATTTGAGAGCGTGAGAGAGAGATCATGAGCAGGGGGTAGGGTAGAGGGAGAAGCAGACTCCCCGCTGAGCGGGGAGCCCGATGCGGGACTCGATCCCAGGACCCTGGGATCATGACCTGAGCCGAAGGCAGACGCTTAACCGACTGAGCCACCCAGGCGCCCTTGAGTCAGCATTTTCAAAAAGCTCGCAAGTGATTCTGGTGCTGGTGGTCCAAGGACTGCACGGTGAGAAAATGTGGCTTGACGGTGTGCCGTGAGCTCTGCTAACCACAGAATCTCACCCGTTTGCTGATTCCTTCCGCAAGCCACCCCTGTCTACTGTACCCATTCAGCAAACACAGACTATCAGCTCCCTGCCTCCTCCCAACAGGCACTGTACTAGATTCTGGGAATGCAGAGCTTGTCCGGGAATTCAGACTTAGGTGGACATGCTATGGGGGAAATAGGAATGTGGCTAACAAGAGAGAGGAAAAGAGTACCTGCCAACCTTTTACCCATCTTCAGCTTCCCAGAGAGCTTTTCTAGAGAAAAGAGCGTATTAAGAATTGAGAGAAGATACAAGGAACAGAGGAGAATAGGGGACATTGGAGAGGTTGGGCTCAAAAGCACCTGTGGAAGATTTGGAATTAAACAGAAAAACATGCTTTATCCTCTGAGACTGAGGAAAGGAAATTGGCTATAGAAATTTTATAGATTGGCTGATGTTGGGGGAGGCATGTTTGAGGTCACCTAAACGGCTTTAATTTTCTTTCTTTTTAAAGATGTATTTATTTGTGGGCGCCTGGGTGGCTCAGTTGGTTGAGCGACTGCCTTTGCTCAGGTCATGATCCTGGAGTCCCGGGATCGAGTCCCGCATCGGGCTCCCTGCTCGGCGGGGAGTCTGCTTCTCCCTCTGACCCTCCCCCCTCTCATGTGCTCTCTCTCTCAAATAAATAAATAAAATATTTTAAAAAAAAGATGTATTTATTTGTTTTAGAGAGACAGAGAGAGAAGCAGAGGGAGAGGGAGAAGCAGACTCCCTGCTGATCAAGGAGCCCGATGTGGAGCTCAATCGCAGGACCCCGAAATCATGACCTGAGCCAAAGGCAGACGCTTAACCAAATGAGCCACCCAGGTGCCCTAGACAGCTTTAATTTTCTGAATGAAACAGGACGCCAGGTCATCCTTACTAGAGGGAGGAGTCTGGAAACACAGAGGCTGGAATAGCATTAAAGTTTTGAAATAGTGGTTGGGGTGCATCGGTTAGAATCAAGTCAGGAGACAAAACCACAGCAATAACTTGAAAAAAGAGAATTAAATACAAAGAATTGTTAACCTACTCCAGGATAACCCCAAGATACCACAGAGGAGCCAGCTACCACCTCTCGGGCTAGACAAAGGGAAATGCCTGGAATAATTAAAACATTACAATTTAGAGGAGTGGTCCCACGGGACTGGGACCCAGTAGTCAGAGGAGGGGGTGCTGGCCGGTTGGTGATGGTCAGGAGCGATGTGTTGCAGGTCTGCAAGTGTTGGACCACCTGGAAACTGGAATCGGCTGCTACTGCAGGAAGGCACTGCCTCTCCTGGGGGAAAAGGCATTGCTGGGGTGTTGCTCAGAGGAATCACAGGGAGAAAGGAGGTCACTGTGCCCTCCTTCTTCCTCCAGGCTTGCAGCCTTCCTGCAGCACCCCGAACTGGAAGAGCCCAATGCGTGGTTTGCAGGGTCTCAACCTAGCACCACAAAGCCAAGTAGAGAGGCATGGGTTTGGAACTGAGAGACAATGATGGTCATGGGCCACCTCTCAACCGTGTGAGTGACATTTAGGGACTCAATACACTTGTGGGTCTGTATACTGGCTGAATTTCTTTCCTCCCTTGTCTGCAAATCATTTCTTGTTCTCCTAGGCCTTTGCCATGTTGGAGATTTCTTCTCATTCCAGGGATCAGCCCCTGATTCCCTTGGTTGCTTAACCTCTTTCAGGAAAGTCTTGATGGACCACCTGGTTCAAAAGGAACCAAAGGGTTACCCCATCGATCCAACAAAGGGAAAAACAAAATGTGGTATATACATGTGACGGGCTATTGTTCAGCCATAAAAATGAAGGAAATTCTGACACGTGCTACAAAGTGGATGAACCATGAGGACATTATAGAAGTCAGTCATAAAAAGACAAATACCGTATGATTCTGCTTATATGGGGCACCTAGAGTAGTCAAATTCATAAAGACAGAAAATAGAATGCGGTTGGCAGGGCACGGTGGGGTGGGGAAATGAGAAGTTCATACTGAATGGGTACAGAGTTTCAGTCTTGCAAGATGAAGAATGTTCTCTAGATGGAGGGTGGTGATGGTTGCTCAACAATATGAATATACTTGATGCCACTGAATGTGCACTGAAAAATGATTAAGATGGTGAATTTTATATTCTGTGTATTTTGCCACAATGAAAAAAAAATTTTTTAAGACCAAAAACAAGGTTACAGCTGGAGGGAATAGGTGGGTGTGGGTGGCCCCTGACCTGGTGGGTCACATGTCTCTATTTGGTGGTTCATTCCTCAACTCAACTTCATGAGTGGCATTTTCCAGGTCTTGCTTCATAAGTTCCAATGAGCTTATGTCCTTGTTTCCTCGGCTGCACACATACCCCCAGATGCATAAGCGCAGAAACAGCCCTCTCTCCTTGTACCAGGGGATGATACTACTAGCTAATATATGTTTTTAACCCAAATTGTCTTTTTTTCTTAGCATTTTTTTCCGAAGATTTTATTTTGCAGTAATCTCTACACCCAACATGGGGCTCGAACTCACAACCCCAAGATCCGGAGCCTCACACTCCACCAACTGAGCCAGCCAGGCGTCCCACTAATAGCTAATATTAACCGAGTATTTACAATACGCTAGTCACATGTACTAACCAGAACAAACTTCCGTTGCAGACACTCTTCTCATCTCCATATTCCAGATGAGGAAACCAAAGCTTAGAGAGGTTGTGACTAGCTTCAGGTCACCTAACTGCGAAGGGGAGAAGCCAGGACTGAGCGTGCGGCCCAACCGCTGTACTCTACCGCCCCCTAGTGGGCCCTGGTTTCGCGGCGTTTTCCCCACACTGCACTGGGGCGGGGAGCCCCGCGGTGTCCCTCCCACTGGGCAAGAAGTCATTTTGCAGTCGTTATATTGTGCTTCCAGGGCGGTCCAGAGACACCCTCCTCCCAGCCGTGGCACCCCACTGGCTGTGTAGGGCAAGGGACAGCAGTGGCTGAGTTTGGCGCATGCCTAAGCGAAGCTCCCCCGGTGCTCAACCCCCAGGAGCAGCGCTGGTGGGAGGATTGTCCTGTGTGGGTTACAGTGTTCCATCGCTCCCTGCAGGAGCCTCTCTGATAGATGCGACCGTTTTCCTAAGCCTCTCTGGTTGTACGGATGCTTGGAGCCATAAAGAGACTCCTGGATTTCTAGATCCCAGCTATACAAAGTGTTTTCTGAAGTCAGCAACTCTCCAAGTGTCTCTCCTGATCTGAGTGGGCTGCATGGGGTTGTGAGTGGGGGATCTACCCCTTGAGAAGTGCCTTTCCCACAGCACACAGGGCCCTGGGGGTGCCTTTGGCATTTCTGGCCGGTAAGTCCCGGTTTGTCGGGTGAGCAGATACCGTCTGTTGTTTGATCCAGGATTCCCACATTGCCTTTGGTGGTTAATGTGTGTTTAGTCTCTTCTAATCTACAATAATCCTCCCTCCCACCTGATAGTTTATTGTTTTGTGTCGTGGAACTCTTTGGAAGAGTCTGGGTGAGTTGTTTTAGATGGTCTCCAATGCAGAATTTGTCTAATAGTGTCTTCATGATTGGATTCAGGTTAAATATTTTTGACAAGAATACTTCATAGATGACGTTTTGTACTTATTGTCTCATGTTACAAGGCACGAAAAACCTCCTTTGGGAATTACACACTCAACAAATATATATTGATAGTGTGTTGCGTGTTGAGTTGTGAACTGGGCTATGCAATGAGGATGCATGGGTGCCGTTGATAGGATTGTGAGGTGAGAGGTTAAACAAAACCATACAAAACCACAACAGCAGGCTTAGCAATTGGGAATCGGTTTGGCTACACATAACAGAAAATTCAACTCACAGTAGCTAAACCAAATAGAGGTTCGGGTTTTGGTTTTGGTTTTAATTTTGTATTTTGCACAGTTGCAAGTCCAGCGCTGATACGATAGCTTCACCATATTCTCTTTCTCTTTCTGTCTGCCATCATTAGGGGATTGCTTTAGTTCCCACGGACCCATGACTTCTGCCCTTCAGACATTGGACCTCCTGCCAGGCAGGAAGGAGAAAAAGGGCATGCCTACTGACTGCTGCGCTTTGAAGGAGTTTTCCCAAAAGCAGCACCGAGTGATTCTGCTCATATCTAATTGGTTAGGATTGTGCCACACGGTCAACCGCATATGCAGGGTTGTGTGGGAACACTGCTACCCTTAACAAGAACAGGGCTCCTGGCCCAGTGGCTCAGTCGGTTAAGTGTGTGACTTTGGCTCAGGTCATGATCCTGTCCTGGGATTGAGTCCCACATCAGGAGCCTTGCTCAGCGGGGAGCCTGCTTCTCCCTTTGCCTCTGCCCTTCCACCCCATGCACGTTTTCTCTCTCTCTCTCTCTCAAATAAATAAATCTTTAAAAACAAAAACCAAAAACAGGACTCTATTAGTAAGGAAGAAGGCGAGAATAGATACTAGGTAGGCAATTGGCAGACTTGGCCATGGAGGATAACAAAGACTTTTAATGGCTGGAGAGACAGCTACACAGATTAAACATGAAAATTGGAAAGTTCCCACCAACTTAGGGAAAAACCTGATTGTTCTGTAGCCATGGGAAGAAGTAGCCACTAGAACTGGTTTTATATCCATTCACTCGATCAATGACAGCTTGCCCCAGTGAACACACCTTTACAGGCTAACTAATTAGTTCAACCCCTATGTTATGAAAATAAGCCAGTCAGAGATTGGCTCACTTTATTTGTCTTTTTTAAAGATTTTATTTATTCATTTGAGACACAGAGATACAGAGAGAGAGCGAGAGAGCATGAGCAGGGAGAGAGGCAGAGGGAGAGGGAGAAGCAGGCCTCCTGCTGAGCCAGGAGCCTGATGTGGGGCTCGATCCCAGGACCCTGGGATCATGACCTGAGCCGAAGGTAGCCGCTTAACTGACTGAGCCACCCAGGTGCCCCTGGAGATTGGCTCACTTTAATAAACACACCTGAGTGCCAACCAATCAACAATAGCTCAGCCAGCAACTACACTCCTACAAACGGTGTTAACCCACTTATGCCTCCGAAAGTCTCCCAATCCCTGAGCTCATGTTCCCAAAACCCTCTGTAAGTCAACACTGTACTCCGCACAGAGAGACTGAGCCTGGCCAGCATAGCTCTCCCTTATTAGATAAGCAATGCGTTCAGCTTTGCTTTCTTATTTCAGGTATCAAGTGTGGTCCTGTTGTAATAAAGCCAGAATCGTATTTTTTAATTTGTTTGTATCCTCCATGGAGGACGCATTCCCCAAGCAAAATCTTCAAACATCTCCATCTGTAGCCTTAGTGGACAAGGCTCCAGAGCATGCAGAGATGTCTGCAAGCAATCCAGCAGCACAGGATGATGGAGAGAGGCAAAACAAAGACCCAGAGCACCTGGCATAGGGGAACCATCCAGATGTTGACAGGTGATCTGTCTGTTTAGAGCAGACCTCTTGCTTACTGTTCAAAAATAGAGGATAGAGGCAGTACACTAACTCAACAGTGTAGGGCCGGAGTGGGAACACTAGGGTCTGTGGGCCAGTCGGCCTCCCTTCCTACCCACCTGCACCCCGCCCCCAGCCTTGAATTTAATATTTTTAAGTGGTTACATTTGGGGAAGGGAAATAGCCTTTTTGTTGCGGTGGTGGGGGCGCCTGGGTGGCTCAGTTGGTTAAGCGACTGCCTTTGGCCCAGGTGATGATCCTGGAGTCTCTGGGATCGAGTCCCGCATCGGGCTCCCTGCTCAGCGGGGAATCTGCTTCTCCCTCTGACCCTCCCCCCTCTCATGTGCTCTCTCTCATTCTCTCTCTCTCAAATAAATAAAATCTTAAAAAAAAAAAAAAAGGATACTGCTTGTTGCGGTGGTGGTGGTAGTAAACTATACCTAACATAAAATTTACCATTTTAACTATTTTTATGCGTACAATTCCGTGTATGTTCTCAATGCCGTGTAACAATTACCGCTATCCATTTCCAGAACTTTTTCATCATCCTCAACAGAACTCGGTCTCCATTAAACAACAACTCTCCATTCCTCCAGCCTCTGGTAACCACTGTTCTACCTTCTGTCTCTACAAGTTCGTCTATTTTAAGTACCTCATAGAAGTGGAATAACACAATACTTGTCTTTTTGTGTCTGGCTTACGGGACCCTTGTTGTAAAATATTATTTCAAGATTTATCCATGTTGTAGCAGGTGTCAGACTTTCCTTCCTCTTAAGGCTGCCTAATATTCAATCGTATGGATATACCTCACTTTGTGTATACATTTGCCTTACTGGGGAACACTTGGGTTGTTTTCACCTTTTGGCTACTGTGAATAATGCTGCTGGAATATTGGTGCCTAAGCAGAAGTGTTAACGTTTTAAATTTATATGAGCAACTACACAATATTTTCTCTCTCTTGCCTCTTGGCATTCCAAGTCTGACATAGTTACTATCTGGCGCTCCGCAGGAAAAGTTTGCCAACCCCTAGTTTAAGGGATGGGCTCAGGACAGAGGGTGATCCTGGCAGAAGTGCATTCATATTGGCTTGTTGGATGAGGAAGAGAGAAGAGAAGAGTTGGTATTTGCTGGGAATGGACACGTGGGGCTTGCATTTGTTTGCTAGGACTGCCATAACAAAGTACCACAGACTGGGTGGTGGGAAACAACAAAAAGTTATTTCCTCACAGTTCTGGAGGCTGGAAGTCCAAGATCAAGGAGTCAGCAGGGTTGGTTTCTTTGGGGGCCTCTCCCTCCCTGGTTTGTAGATGGCTGTTTTCTCCCTGTATCTTCACATGGTCTTCCCTGTGTGTGTGTATCTGTGTCCTAATTTCCTGTTCTGACAGGGACACCAATCATCCCATTAAGGTGGGATTAGGGCCCGCCTGAATGACCTTATGCAGCCTTAATTACATCTCTGAAAGCCCTATCTCCAAACACAGTCACATTCTGAGCTGCTGGATGGAGGTTAGAGCTTCAACCCCAAAATTTTGAGGGAACACAATTCTGCCTCTACCAGAGCCCACACTCCACCCAGGAGATACCAGGCCTTTAAAAGACCAAGAAATTCTTTTTTTTTTTTTTTAAGATTTTATTTATTTATTTGATGGGGGGGAGAGAGAGAGAGAGCACAAGCAGGGGGTGCAGCAGAGGGAGAGGGAGAAGGAGGCTCCCCGCCGAGCAGGGAGCCCGACGTGGGACTCGATCCCAGGACCCCGGGATCATGACCTGAGCCGAAGGCAGACGCTTAACCAACTGAGCCGCCCAGGCGCCCCGAAAGACCAACAAATTCTTAATGCAACCTGGTAGCGATGGTGTTGGAAGTGAGGACATACACTGATGTGCTCCTGCCCTCATAAATATTGGCTCAGAAACTGGCTAGGTCTGAGTCTGCCGTGGAGAAAGCTCACTGCCATAGGGTTGCCGAGGACAAGAGCAAAGGACTTCCTTTCTGACAGAATGTGTTTTTGTAGCATTTCCTAGATTTTTTTTCTTGTGACAATAGAGAGTATCGAAAAAAAAAAAAAGAGAAAGAAAATCCATTATAATTTTAGCAGCAATTAACCTGAATTCGGGTAGGAGTGCTTCGGCTCTGCTGTGAGCCGGCTACAGCAAAATTGTCCAGCCCGGGTTTTCCGTTGGGAATCCTGCTCCCACACCCCTCTCTGCCCTGAGAGCATCCTTACCACGCTCACTCCCGTCCACAGTTATCTCTTCTCTATTTCAAAAAAAGTCATGACTAGAGGACACTTTAAAGGAACATGACCAGATAGACTTTGCGGTCCAGAAGTGATCTGCCACTCAGTGGAGGCAACTGGGGCCAAACTCATGTCACCTTTTTCTTTCTTCTCTTGGGCTCAGAGGCAGAAAATACTACAGTTTCTGACCTCTGACATGAAAAGAAAAGAAGAAAGAAAAGAAACCCAGCCCATAGGTCCCCATACTTCAATCCCCGACTGACAGAGCAAGAATAGACACTTTGAAATGTTTAGAACAAAAACTTTCACACAGACTGACCTTGTTTCATTTGAGGACACTGGAGCGGATTCCGGATGAATTCGAAGCAGCAGCGGCAATAAATGATCCAATTGCAAGAACTGTCATAAGACAATCCTTTTGAAATACTGTGAAGCCAGCAAATATTTCTAGTGCCCCCAAAACTGGTTTGGAAAATGTAGAATGGTTTGTTTAAGGTAGTGGTTCTTGACTGAATAGAAGAAGCTACTTACTTCCAAACTAGATTTAAGTACAGTGGATTGGATATTAAAAATAAAAGATTCAGGGGCGCCTGGCTGGCTCAGTCAGAAGGGCATGTGACTCTCGATCTCTGGGTCCCAAGGTCGAACCCCACGTTGGGTGTAGAGATTACCTAAATAAATCAATACAAATAAACTTAAAAAAAATAAAACATGAAAGGTTCAGGCAACCAGTGTATAATTTCAGACACCCAATGCCATTAGCATACTGTGTGTTCTCCTTAGATGTGCAACGCCCTCCTTTCCAGAACATCCTCTATTCTTTGTTCCCTGGAACTGCTGTTTTCAGCAGCATTTTCTTTGAATACGTTTCCTTGAACCCTCTTGTTCCCACCAGTTTTTCCCTGTGTGGACCTCGTTTGCTTCTCTCAACTTCCAGATTCTATATCGTCTCCTATTTGGACCTCACATTGACTGTGGAAGGAAGTACTAATGCCTCCAAAACTGAGTCCTAGACTTAGAAGCTGGTGCGTCACCGTGGCTGATCTAGGTCCGACCCACGGGGGAGGTCGCTCCCGTTGTCAGGTGCCTTTATACGGTGTCCGGCACGGAGTTTGGATCTGGCTCAGTAAGGTTAGATTCCATTATTGCAGACACAGGCTAGACCTGGCAAGACTTTAGAGGGTGGCAGTGGAGATGAAAGGGTAACTAAACACGGAATAGAAATAGAAATAGGCTCTAATACCGCCGTGGCTTTCCCCTTGGCCTCAAGGCTCATGGTGCTTTCCCTTTACATACGGGATCCCAAAGAGAGAATGCTTCTGGCTCGTCTTCTTAGGTCGTCCCAGCCAATTTCCCACCATCAGGTTCCTCCTGGACACCTTGGCCTCTCTGCGATTACACACTTTGCCATTTGAAGGGTAATATTAATACCTACGTTCCTGGTTGATTTGAATTGGGTTGAGAAGATGTCTACTAACTTGTCGCAAGGACTTCAGATTCATGGACTCACACAATGGTAGAGGGAAGAGAGATCTAGACATTCCAAATTAGAATTTCAGCTATGGAACTGAATTAAAGTGTCAAGGCTCCCCCAAAGGGAGTCTTATGAATTTGCTAACTTCTTATACTTCAGTGTGATTGACTCATTAACTGAGATTAGACTGTGCACCTTGAGTCTGGGGAGAGAAACTGAAAAGAAGGGAAAGGAGAGAGGACCATAAGGACAAAGGAATGATCGAAAGGCAGCTTCTGGAAACAACATATCTGCTTCCTAATTTGTCTTCATCCCTGTCCTAAGACACCAGGGATGGTTTTGATATCTTCCCCATCACCAATATCCTGACCTGAATTAAGATCAGGTAAGTCTGTGTGCTCTTTTCTCTTGCATAAAGACTGCTGCCCACCCAGCCTTGGTATGACTGCTATTCCACGAATAATATCAATGTACAATTCTCACACTCTTACCTCAGGCCGGCTCCTTCACTGTTGAACTCTATCTCCTCATCTTCAGCTATTCAAGAATAGATGCAATTCTTAAGAGTCTCTCCTGAAACAACTGTTTTCACTTCTTATTAGATGCCTAAAAAATATTTTGTTCAAAAATATGTATCTTTTTATATATATACTATTTTTCTGTTCCCCATTACAAAGACTCTCAGGCTGGCTGGCACTTGCTGTGCTCATTTCCTCCACCTCCCATTCTTTCTTCCACCCAATCCAGGTGGGCTTTGCACCCATGACTCACTGAAATTGTTCTCAGTAGGGTCATCAGGGACATCTCCCTGGCAAGAGCCAACGGTCAGTCCTTTGTCCTTAGCACAATCAACCTCTCAGCAACTTTGGACATTCATTCCCATCTTTTTTTAAAAAAAATTATACATCTTTCATGCATTCAGAAGATATAAAGATTAATACAGTAAACACCAGTGTACCCACCAGTCAGCTTAAAAAGGAGGAGGGGGTGGGAGGGATGGGGTGGCTGGGTGATGGACACTGGGGAGGGTATGCACTGTGGTGAGCGCTGTGAATTGTGCGAGACTGATGAATCACAGATCTGTACCTCTGAAACAAATAATGCAACATATGTTAATAAAAAAATAAATAAAAAATAAAATAGGAAAAAAAAAGAGTTATGGCTGGGACCCAAATGCAATTAGGAATAAAAGAACTATCTTTTGCCAGAGACGATGACTAACCTGATATTTTAAACTGTTTCCTACATATTGTTGATGCTCAATAAATATTAAATATTAGAAAAAACAAAGGACACCATTTCTGCTAGAAACTCTGGTGTGTCTTTCTCTGATGGCTTGTCACCTGCTACCTCCTGGATGAACCAGTCTCCTTCTGTGTTTATTATTCCCTTGCTAGCCTACATTGTCTCACTACATATGTGTATCTCTCTCACTACATATGTGTATCTCTCTCACTACATATGTGTATTAGTTTTAGTTTTATGAACTTTACATATGGTAACTTAATGCACATATTTCTGTGATTAGCTTTTTTTCTCACATTTTTTTAAAGATTTTATTTATTTATTTATTTATTTATTTATTTATTTATTTATTTATTGGAGAGAGAGCATGAGAGAGGGAAGGATCAGAGGGAGAAGCAGACTCCCCGCTGAGCAGGGAGCCCGACGCGGGACTCGATTCCGGGACTCCAGGATCATGACCTGAGCCGAAGGCAGTCGCTTAACCAACTGAGCCACCCAGGTGCCCTCTCAACATCATTTTTATGAGATTTATTCATGATGCTACTTGTAAGCATCGCTCGTTTACACTGCTATGCAGTGTTCCGTTGCATACTGTATTAGTTATCTGTTACTGTGTGACAAATTACTCCAAAATTTAGCATCTCAAAACAACAATAAACAGTTTCTATAAGTCAGGAATTTAGGAGAAGCTTAGCTGAGTTGTTCTAGCTCAGGGTCTCCCGTGAGGTAGCAGTCAAGATACTGGCTAAGTACGTAGCTATCTACAGGCTTGATGCGGCTGGAGAGTTCATTTCCAAGATGGTGCACTCACAAGACTGAGAGTTGGTGCTGCTTGTTGGAAAGAAGCCTCAGCTCCTTGTCATGTGGATCTCTCCATAGGGTTGCTTGAGTATCCTTATAACGTAGCAGCTGGCTTCCTCCAGAGGGAACGAACCAAGAAAGCAAGGCAGAAGTCACAATGACTTTGATCATTTCTGGAATATCCCATTGGTTATATAGGTCAGCTCTATTCAGTGTGGGAGGCAAGTACACTTAAATAGAAAGCACATGAATACCAGGAAGTGACATTGGAGGCCATCCTGGAAGCTGGCTACCACAATGACTGAATTAATCTATTTTTAGAATTAACCTGTTCTCTTGTTAATGACATTAATGTTATTTCCATTTTATTTTATTTTATTTGTTTGCTATTATAAACACAATTATTATGATCATTCTTGTTCAGGATTCCTGGTGCACATGGGCAATAGTTTCTCTAGAGGGAGGTGGCTGGGCCATAGGGTATGTGCATCTTCAAATCTATTAAAAAATACCAAATTGCTCCAAAATCGCCCCAAAGTGGTTTACCAATTTATACTCCCACCAGCAGTAAATAATATTTCCCATGCTCCATATACTTGTCAATACTTGGTATTGTCAGATTTTTAAATTTATGCCAGTCTGATTAAAATTTGCATTTTTCTAAATTACTAATGAGGTTGAACATCTTTTCATATGTTTATTGTTCATTTAGGCTTCCTCTAATGAGAAATGCCTATTTATGTCACCTGGTCATTTTTTATTGGGTTATGTTTCTCTTACTAATCTGTAGGAGTTTGTAGTTTGTATACACACACACACATATACATATTCTGAATTATATGTATATATGCACATATATATACACATTCTGAATTATTAAGCTTTTGGTGATTATATGTGCTGCAAATATCTCCTCCCAGTTTATGTTTTGTCTTTTTACTTTAAAATAAAAAAAGATTGTATTTATTTATTTGAGAGAAAGAGAGAGAGTGAACGGGAGAGAGAGGGAGAGAGAATCTGAAGCAGCCTGCTGAGTGCAGAGCCGGATGCGGGGCTCGGTCCCATGACCACAAGATCACGACCTGAGCCAAAACCAAGAGTCAGACACTCAACTGATTGCACCACCCAGGCGCCCCTGTCTTTTTACTTTTTAATACTGGTTTTCAATGAATAGAAATTTAAAATTTGCTCATGTTTTCCCCTCTGTGGTATGTGCTACTTATGAAGACATTCTTCCATTGACTGAGGTCATAAAGATATTTGTACTTTCTTCGAAAAGGTTTTCAGGTTTGCTCTTCACATGTAGATCTCTAATCTAAGTGGAACCTGTTTTTCTATGTTAGGAATTTAATTATAATGTTTGTTTCTATATAGATAACCACTCGCTCAAATTTCTTTCTTAAAACCCTTTCTTCCCTTGGTTCTGGGATATCACACACTCCCTGTCTTCCTTCCCCCTGACTCATTGCTTCTTCTTGGTCTTCACTGCTGCCTCTGCTTCCTCTTTGTGGCCTCTAACTGGTGGGGTGACCTGGGAGTGTCCTTCTTCTCTTGTCTACCTCGATTTCTCTCAACATTCTCTCTCTAGATATCTCCTCCAAGTCCATGGCTATAAATAACATCTGGATGTTGAACACTCCTAAGTTCTTATCTTTACCCTCTTCATATCTCCACATGGCTCACTCCTCATCGCTCGGGGTTCCCATCAATGTCACCTCCTTAAAGACCATACGATGCAAAATATCAGTACCTGTAACTCTCTACACACTTACCTTGCTTTATTTTATATCGAAACATCATCGGTCACCTCCTGACCTTGTATTAGAAATCTGTCCTATATTGTTTGTCCAACACTCAAATACATATGGCATGGACTTTGAATTGTTTGCCGATGCGTCTAAATGACTAAGGGCAGTGGCTGGTGTATCCTACGTGCACAATAAACATTTGTAGTAAAAGAAGCCATGATAACCATCATTTAATATAACACTTGACAGCCTATGAAGATCATTTATATGCATGATGTTTCTCCTAGCATCAATTTAATCCTCAGAGGCATGATTTTTTAAAAGATTTTACTTATTTGAGAGAGAGCATGCTCACACACACACACGCACACGCGAGCATGAGTGGGGGTGGGGAGAGGGAGAAGCAGGCTCCCCGCTGAGCAAGGAGCCCGGACGCAGGGCTCGATCCCAGGACCCTGGGATCATGACCTGAGCCGAAGCCAGACGCTTAACTGACTGAGCCACCCAGGCGCCCCCTCAGAGGCATGATTTTGCCTATATTTGTGAATATCAGCAATAATACCTCTTCCTGGGGCACCTGGGTGGCTCAGTTGGTTAAGCGCCTGCCTTCAGCTCAGGTCATGATCCCAGAGTCCTGGGATCGAGCCCCGCATCAGGCTCTCTGCTCAGTGGAAAGTCTGCTTCTCCCTCTCCCTCTGCCTGCCACTCTGCCTACTTGGGCTCTCTATCGCTCTGTCAAATAAATAAATAAAATCTTTAAAAATAATAATAATAATACCTCTTCCTTTGGAGGTCTCTTAAAATGTCTTACCCAGAACCCTTGTCATTCTCAGTTCTATGCAGTATTAGGTGTGTGACTGTCACTTGAGAAGATTGAACTGTAACCTCTCTTAGATGACTTCAGGCCATGACCTCTGTCATTTAGTTTTTCACATAAAAGGGATATAGTTGTGAGAAAGCAATTCAAATGAGTGCACCTTCGACAGTGTTTGAGTGTTAAATCTCAGAAAAACCCAGGACTATTAGATTAGTGGTTCTCAATCACTTTTCAGCCAGAATACAAGCCCATGGGCTACTCTTTTATACAACCCTAAACATTTTTGCTGGAAGCAAAATACTACAGTATTGGAATAATCCTACAAAACATTTTTATTCACCACAACTGCCAGAGTCACATTCCCCATTTACGCACAGGGTTATCTAACAGACATGGTCTTGCTTCAAAGGCCCTCCAGGAGATGTACAGACATTATCCAGACCTCTACCCACCTTACATTATTGCTAAGCCAGTGAATCTATGTAGCTGAACCATAAAAATACACATTTGGCAAGTTTGAGCGGCGAAAGAAACTTATTCACTTACTATGTCTACTGAGGGTTTTAGAACCTAGTACACCAGAATTTGGTCACCTTGTTCAAGTTACTAGCACTCTGACTCTTTCCACAACACAGATAGAATGAATTTGCACATCTCTCTCCCTGAGGACACAAAAAGGGAACTTGGGGCTGATATTAAAATAGATTTCTCATTCTCTGAGAACTCAGTGGGCTGTTTATGTTATCGGAAGTTCTGGCACTGCGGGTCAGGCTCTACTGGGTGCTGACAGCTCACCAGCTCAAAGGACATATTCAAGACAATGTGGGAAAGATTCTGGCACTTTGCAGAGAGGCAGTGAGGCCCTTAGGCCTGTTGACAGAGCTGTTGAAGGCGGGTGGCAAACTGTAAAGCAGGGAGCCCTGAACAGTCAAAGCTTCTTATCAGAGACACAGCTAACTGTCCTCACAGAAATCTCCTGCAGAGGTGGTTGGACTTAATGACACTGACTGATAGTGAAACAGAAACTGAATCAAGAGGAGTGCTTTGCCCCAGGGGGCTACAAAAGCACAACACTAATCTTAAATAAATTCACAAAACAGTAGCTGTGTCTAGTGCTCTAGATATTTAGGGTTTAAAGATTTTATTTATTTATTTGAGAGAGAGTGAGAGAGCGAGAAGCAGAGGGAGAAGCAGGCTCCCCGCTCAGCAGGGAGCCCAACTTGGGGCTTCATCCTGAGACTCCAGGATCATGACCTGAGCCAAAGGCAGCCGCTCAACAGACTAAGCCTCCCAGGCGCCCCGTTGTTCAGGGTTTAGACACGAGAATCCAAAGTCCCAGGAATTTCATCAGAGTTTAAGAAGTATGATGTACATTAGTCAGGAGAGGCTCACTGCCATATCATGCAATAGCCACATCTAACTGGCTTAACCAAAAAAGAGTCACAATCCAAGATGGCAGGTGTGGGGCAAGGAGCGCCACATGGTCACTCAAGGACTCAAGCTTCACTTATCTGGTGGCCCTTCCATCTTCTGGAGCCCTAGACTCCTCTGAAGATTCTCTGCATCCAACCAACAGGCAAGGGGAGAGGGACTCTTGGAAAATCCAAGGAGAAATTAGGGACCACATTCTACTGGCCGAGACTAGTTACATGACCACCTCTGTACAGCAGGGACTTGGGAGGTGCAGTCTCGCTGTGTGACCAGGAAGGAAAGGATAGCTTGATATTGGTGAGCACTAGCAGCCTCTGTTGCGAGCATTTGATGAATGAAAAGAATGAAACCGGTTTTGAAAACAAACTTGTTAGGGGCGCCTGGGTGACTCAGTCAGTTAAGTGTCTGACTCTTGATTTCAGCTCAGGTCATGATCTCAGGGTCGTGAGATGGAGCCCCAAGTCGGGCTCTGCACTCAGCACAGAGTCAGCTTCTCCCCTCTCCCTCTGCCTGCTGCTCCCACTGCTTGTTCTCTTTCTCTCTCTCAAAAAAAAAACATTAATAAAATCTTTTAAAAAATGTCTTCAATTGCTTAGATTTTACATAGTCAGAAAGTATAAATAATTCTCTGCAAGGTACAAGTGAATAAAGATAGATTAATCTTCCCAGAATTAATCTGTATTCTTTGCAGAGTGATGTCAGCTATGTGGTGGAAAAGTCTTCTACCATCTTCCCCAGAAGGAACACCAATTTTGACAGTTGCCCACGGATGAGAGTGCTTTTGGGGAGGTCCAGGAGTTTAGCAGAGAGGCTCTAGCACATCACTGAAGAAAAAAAATCAGGAGTGGACACATGAAGATGGTAAGAGGAACAGTTTTATTTTACCCACATTGCCCCTCTTCCAAAGTGGAGCAGCTCGGTGTCAAGAGAGACCTTGTCAGCTGGCTGGCAACTTCTCCCATGGGGGAAAGTGAAAGTATGTGAGTGAACGCTTGGCTTCCCCAGCTGTGGGGAGAGACCCACTTCTTTCTCAGCCCATCCAGAATACTGAGGTCTGCGGCATGACTGGGGCGGTGGGGGTGGGGGGCGGCTGGGAGAACAGCAGCCTGGGCTCTTGGAGGGCAGCAGAGGGACATGGATCCTACTAAGCTACTAACTGTTTCTACAAGTCCATCAGGAATCCCACCCAGAAGCCACTGGGGACATCTTGCCTGCAGATCCATACAGATACAGCAGTAAGGGCAAGATCCCTTAAAGTACTATCAGCCTGCAAAACACACTGGACTTCAAGGCTAAAAACCAAGGGTTGGCTCTGTCCTAAGGCAAGCTAGTGCCCACACCTGTGAAATGAGAGCTAACCATTTTCCTTTATTTCAATACAGCAGAAGCAGAATGCTTGTAGATCATTCATCCCAAAACTTCTTCAAGCCATGTTCTTTCATGTACATGCACCTTCAAGGGGTCCCTTTCCCTCAGAATCTGAGATCTTTATGCTCTGGCCCCAATCAACTTTTCCAGGCTGACCTCCAAGAACTCTCCTGCCATGTTTTGTGTTCCAAATACACCTGATACTCTGTTCCTGCACTCACTCCTCCCCCTCTGCCTCTGTGCCCTCCCTCCCTCCCTCCTTGGAGAATGAACCTCACCACTCTCTTTCATATTCACCAGTGGAAATCCCATCTATCCTTCAAGGTCCAGGAAAAAGGCCTTTTCCTCTGTGAAATTTCCCCTCATCCATCTGAATCTCCACAACACTTGGGGACCCTCTCTTCTGTCAAGTACTTCGTTACTTATGTTCATTGTTTCCTATACCTAGACGAGGGATACCAACATGAAGAAATGATGTTTCTCTCAATGGTGTATGTATCTCCTTCAACTTTCTGTTCCCCCATACAGCCTAGTAAGATGACTTTCACCTAGGAAAAATACAGGAAACATTTATTACATATTTCATTGGACTTACAATGAAGCACATTAATGATACCAATATTTGTCAACAAAAAACAACTTTCACTTACAACACTTAACTATGTGTTAGACTCTGTCTTAAGAACTTTTCATGTATTATATCATGTAATCGTCATGTAGATATTGCAATATAAATAATATTTATATTTATTTTCAGTTTGCTTGACTATTTTATAGCTATTTTATATTTGGCTACTTTATGTATAACTTAATAACTCACTAACTTGTAATGTAGAAGTTCCAAAATTAAAATTAATTATTGGAGCAAATACAATATAAACTTTCCCATTTAGGCAGACTCATGTTTAGGAATTTCATATTGTTTTGGTTAAAAAAGGCTTTTTAGAAAAAGATTTTATTTATTTATTTTGAGAGAGAGAGGGAGAGCATGGACGAGCAGGGGGAGGGAGAAAGAGAGAATCCCAAGCCAACTCCACACTGAGTGCAAGCCCGATGCGGGGCTGATCCCACGACTCTGAGATCATGACTTGAGCTGAAATCAAGAGTCCGATGCTTAGCCAACTGAGCCACCCAGGCTTCCCTGATTAAAAAGGCTTTAACTTAAAGTACGTTGGTAGTGGGGCGCCTGGCTGGCTCATTGGGTAGAGCATGCGACTCGATCTTGGGGTCAGAGTACGAGCCCCATGTTGGGTGTAGAGTTTACTTAAAAAAAAAAACACCAGTAAATTGGTAGTTAAAAGAACCAGTGTGTATTAATCAAATGATAACACATAGGAGAGTGGTGACAATAAAATAAAGAAATGGGTTGTTGGTAGATTGTGCCCATAACAACAAAAAAACCCAGTATTTTTTCTCATTAGATCATGATTATCCACTATTTTTTAAAGTGGCTTTTAAGGATAAATTGTAGTGAATTCCTGCTCTGTGAGAAGAATTCTTTTCCTCTCCTGTGATTCCCATTGCTAACATAGGGCACAGGCCAAATGTTTGACCTCTTGCTCTGGAAAGCATTCTCTTAATCACATTCTTAGTTATTCTGTCAGCAAGCCAGAAAATGGATTTATATTTAACATGCAATCCACAGTAGTACTCCTTGAAACTGTTGATTTTTATAGTCAGCCTAATCACCAAGTTCACTGTCTGGTCATTGCCAAGGAGGTTGCTCACTCCTTGCTCCCCTTGCTCACTCATTATAGCTAGGTTTCTCTTTCTTTGATTGTGGTATAATATATTTAACATAAAACTTGCCATTTTAACCATGTTTAGGTATACAGTTCAGTGGCAGTAAGTACATTGGTGGATGGTTCCGCAATCATCACCATCATCCATCCCTACGACATTTTCATCAGCCCCAACTCTGTACCCATTAAACAATAACTCTGCATTTCTCCCTCCCACTGGGGAGCAACCTGGCAACCACCATTCAGTTTTCTGTCTCCGTGAATTTGACTATTTTAGGTACCTCATGTAAATAGAATCAAACACTAAATACTTTTAAATCATCTCCTTCCTTAAAAACAAAAACAAAAACAAAAAACCCTCCCAAAAAACTAAAAAAAACTCATGTGTTATATAAATCTTAAACATCTTTTATTTTTTTTTATTTTTATTTTTTCTGGTTGTCAAATGATCCTTTATTGAAACATTTTCCTTTGTAGTTAACTAGCCGGGCATTCCAGCGCACCACTGTTGATGTCATCTATGATGTCATGAGGGTGGCGGCCATCTACATTGCCTCCCACAGACTGGGCAGTCCCCAGGATCTCTTTAATGGTTCCAGAGAGTTCTCTCGCTAAAGATCGGTGTCGCATCTGTTGGGCAATATTGACAATCTCATCAAAAGTGATATTTCCACTGTGCTTAATGTTTTTCTGCTCCTTTCTGTCTCTTGGTGGTTCCTTGAGGGCTTTGATAATCAGGGCAGAGGCAGAAGGTACCACTTCAATCTGGGCCTGTCTGTTCTGAATGGTCAGTTTCACCGTAATCCTTAGGCCCTTCCAATCACCGGTTGCCTTGGCGATGTCATCACCAACCTTTTTTGGAGACAGACCCAGCGGGCCTATCTTCGGGGCCAGGGCAGACGTGGCACCGACTTCGCCACCGGTGCACCTCAGGTACACGACTTTGATCTCGTTGGGGTCGAACTTAGGCGGCATGGCGGAGGTGGCTGGTGTCGGATGAACCCGGATTCGGGACGACCGAAGAAAGTTGCACCTTTGCCTCCCCGAGCCGAAAGCCAAAAAAGTTAAGCATCTTTTATTAAACAAATTGGTTGAATTTATTGAAAAGACTAAATAAATCCCCTCCATCCTGGGGCTCCTGGGTGGCTCAGGCGGTTGAGCATTGAACTCTTGGTTTCAGCTCAGGCCCTGAGCTCATGGGTCACGGGATCAAACCCCACACCGGGCTCCATGCTCAGCGTGGAGCCTGCTTCTCCCTCTCCCTCTGCCCTTCTCTGGCCCACGCTCTCTCTCTCTCTCTCAAATAAATAAATAAATTTTTTTTTTAACTCCCTCCATCCCTCAAAGAAAGATTGCAGATGAGGGATTATTTGACCTATATGTATACCAGAGCTTCATCAACATAGGCTAGCACCACTTAGAGTTTCCAGAAAAGTTTTACTCCCCGGTCATAGGAGAGATATCCCAAGAATTCTGGGATTTCCCCAATCTCTAGGAAAGAAGATTATGCTTTTTGATTGTGAAAGTAAGAGGTTTTGGTTTTGGTTTTTCCCATCCCTATCAATTTAGGAGAATATTTGCTGAGGGGAACACATTGTTTTTTTTTCCCACATCAAATCAAATGACTAAAGCTAACTGGTTAAAAATTTCAGTGTTTTTTTTTTTTTTTTTAGAGGTAGTCCAGTTTTACTAAAAATGAATGATTGGTTTTTAGTTGGCCTCAAAAATGTCATTAGAAAATGCACAGTTATTTCCCTTATTTTATGTAACAATTGTTGGCATACGGGCTTCCTTTTAGTTTCTAAATGTAAATTTAGACAAAGGGAGCTATTTATTTTAGTACAAACACCTTTTTTATTTTTTTCCTTCAGTGTTGAAAAAGAAAGTATACTATGTGGTTATCTCATGATAACCTCATGAGCCTGGCCTGACATCTCAGCTGTCCTTTGACCCCTGCAGCCATTGCAACAGAAACCACCTGGCTGCCCGCAGGTGAGAACTGGCAGCCCCCTGCTGCAGCTCCTTCCGGCGCTTCTCCTTTTCTGCCCTGAAAATGTCTCCTTGGCACTCAGGTATGTGCAACCTGGAAGTATGGCGGGGGGGGGGGGCGCCAGGGGTCATTTTCTATGTCAGTTTGGTGACACGGTAGTCCCTGATACTTGATCAAACATTATTCCAAAGGTTTCTGGGAAGGTGTTGTTTGATGCGATGAACATTTAAATCAGTGGACTTTGAGTAAAGCATCCAATCAGCTGAAGGTTTTAAGGGAAAAAGACGGACTCTCCTCCCTGCAAGAAGGAATTCTGCCCGCTGGTGGTCCTGTAGATTTATACCACGACTCTTCCCGAGTCTCCAGCCTGACAGCCTATCGCACCAGCTTTCAGATTTGCTAAGTCTCCACAATCACGTGAGCCAGCTCCTTAAAATAAATCTGTCTATCGTCCAGCTAGCTAGCTAGCTCCTGTTGTTTCTATTTCTCTGGAGAATCCTTAGAAAGGTGGGGAAGAGAAGTTAGTAGCTCATGGGGCATCTCTTGATCCAATGGGAAACAGGAGCCTTGGATAAACGCTTCCCCCTTATAAATGACTCTGAGGTGCTCAATCTGGCTCCTTAGAAGGTCTCAGCGGGATCCAGCCTCAGTTGGTCACTAATGTGACCAATAAGACATCTTCCAATTTGTTCTGTCTTCTCCATGATTTCACTCTTCTTAGCTGCTTGCTCTTGCCTGGGGATCACTTCCCAAGACAACCTACCCTCACATAAACCCTTGCAGAGATAATGTCAGCCATGTCTCTGTGTGTGTCTCTCTGTACTTCTTTGTGTCTCTGTCTCTCCCTCTTTGTCTCTCACACACGCACCAACACCCTTCTCCACGCCCCTTTCCTCTGTGTTGGTTTTGCTCTTCCGTAGGTTAAGCTTACCTCAACTGGAGTCAAGACACCCACAATTTTAGGCTTGTGTCTTACTAACTTAGCAAGCCCAGAGTGAAGAAGAGCATGTTTCCCCCAGTAGTGCTAGCAAAACTCCTGGCTTGATGCTTCCTCATTCTGATTCCCCGGGCCTAGGTAGTGGCCCCGCTCTGAACCAATCACTGGCTTCGGTCAGGAGCCTGGTGGTGAGGTCAGCCCCACCCAACCCATGAACTCTGAGAGCAGCAAAGGTGTGCCCATCCAAAGGGGGGTCCACATAGGAAAGCAAATCCACAGACTGTGGAGACTTAATTCCTCTTCGACCTCGTCTCTGCCTAAATTCATTCCCTCTTCCCCTCAAGACAGCCAGGAAGCAGTTTCTATTCCTTTCCTAATGACCTCCTGACTTAGCGCCAGGTGCCAGAGGACACTGGATGTGTGGCAGACCTCTTACCCAAGTAGTAAATGTAGGACTTCATCAAAATGACTCCTTCCCCTTCATTGCCTTACAAGCATTGGACTTCAGAACGATGGTGCCCCACGCAGGTCTCCCTGCCTCGTGATCTACCTCACCTCTCTCTTCCTCTGACCCTTTGGGTTTCCCAACACCAATTGACTGTCCTACAGTTCAGTTCATTTCTGACGCTAACTACCCAGCGTTAGCACAGACCCCACACATTAAGAAGGGCTCAGTCCTACAAGACTGCTCCCGCTTCAGACACCAGCTCGAGGTCCTGGGGGCCACTTGAACCTCTGTCCAAGTCAGCTGCAAATTCAGGGGTTCTCACAATGCCCCCCTCATGTTTGATAATTCACTGGAACAACTCACAGAACCCAGGAGTACTAGACTTGTAATTATCATTTTGGTATAAAGGATTCAAATAAACAGCCAGATGAATGGGGTGGTATATAGGGTGAAGTCTGGAGGGGTCCAGAGTGCAGGAGCTTCTGTTCCTATAGGGTTGGGGTATGCCACCCAACAGGTACATAAATTGCTCACCATCCAGGAAGCTCTTCTAAACCTTCGTGTTCAGGGTTTTTTCTAAATCAAGGTTTCATGATACAGGCATGATTGATTACATCATTGGCTATTGGTGATTAAACTCAATCTCCAGCCCCTCTCCCTTCCCAGCCGTTAAGGGTAGGGCTGAAAGTTCTAACCCATCTGATCCTATAATTGGGGTTTTCCAGCAGCTGCCCCCATCCAGAAGCTGTCTAGCTCCTACACCCACCCCAGTCACATCATTAGCATAGCAAAGGCACGCCTAGCTCTCTCAGGAAATTCCAAAGGTTTTTGATGCTCTGTGCCAGAAAACAGGGACAAAGACCAAATCCTTTTTTTACTATACCACACTCTTCTTTCAGGACTGCCTGCCTAGTGACCCACCACTTGCCATCTGGCGGAAGATTCTGGCTGCGGAGCGATGAAGATGATGGGCTGCAGACTCATGTATTGGGAACTCCATCTTCGACCAATGATCAATGTAATTGAGTTCCTTTTTTGAAGTGAATAAGCAGACACACTCATCAAAGTAAGCATTGGTCTTAGAGGCAGAAAAATGTTCACCTTTAGCCCAAAAGGCTGACCTATAACCTGCATAGTTTTTGATAAGGATGAAATAAGTGCTGGTGGCTACATTCTTAAAGGATCTCATGACGTCCTGCACGTCTCATCGATAGGTAATGTCAAACTGAACAATACGTTCCAGAGAAATCTTGCGGAAGTGGTTTTATGAGTAGAAACTTGAAGAAACATTTATGATCTAATACTCCATGCCTGTTCCCTCGCCCTTGAGTGCTAAGCAGAAGACCACCCGCTTCATACAGTGGAAGTGTGGCTCTTCCCGCCCCTGGGTCCTGTCCCCGTGCTACTTAAACTTACTTAAATTGAGTGAAATGTCTCAAGAATTCTTGACTGTTACAGTCAACGATCCCGCAACATTGCTAACTTTATTAGGTTCGTAAAGAGAAGTATATTCTCATTAATGTGACTTTGAGCTTGGTTACCCCTTTGTGCTAGACGTGGAGAGTTGGGTCCTCCTTCCACCACTTCAAGGAAGGACTTGATGCCCAGATGTGGGAAGCAGAGTCAGCAGGCAGCTGACTCTGTTCTATCAGAGTCTGTCTCCAATGCAGAGGGTGCCCTCACCTCACTTGGGGTCATGCCCTTCCTGGGCAGCTCACAGCCAGTGACGAGTAATGAAGGCCCAGTCATTTCAGCTCAATGCAAGACAACTCTAACGGGCAGCATTCACTCCAGAGCCGCCTGTCTGTTTGGCCAACGCCAAGGTCTTGATGGGTCTACACTGCCTTTCAACTTCTTCCTTCCTTTCTGCCTGACCCGATTTTTTCTCCCCGGAACAGGGGTCATAAATATCTTATCCCCCGAACTCCATCTCATATCTTCTTCTAGGGCACCGACCCTGTGACACCTTTGTAAAACCCTAAACTTGGTGTATCTGTGCGTCCTTCCCAACACTGGTTTCAACAGTAAGTGAAATAAGTAGGATGGCCCTACCCTCACTACCTGGTATTGGTGATCTCGGCTCCAGGTAGATTCCTTTTGACCCCCAATTTTCTCCTTGGTTAGGATTAAAGCACTCAAGATTATTGCCATTCTCTTTAACAAGGATAGTCTTAAGTGGTTTTTCTTCCTTTGAATGGCTCTCCTTCTTTTTCCTACTCAATGTGGAGTTGCTTGTGAGGAAATGGGATTCTTTTTGTTTGTTGGTTTTTAAATAAGTGATCAATTTAAAGGATTATAGTCTCCTCACAAACAAAAGTTTTGGGGGGCTGTTTTCCTCGGGGACCTTCACTTCCTTGGTTTCCCCTCTCACCTAAACACAGAAGCTCTTCAATGTAAAACTCTTACCCTGGGGCACCTGGGAGGCTTAGTTGGTTAAGCATCTGACTCTTGATTTTTGGCTCAGGTCATGATCTCAGGGTTGTGAGATCGAGCCCTGTGTTGACTCTGGGCTCAGCAGGGAGTCCGCTTGAAATTCTCTCTCTCCTTCTGCCCTCCCCCCCAATCTCGTAAATAAATAAATAAATACATAAATAATAATAATAATAATAATAATAAAAAATCTCTCACCCTAAACCTTGAAGCTCTTCAATCTAAAACTCTTGCCCTAATCTTTCTCTTGATAGGCAGTTAGCCTATTAATCAAGGTCCACCTCCAATGTCATCAGCTGTTGCCCACGCACATAAATTCTGTGTTCCAGCCAAGTCCATCTATTTAATCTTTGAGCATTAGGGGCTTTTCTAAAACCTTACCTACATCCATGCTCTCCTCCTCAGGCTGCTTCTCTCTGCCTGGGTGTACTCCCCTGTCTTTTCATTCCCACTTCTAGTCCCCCCTCCTCCATGAAGACTCCCAACTTTCACTTATTTCTTTGGGCCCTGAACACCTATATTTAGGAGTCATGTGCTACCTTGAACTCTCTGTTACTCTTTTATGTAAATGTCCTTTCTCCCCATCTCGACTGCATATGTACTCCTGTCTTGTGGAGAGTCTTATGCTCTCCATGAGTTTGTCACGTTCTCTGACCCCCTACATCACCCGCATGGCAGATGTGTCCGTCTTTATTGCTGCCTGGCGAGCTATCCACTGTCCTGTGGTTTGACTGAGCTCAGCTGAAAGTTCTCACGTAAGGGCTTTCATGCAGATGCAATCAGATAATGAGCTGAGTTCTCAGCCATCTGTGGTCCCCATTCCCCAGCTCCCCTGAATTGCAACCTTCAGGGGATCCCTTGCTTGGTCTGCCTGAAATAGGGCTTGCTGCTCCTGTTCATCACCGTGTAGTCACATGGCTACTCTTATACTTGGTCTCACTTCAAATACCAGCGTATTTGATCAGCATTATCAGGAAGTAGAATAGGCTTCAGGAGAACAACCAGCGACCAGGCAGAGTTGGTAATTTACCTTCATCGTTGAACCCAGCTCTTAGTTGGCAGCTGCTCTTCCTCATGTCCAGTAATGCTGTGCACTAATTTTACTGTCAAAGGGATACATGAAAAAGACAGATTAAAAGACTCTCAGAGATTCCCTTGAGACTGGCTTAAATTCCGAGAGGAGATCATTCTATATAACATTGTTTTCTTCCTCTCAGTAACATTTTCTTTCCATTGTATGCCAACACCCATCCTGTGGCATAGAGGTGTTAATCATCCGTGTGGAATTTTATGTTTTCAAAGTCTCTGAAAAAAACCAGCCCTCTCCCCTGCCCCCACCAACTGAGCTCACAGACCATGGCCCTCTGGACATGTACAAACCAGTCTGATTTTTTTTTTTGTTCTTGGGTTACCAGCCAAGTTGCTAAACTGACTTGACTTGTGGGTTAAATACCTGTGGATTCAGGGAAAACTAGTCAATCTCATTTAAATCAATCCTAGACACGGAGCTGTTTCCCCAGGGATTGCATAGTGTGTGCTGAGGTCCCCAGCAGAGAAGACAAGCAGACGCTGGGTGAGGCGATGACATGGCAGGTGTGATGTTAGCACTCTTGGTCTCTAAGTCGCGACCTGTGAAAGTACGCAGAGTAGTAACGCCTGTTTCAGACGTGCCAAGTGTATAGTTTGACTCAGCATTTCACTTCGATGGGAAGAACCTCAAAAGGCGATGAACGAACAAGACCTGAATGTGTATCACGTTACGAAACCAGGCATGTGGAATCATGTTTCCAAAACAGGTTAGAGACTTGCTCCCCCTAAAATTTTGTCCATCTCAGTATGTGGCATCACTGTCCATCCAGTTATTCAGGCCAGAGCCTCAGAGTCAACATCTCTTTCCCTCACCATACCCACCCCACTCCACCCTCCCCGCCATGTTTGCTATATCAGCCCAGGTCTAGCCTCACAATCCCATTCTCAGACCTACCACTCATCACCACATCCACCAACATCGCTCCAGCCCAAGCCAGCTGGCCCTCCTACGTGGACAACTGCAATAGTCTTCTACCTTATTCATAGATTCAACCAAAAAATATTTTTTAATTTCTGCAAGACAAAAAAATACCATAATAAAATCAACGACAACTGACTAAACAGGAAAAATCCCTCTCTCCCGCCACAAAACCAAGTTTAGATTCCTTAATATATAAAGAGTTAATACAGTTTATTATTATTATTTTAAAATACAGTTCATTATTTAAAAGTAAATATTTAAATAGAAAAATGGGCAAATTATTTGAGCACTTTGTAATGAAGGAAATATAAATAATTCATAAATAAATGATAAGATGCTCAGTCACACCCTAACAAGAAAAGTGAAATTCAAAGTTTAATGAGATCCTGTTGACGCTTACAAGATTGGAAAAATTCACAAAATTTAACAATGCCCTGAGGCTGATGGAGGAACTGATGGTGGTGGGAGGATAAATTGGTCCATTCTCTTTGGAGGACAATTTAAAAAGTAATAGCAGATTGTCACATGCATTTACTTTTTTTTGACCTGGCAATGCTACATCTAGAATTTTATTTTACAGATATATTTGCACAATATAAATGCAAATACATATTGAAGAACAAGAAAACCCAGCCAAATGCCCACTGGTAGGGAACTAGTTAAATAAGTTGTGGTATATCCATGGAGTGGAATACTATGCACCTGTGAAAAAGAATAAAACAAAGTGACTTGGTATTGATAAGAGAAAATTTCCTAGAAGTATTATTAAATTGTAAAAAGCAAGATGCAGAAGAGCATACAAAATATGCTATCATGTCTTAAAATATGGGTGTGGAGATATACATATATTTCTTGCATATGTGTAGACTGTTTCTGGAAGGATATACAAGACAGTGGTAACAGTGGCTGCCTCTGGAAATATGATCAGAGAATTAGGGGTAAGGAAGAGGAGACTTGCTTTTTACTATATTTCTTTTATGACATTCGAATTTATACTACATTAGAGGATTACCTATTTTTCAAAAGACCGTAATATATCATTTAAAATTTTTTCCCATAAAAGTTTAAATGATCACTTTATTTTGGTAATATAAAGTTAAATTCTGAAAGATAAAGAGAAAAGAACAAGTTTTATCTTATTTTAAAGGAAAGCATTAGCAATGTTTTCTGGAAAAGTGTGAGATTTTACTTAAAGAAATAATAAGAAATTTCACTTCTATTATGTCTTTCTGTTTTCAGAATTACTACATATAAACTAATACTTCAGACAAAATAATAGCTAAATTAATAGTGTTTACTGTGAGCAATACTGTGTGAAATGCTTCAAAATTACAGTGCTGTTTTCATCTCCCCCTTTTATAGATAAGGAATGAAAGCTCAGAATTAACTTCTGATGAATTAGTTAATTCTGATGAATTAACTTCCCTAAGGTCACAGAGCTAGGAAGTTACAGAGCTGATGGAAACCTACGCAGTCTGACACCAGAGCCCACATTCTTAACCACTGTACAGTTTATTTATTGTGTTATTAATGACTCATTTGTTTCACACAAAACAACACTTAAGGGTACATAATTTCCAATTCAAAACAAATACTTATCAGGAAAAAGCATCTAACTTGACCATAGGAAATAAAAACACAAGTGTTGTAAATTCGTAAGTCCCATAAATAAAGCCATGATACTGTTACTGATTTTATGGTCAGTGATTCAGAAAAATAAAAATACCGTATTTTAAGACACTTGAAGAACAATTGGGAAATATGACAGCTGGGTTATACATATAGTACACATGATTTTGGTTTATATTCTTTTTTTTAAGATTTTATTTATTTATTAGAGACGGAGCACGAGCAGAGGGGGAGGGGCAGAGGAAGAGGGGGACTCCCAGATGAGCAGGGATCCCAGGACCCTGGGATCATGACCGGACCTGAGCCACCCAGGTGCCCCTGTGTTTATATTCTTGACCTTCATGAAATCTTTTGTTTTTATTTTAATTTAATATTAGTTTATATCAATGTAATATTTGTTTCAGGTTTACAACGTAGTGATTCAACAATTCCATGCATCACCTGGTGCTCATCACAGGTGCGCTCCTTCATCCCCATCACCTGTTTCACCCATCCCCCACACCCCTGCCCTGTGGTAACCATCAGTTGTTCTCTACAGTTAAGAGTCAGTGTCTTGGTTTGTTTCTCTTTGTCTCTTCTTCCCCCTTTGCTCATTTGTCTTGTTTCTCGTGACATCTTAAAGTAACAAAGAAAATGCTTTAGGGCGGTGTTAAGGATTGAATTGTGCTCCCCCCACCCCCCATGCAAGATATGTTGAAGTCCTAACTTCCTATTACAGGTTGATTTGTGTTCCCTGAAAATTCTTATATTGAAGTCCTAATTTCTATTACCTCAGAATGTGACAGTATATGGAGAAAGGGTCTTTACAGAGATAATCAAATTAGGGTGGACGCTACTCCAGTATGACTAGTATCCTTATAAAAAGAGGAAACAGGACCCAGACACAGACCTGCACAGAGGGAAGATGGTATGAAAAGACACAGCGAGAAGGCAGCCATCTACAAGCCCAAGACAGAGGCCTGAAACTAATTCTTCCTCCAGGGCCCTAAGCAAACACTAGCCTCCCCGACCCATGAATGTGACCAAATTTGGAAACAGGGCCTTTGTGGATACAGTCAAGTAAAAATGAGGCCATACTAATTAGGGTCCCAATCCAACATGAGTGGTGTCCTTATAGGAACAAGAGATGACACAGACACAGGAGAAGCCCGTGTGAAGACAGAGGTGGAGACTGGAGTGATGTGTTTACGAACCAAAGACTGCCCGAGGATTGCTGGCAGCCCCAGAAGCAAAGAGAAAGGCGTGGGACAGATTCTCTCCTAGACGCTTCTGAGGGAGCATCACCCTGCCTGGCTCCTTGGACTGCAGACTTCTGGCCTGCAGAACTGTGAAAGAATTCACTTCTGTTGTTTGAAGCCCCCCAGTGCTTGTTGCAGTCGTGCATGTTGTAGCAGCCCTAGGAAACAAATATAGTTGGGTTTCCTCCAATCAGGTTGGTGTGGGAGTGAGTCGTTAAGGAAATGCTCCCCTGAGACCATTAACGGAGGGGTGAGGAGAGCAGACCCGGGAGAGGACGCAGAGCGCTTGGCTCAGTTCCACAGGCAGTGATGTCACCTGGCCCCTGGGGGACTCTGGGTTGTAAACGATGCCCACGGGTGAGCTCACCCTAGACAAGGGGGCCAGAGTTCCTGTACCAGCACCCTACCAGTCACAGGTTACAGACCACCCCCAAGGGACTTCACCTGCAGGCAAGTGGGATCCAGGAACTACAAGGGAGTTCTCCATAAAAGCCCAGCCCATGTTGCTTGTTGAAATCAAAAGCACCCCCAAAGAGGGGAAGAAAAAAAATGGTAAACAGGAATTCCAAGGGATCCAGGAAGAGCAACAGCATCATCCAACCTGTCGAATTATCTGCCCGTGGTATCTGGAGTCCAGGAGGCCGGGTGCTGATGTCTGCTCCTGCTATCCACTTGGGTAACTTTGGGGCATACATTTGCATCTTGGATCTTAGTCGACGTCACTGTTAAAGGGAGATAATGTTAATGCTTTTACATTTGTTTTTTCATAAAATGTTTGCTCTTTGGGGTTGATATTCAGATGGTATAACTATATATTGTTTGCTAAAACATAAATGGTTCTGTATTGGGGGATAAATAGCCACTCCCCTTACTACTTTGGTCCCCTCCCTCAAACCCCTTGCATTTCCCTACAACCCAGCAATGAAAATGCTGGGCACAGCTGGGCATCTCCCTAACATTAGGGCCCGTGTTGTTTCCAATTAGTTGGCTGTTAAAGATTTTGACTGTCATCCCCAGATCAAGCATGTGCTATGTGTCTAATCCAGTGATCACAACTGTGAGGGACAGAAAAGAATTAGACCATCTCTGCCTTCAAAAAGTTTAAACTTGGGGTGCCTGCCTGGCTCAGTTGGGAGAGCACGCGACTGTTGATCTTAGAGATTGCTTAAAAATAAAATCTTAAAAAAAAAAAAGGTTACACTTTAACTGAGGTGGGGACAAACACAGTTTAAATAATTAGGAATAATCATGTGCTAAACTCTGTGTCTTAGTCCATGTGGGCTGCTGTAACAAAAATACAATTGACTGGGTGGCTTAAACAATTATTTCTCATAATTCTAGAGACTGGAAAGTTCAAGGTCAAGACCTCAGCAGACCCAGAGACTGGTGAGAACCCTCTTCCAGGTTAATAGAAGGCTGTTTTCTCACTGTGTCCCCGCACGGCAGAAAGGGTGGGGTTGCCCTGGTGGGTGGGGGGCGTTCCCTTTTATAGGGGCACTAATCCTAGTGAGCCTTCACCTCCCTTAGGTCCTACGTCCTAATGCCATCACATTGGGCATCTGAACGTCAGCATGTGAATTTTGGAGAGGCACATTCAGTCCATAGTATTCTGCAATTCTAACACTAAAAAGCGAACATTTTCTGGAGGAAAAGATTGTCAAAACATAATACAAGGGCACGGTATTAATCTCCAACTTTGCTGACTGGTTGAGTCCAGCCATGACCCTCAGGTTTCAGTAAGGCTCCAGGACATTCAAATTAAAAATTCATCAGTCAGTGGTTTTGTTAATGCAGCTTCCATCACTTTATTACATTTTTCACAAATTAATCAGCTCTTTTCACATTGTGTATACCGACACAACTAAACTGAATACACAAGGAACCTGTAAAGTCCTCTACCCAGTATTTTCTGTAATAGGATCTGTGGCATGTTACTTTCTAGCAAAAAGAAGCTTTCTCAGAGGAAAAACAAAATAGCCAGGGCAAAGACACCTGTGATTTCTGTCAGTGTATTCCAGTGTATTCCAGGCCACGTGGGTGAAAAGGGAAAAGGAGATGACAGAAGATCCACCATCTTCCCAGTGCAAGGCTTTGAGATGCAAATTCATTTCCGCTTGACCACAGACCAAGAAGATGAGTGTTTGATGACACCACGTTGATTGACCATCTGGGTTGTGTTTGGTCCAAGTCCTCACCTCAGTTTCTGTTTTCTGTGATATAAAATATGACCCAAACCTACCCATGAATTTTGCCTAACTGGTAGTGTTCTCAAGGCCTAGCGAGAACCAAAGATGGCAATTAGAGCCAGAGAGCGAGGAGTTAGAATCCAGGACCCTTCGGGAGAAGCAGCAGGCATTGGGGAAAACTTCTCTCCTTCTTCCTGGTATTTTGAATAGGGTTTGGAAAATAATTTGAGAAAACTATGAGCCTCTTCACATAATTTCACGTTGACATCTAATTGTTTTCATCATAAATTTGACATTTCTAGACTATTAAAAATACTGAATATTAAAATACTAAAATAGTCTTAAACCATCACATCACTCATTTGAATAAACCCAGTGGAATCTAAATGCCATAGCAATCTAATAATTACATCGTTCATTTAAAAACACAGATCATCTTTACAGTTGGACAGTTCTCATTTCTTGTTTCCCTTCAAACTTCTATTTCTTTTCTACCTCTTCCTTAGTAGTTTATCTTAATGTAATTTTTTAAAAAAGATTTTACTTATTTATTTTAGAGAGAGCACGAGCATGAGTGGGGAGTGAGGAGGGGAGAGAAGCAGAGGGGGAGGGAGGAGGAGAGGAAGAGAGAATCTGAAGCAGACTCTGCACTGAGTGTGGAGCCTGATGCGGGGCTCGATCCCAGGACCTGGGCAGATCACAACCTGAGTGGAAACCAAGAGTCAGATGCTTAACCGACTGAGCCACCCAGGTGCCCCTTAATGTAATTTTTTACGCTTGAGAGTTTTTCTATTGCTCACCCTTTCATGATGCTTTGCAATAAAAATAGATAAATTTATTTATTTATTTTTGAGAGAGAGAGAGAGAGAGAGATTGAACTGCACTGGGGTGGGGAGGGGAGGGCAGGGGCAGAGGGAGAGGGAGAGAGAATCTGAAGCAGGTTTCACACTCGGCTCAGAACCCGCTTCGGCGCTCAGTCTCATGACCGAGAGATCATGACCCGAGCTGAAATTAAGAGTCAGATGCTTAACCAACTGAGTCATCCAGGTGCCCCCGTATATAAATTTAACTTTCTGTCACCATAAAATTGAAAGTGATAAAAATTTCTTTTGTATTGAGTTGATATTATAATTATAATTACTCTTAGTCCACAATTGATTCATAGAACAAAAATATATTACAAACTTTGATAAATGATAATTAAAGTACAGTTTTATTGGAAATGTTGCCAAAAACCAGAAACAGCCTAGATGACCATTTATAGAAGAATGGATAAACCAACTGTAGTGTATTTATACAGTGAAATCTTGCTTAGGAATAGAAAGGGACAAACTACTTATACATGAAACAACACAGATGCCTCTTGAAAGCCTTATTCTAAGAGAATCTAGACACACAAGAGCACATGTTATATGATTCCCATTTATATGAAGTTCTAAAACAGGCAGAACTAATCTACGATCAAAGAGCATCAGAACAGTGGTTGCCTCTGGGGCAGATTTGGGGCAGGGACGGGCAAGGAAATGATGTCAGGGAATTTCTGGGTGATTGTAATGCTCTGTGTCTTGACAGGATTTGAGTGACACACGTGTATACGTTTGTTGAAACCCACAGAATGGTTCCCTTAAGATCTGAGCATCTCATTGTATGTTTATTTTGCCTCAAAAAAAAATAGGAAACAACTGGCAACAAATATTGAATTCTAACCAATGACATGTATGCCGAAATATTTCGGGTGAGAATTTACTGATGCCTGCAATTTACTTTGAAACATACCTGGATTGATAAATGGATAGAGGGAAGGACAGATGGATAGATATGTGAAATAGCAAGCTGAGCAAAATAATTCTAGAATCGAGGCAATGGGCCTATGTACGTTTACTGCAAAATTCTTTCAACTTTTCTGTAGGTTTGAAGATTTTTGTAACAAAACATTGGAAAAAATTAATTGGAAATGCACCTCGTACTGAGATGGGTGAAATATCTTCAGCCATCTATTTCCCTTCATGTATCCGGGGAATGTTTTTTTTTAAAGATTTTATTTATTTATTTATTTATTTAACAGAGAGAGACAGCTTGAGAGAGGGAACACAAGCAGGGGGAGTGGGAGAGGGAGAAGCAGGCTGCCCGCCGAGCAGGGAGCCCGATGCGGGGCTCGATCCCAGGACCCTGGGATCATGACCTGAGCCGAAGGCAGACGCCTAACGACTGAGCCACCCAGGCGCCCCGTATCCAGGGAATATTAACTCTTGCTAGAATTAACGCTAGGTTTAGCATCTGCTTCATGCATATTTTCCTCTTTTTTTAAAAGATTTTTATTTATTTATTTTGAGAGAGAGAGTGAGCGAGAGAGAGAGAGAGCACATGAGCAGGGGCAGAGGGAGAGGGAGAAGCACACTCCCCTTCTGAACATGGAGAGCCCAACACACGGCTCGATCCCAGGACCCCGGGATCATGACCTGAGCCGAAGGCAGATGCTTAACTGACTGAGCCACCCAGGCGCCCCCATATTTTCCTCTTTTTAAAATGTAGGCACTATGAAAACATGTAAGTAGATGGGGAAATGGAGGCAGGTGGAGAGAAGGTATGCAGTTGAGAGAGAAGAGGGCCTGACCAGTGTTGGTGGTGTGGAAGGGGGACCCTGATATTAGAGACACTGCAGAGGTGGAGTCAAATGGACTTGGGGCCGAGAGAATGATCCAGAATCAGCAACCAAGTGCCTGTTTAGGGAGAGAAGGCAAAGCTATTTCAGAGCTTTCTAAGCCCAGAGACAGTCAAGTTGAAGATCCCATCAGTGAAAATAGGAAACACATTCTGGGAGCAGAGAGAAGTCATCTCTGAACATTTTTATCTTCAGGCACCAGAGGGATACGCAGAGGGAGAGTCCGAGCAGGAATTCAGAAGTGTGTATGAAGTGTAAAGCAGGTTCAGGGACAAAGAAGTTGATTTGCACGACGGCTACGTAGCAGATGTCATTGCTCCAGGGACCCAGCCAGTGCTCACACTGAAGCTTCGCAACATCCCCTGTGGGCCCGGCAGTGAGGTGCTGTGGGGGACCAGGCACGGAGTCCGAGGAAATCAGCAAAAAATGGAGAGAGTCTAGGACTCTACCTACCCGAGGGATGATTGACAGAGAGTAGACGGTGGAGAGGAAGAGAATCGGGGGAATAAAGCCTCAGTGATGCTGAGAGAAGGGAGAGTTTCCAAAAGGAAGGGATGGTCAGACGATGACGTTAAGGGCTGTACAGGTTAAGTAAGATGAGCCCTGAAATGGGGCCACCGCACGTTACCAAGAGAGAAGCCGTTCTCCACCTGGGCAGTCTGTCCCTCACGCCTGGGAGGATGGTGCTCCCAGCATCTCGTGGCGGGGGGGCGGGGGGAAGGACACAGGGAAGCTTCTGAACATCCTGCGATGCACGGGACCCATGACAGACTTGTTCCGCCCCAAATGTCGACAGTGCAGAGGGGGAAAACCCTCCTGATACAGCAGCCCTGGTCCCTGGATTTTCTGGGCTAAATCCATCTTCAGACATTCACATCAGAGCATATGTCTCAAATACGGACTTAGCAGATGTGTTCCCCAGTGTTGGGAACCTTGAGGGGAACCATCCCTCGAATTTTAGCCAGAGGGATGCGATCTGCGTTCTGCTTTATTTTGGAGTCTGTATCCTATTGGCTGCCTCGTCTCCACTCCCATTTTTTGGACTCTTAGACTAATGTTCCCGAATGATTCTTAGTCTTCCATGATCTCCAGGGAACCCTGCCTCATCCTGCCTTCTACCTTTGGACAAAAACTCTCACATACATACCTACACACACACACACACACACACACACACACACACACACACACGTGTGCGCCATTTTGCACACATCCTATCCCCCCCCGACATCTCTAATTTCTCCACTCATTGGGCTGGTCTATTTGCTGCCACTTCCCTGCTCCTCCCCGTCCCACACTCTACACTCAAGAGCCATTGGTGTCCCACATACTCTAAGGTTTGAAAATTATGTGCCGGCCTGACTCCTGGATGAGAATTGGAGTTGACGGTTTTCTGGAAAACAAACAAAATTCATTCCTTCTCATCTGGTCCTCTGTATCCCCTCCCCATAGAACTTTGCCAGTGAATTTGTAAATTGGTTAAGATCTACTTGACTCAATTCCATATTGTTCACAGTGCTGATTTTTCTCTTTCCTGCCACAGAATTCCACTTCCCTGCTTTGGCTATGAGACCAGAGGGTCACACAGCAATTTTAAAAGTGAAAGACTTACATTAAATTGCTCTCCTGTCTTACTACACTCCATGGCACTTCTTCATTTCCCCTCTTCCTCCACCCACCTGTTTGTATTGGGCCAGAAGAGCTCCCCTGCTTTTTGGCTCCAAGGCTTTGACTCTGGGGCTTTATTCAGAGTTACTTTCATTCCGAGTTTTCCAGGGAATTAGGGGAAATAAGGTGCTGTGGCCGCAGGGCTGTTCTCCACTGGCCAGTGTATCACACGCATACCCTCGGAGTCTCCTCTGGCTTAAGAGCCACAGGAACTGAAAATCGTAACTGAACTTTTTATAATCAATCTGAGCACTGGCAAGAAGTACAGCCACAGTTTCTTGGGAATTCTTTTTTTTAAGATTTTATTTATTTGATAGAGAGACCCAGCGAGCGAGCGAGAACACAAGCAGGGGGAGCGGGAGAGGGAGAAGCAGGCTCCCCGCTGAGCAGGGAGCCCGATGCGGGGCTCGATCCCAGGACCCTGGGATCATGACCTGAGCCGAAGGCAGATGCTTAACTGAGCCACCCGGCTGTCCCTCTTGGGGATTTTTTATGTTACCGTTTACCAAATCTATTGTCTTCCTTTGAAAATGCTCTAGAAAATAAAACAATAAACATTGATTTTTTTCCAAATTTCTTTTTGAGACATCAATCTGTTACTTGTAAGTTTGCTTCCTACTCCTCTTAATACTTTAATGAGTTTGTGTTAATCAGATCAGTAAGGGCTACATTTTTAATGATGGATATTTTATCACTGGTCTCCTAGTGTGGTCAGCTTTAATTTTTAATCTACTAGTTTATTTATTTAGACATTGGCTGTTTGATCATTTGTATATTTGGTCTGTGACTCATTTCTCTAAGGCTGGTTTCTTGTAAAATGCTGAAGCACAAATAGGGACAATTAGGTAATCAAATGATGCTTTGATAACAGGCACAATGGGCATCAGCAATGAAATAATGCATTCAGAGATCCGATAGCAAGAAAAGGGAAAAAGTAGACTGAAAAGAAAGCGTGCAGAGCTTCAGGGACCTGTGGGACAATAACCATCTAACATTCGTGTCACTGGAGTCCCCAACCTCTGACCACGGAGAGACAGGACACCGAGGGGAACCGGAGAGGAAATTTTGCTCCTTCCAGAAGCCTTTCTGAGATGCCGCGGTTTGTCCCCCCTGTCTGCACACATCCTGCAAGGCCAGTCTTTCCACTCCTGCTTTTCAGGAGGCTGTAGCCAGTTCTGCGTGCGCCCCTTTGTGACCACTCTCCCTCCAACCTGCCTTGTCCTGCTTCCCTCCCCACGGCTGCCTGGAGCCGGCACTCTCATCAACACATTAGTGCAGAAGGTTTGATTCTATTTTCTAGCAAATCCCGATCTTTTTATCCTTCTGGAATCCTGTTATTTATATGTTATTTCTCCTAGTTTTGCCTTTCAAGTTTTTAATTTGTCTCTCTCACAATTTCCATTTCTTTGTAGATTTGCTCTTTTTTTTGTTAAGTTGTTATGTATTTCTTTGCCAGAGAGAGGCACAGCGAGAGAGGGAACACAAGCAGGGGCAGGGGGAGAGGGCGAAGCAGACTCCCCGCTGAGCGGGGAGCCCGACGCGGGGCTCGATCCCAGGACCCCGGGACCATGACCTGAGCCGAAGGCAGAAGCTTAGCAACTGAGCCACCCAGGCGCCCCAGCTTTTTTCTTTCTTTCTTTTTTTTTTTTAGAGAGAGAGAGAGAGAGTGCACGTGCACGTGCGGGAGGAGGGGAAGGAGGGGGTGGGAGAGAATCTTAAGCAGGCTCCATGCCCAGCCCAGAACCCGAACCGGGGCTCGATCTCACCACCCTGAGATCGTGACCTGAGCCTAAATCAAGAGTCAGACACTCAACCAACTGAGCCACCCAGGGGCCCCTAAGCTTTTGTTCTACTTGCCTTCCAAGTTGGGTCTTCACAGTGACTATTTTATCATTTATTTATTTATTTATGATTGATTGATTGATTTGAGAGAGAGCTTGAGTGGGTGGCACAGAGGGAGAGAGAGAGAATCTCAGGCAGACTCCCCGCTGCGCCCAGAGCGTGACACAGGGCTTGATCCCATGACCCCGAGATCACGACCCGAGCTGAAAAGTCAGCACTCAACCGACTGTGCCACCCAGGTGCCCAACAGTGACTATTTTAGCTTTTAATATTTTAGTTAAAAATGTTTTTAGTACCAAAAAGTTTGTGTCTGTGTGTGCATGCATTGTGATGCGCGGAATCTTCTTATGTGTTCTTTCTGTATTTTAATTCAGCTTTTGTCTGACTCCTCCAACAATTTTATTTCTCTAAAACCTATTACTAGTATACTTTTTTTTTTTTTAAGATTTGCTTATTTATTTGAGAGAGAGAGAGTGCATGAGCAGGGGGAGGGGCAGAAGGAAAGGGAGAGAGAATCTTAGGTAGACTCCCAACTGAACATGGAGCCGGACACGGGGCTCGATCTCACAACCCTGCGATCATGACCTGACCTGAAATCAAGAGTCAGACACTTACCCGACTGAGGCACCCAGGTGCCCCCCTATTACGAGTGTTCTGATGGTTGTTTCTCTGTGGCCACCCAGTCCCTTTAAGGTACTGTATTAGCTTCCTATTGCTGCTGTAGCAAATTACCACATTCCCATGTGGCTTGACATGACACAGATGTATTTATTCTCTTACAGTTCTGGAGTCAAGAAGTCCCAAATCAAGATGTCAGCAGAACGTCATTCCTTCTGGAGGCTCTAGGGAAAAATTCATTTCCATGTTTCTTGCTTCCCGAGCTGCCTGCATTCCTTGACTTGTGGCCCCGTTCTCCATCTTCTGTGATCATGTTACCCTCTCTGGCTCTGGCCCCCTGCCTCCCTCTTATAAGGGTTTTTCTGATTATATTGGACCCACTTGAAAAAAACCGAGATCACCCCCCTCTCAAGATCCTTCACCACGTCTGCCAAGTCCCTTTTGCCATGTAAGGTAATGTATACCCCCAGGTTCCAGGGACTAGGGTGTGCATGTCTTTGGAGGGATATTATTCTGCCTACCACCTTACTTAAACGGAGGCCACTCTGTGAGTGATGAAAACGAGATGGTGCCTGCCCCCGTGGGCCTGCAGGGTGGCAGCTAATATGTCATCAGTTCTCTGTTATAACACAGGGAGGAAGGCTCCCCGACCCCTCATCTTCTCAGCTACTCGGGCTTATATGTTCCAGCCTTAGCATAAAAGACACACATTTACCTCCCTTCCTCCTCCTCCAGCTTCTTGGAATTCAGGAAGACCAGTAGGTTCCTGCCAGAGTGCCGTAAGGGACCAGAATTACCCTTCCTCTTGGGGTTCTGTGATAGTTAACTTTATGTCACCCTGGCTAGGCCATGGTACCCTCCTCGCGTTTGATTAAACTCCAGTCTAGAAGTTGATATGAAGGTATTTTTCAGGTGAAATTACATTTAAAATAAGTAGACTTTGCGTGAAGCAAAGTACCTTCCATAACGTGGGTGGGCCTCATCTAATCTGTCAAAGGCCTTAAGAGCAAAAGACTGAGGTCCCTCAAGAAAGAAAATTCTGCCTTCAGACTGCCTTCAGACTCAAGCTGCAGCATCCGCTCTTCCCGAGGGTCTTCAGCTTGCTGGCCTGCCCTGCAGATTTTGGATTTACCAGACCCCACAATTGTGTGAGCCAATTCCTTAAAATGAATCAATCAGTTAATCAATCTCTTTCTGTACATGCACACACACACACACACACACACACACACACACACACACACACACCCCTTATTGGGTCCATTTCTCTGAAGAACTCTGACTAGTACAGGTCCATAGATCTCCACAGGCCAAGCCCTCTCCAAGAAGGCTTCTCTAATCTTATTGTAGGACTTGGCTGTGGGTCCCACAGCACCTCTCCGATCCCAGTGTGGGAGGTCCCTGGGCCAACTCTAAGAGAATGGTGGCAGAGCCCAGGGCCCTCCTTCCACCTTCCAGGTTCCCCTGGAATTGTTTGGAGTTAGGAGAGGAGCAGACCATGGAGATATTTAAGACAACATTTTCCCCCAATTTTTTTTCGCCTCATTTGATATCCAGACTTCTGTCAGCTTCCCAGAACTTTATCATTCTCTTATTGGCTAACTATGCATCTTATGTCTTGATCCAAGACATTGATAAAAACATAAAACAGATGAGAGCCAAAGATACCAATCCCAGAAACCCTCTCTTTAGGATCCAATTATTTTTTCATTTAATCCCTCATTTTCCTAAGACTCTGTTTTTAGAAATTAAATTATTTTTGTTCTCATTTTCGTGTGGGGAACTTGGTAACCTTTGTATCAGAGGTCCCAAGTTTACAAGAGAAGGTACTTCCCTCCCTTCTTAGGAATCAGTGTTTTTCTTCCTGGGGATTACTTGTAGTGTGGCCTGCCACATCCCCTGCCTTTATACCCGCCCCCCAACCCCACCTCTTAATGGACTAACATGCCTTCCCTAAGCTCAGTAAACAACTTCAAACCCCAACTCTCAGCTCTGGGGCCAACCCCGCATCTGGCTGCGGGGCATTTCAAAAGCTTCCGATAATAGATCAAGTGAGTCGTGATCAAGTCTGCCATGTTGCTGGGTGTTCTTGGCTTGGCTCTAGTTCTAGAGGCTAAGCTCCTTGCTGCTACCTAGAACTCAGTTCCAGTCTCTCTCTCTTTTTTAAAAAAAGATTTATTTATTTATTTTAGAGAGAGCGAGTATGGGGGGGGAGGAGAGGCAGAGGGAGAGAGAGAGCGAGAAACTTACGCAGACTCCACGCTGAGCGCAGGCTCCATCCCACGACCCCGAGATCACCAGCCGAAACCAAGAGTCTGAGGCTTAACCCACTGCACCACCCAGGCGCCCCTCCTGGGTCTCTTGACTCCTTAGTTTATTTTTGTAGCCTGACAACCAAAAGTCTGGATATAAAACGAGTCCTGCGGCTGGTGGACTTGTCAGACGTTACTGCTCGACTGTTTGGATCATTGTGTATGACCCTCTCCCCGCTGCCATGCCTCAGTGGTCGGCACAATACCCGCGTTTGACTTCTTTTCGGGACTTCTGAGGTGCTAGTCCCCGCCCAGGCCATTGCCAGCCACGGTACTCTTGGCAGGTGATGTTCTGCCTGCTCATGGATCCCCTTCCTCCCAGCATCTGTTTTTGCCCCATGAGCGGGTCTAGACTTCTGGTGCAGACCCCTCCTGGGCTGTCCCGTCCCATCCACCCCATCCCTAAGCTCCTGTTCTGGTAGAAAAGATAAGGAATTCGGAGACTTCCCAGCAGGGCAGCTCCTTGGAGGTGGGAGCCGGAGTGGGTCTGGGGGGAAGCTCGTTTTGCCTGTGCTCAACTATATTAAACTCTTAGTTGTTATGAAAAAAAAAATCTGATTTTGCTCAATCATATTAGACTCTTAGTTGTTACGGACAAAATGTGATTTTCACATTCTCATTTTACCTCTGCAAATATATATCATTAAATTGCCCTCTACCAATGGCTCTTCTATAGCTCATTAACCACAAGGTTTTGTTCTCTTATAAAACTGTATCAGAAAGACTTGAGACTGTGAGGCTGTGACGAAAACCCCATGTTAGCCTGAGCCCAGGAGGAGAGTGGTCCGGAACATTTTCTTCCAGCTCTTCTCAGACAGCCAACAAAGCCTTCAGCACGTTCTTTTTACAATTTCGTGACTCATTTCCTCACTTGTAACACAGAAATCCTGATGCAGTGCCAACCAGCCATAACACGGTGTTATGAAAATTCCAGTCATGGCGTAATTAAAACTTTATTTCATATATGATTTTGACGTTACGCCTTTATAATACAATACTCTAGGGCTTGAAGATCTGACATTATTTCTGGCTCTGCTTGTTGTGACTAGAAACTGTGAACTCTACTGACCGGGAGGGAAAAATCACTCCCTGCAAAGCATCCCGGACCGTGGTGTCCATAAAAGGCAATGTGCTGGCTCGAGAAATTGCATGATTTCATAACTAACCTGTGAGCCTAGCTGCCCCCTTCACATCTAAAAGCACACTTGCACAGAGGGGGGAAAAGTCTCTTTTTTTTTCATATGTTTTCATCTCATAGCTCCTTCCCCAAGTCTTGTAGTTAAAAAGACATTTATTTCTCCCTAGGCGTATTATCGCTCCTAGAGGAAGAATCTTTCATAGTCATATAGTGTAGCCTCTCTCCTAATGCAGAAATCCCACCTACAAAATTGAGAGATGACCTGCCAAAGATTAATCCATTAATTCATGCATCGACTGCTTACTGCGTTGCTAGACATTGAGCCAGGACCCCCTCATTGGCAAAAACTGAGATAACCATTCACGTGCAAGTAGTTTATTTGAGAGAGGGTCCCAGGAGGTACAGGACATGGGGACCGTGTGACAAGGAAGGGGAGGAAGACGACAAAGCCTCCATTACCGAGCAAGTGACCACTGTGGGCACACAGAGCTCAATCCCACCAAGGAACTTGAAAACCATGGCTTAGAATTCACCCAACCAAGGGGCAAAGGAGCTGGGATATTTATCCGCCAGGTCTCCATTTGTCATTGTCTCCAGGTGCTTTCAGGGGAATTAATTGTCCAACATTTCTGACTTCCCTGTGCACACTTTCCCAAGGCCAGAAAAAATCTTCAAGTGGATAGTTTCAGGAGTCAGTGGTAAGTAGCCTTTGACTTTGGAAGTGAATGCCGAGGGGTTTGGTGTGGGGGACACCCAGAGCTTCTGCTACGTACAGGAAGACAGATTTAAGATCCCCTCTTTACCTCCCTCCTTTTGACCTGAAGGAGGGAACAGGACATGCACTCCTTGAACCCAGTGGCTCAGGGTAGGGAGGGCTACAAGAAAATAGGGGAAAACACCAGAGTTATGAGTGTGACAAGTCTAAGGGAACATATGCAAAACCTGAGTCAAATTGGGGTGAAGGTGAGCAGTGAGAAGAGCAACAGCTCTAGATGACATCAGGCCATGACTGGTCGCCGGTAGCCCAAAGGATGAGACTGGAATGATAGGGAAATACTAGCCTTCCCACAAGCGTCAGGCGGTGGTGCCCCGGGGGGAGAAAAACCTGATACAGAGTGAAATCTTGGGCAAAGGGGTTGGAAGGAAGCGGGTGAGCTTGACAGGGCTTCCAGCTCTTCCTACCTCCCTAGGGAGAGCGAAGTGACAACATGAGTGTGGAGGGGCCAGGCGGGAGGCCCGGCAGGGCAGGCTCACCGGGGGCATGAAAGGTGCAAAACTGGATGGCAGAGCTCTCACTGGACCTGCACCGTCTCCTACCAGTTACCTGGGCCAATGCAGGGAATGCCAAGACCGGCCCAAGCCCACCGGCTTGCTGGGAGGACTGACTAAAATCCAACAGGATTGTAAGCTGTTTTGGCTGTGAGACATGGGAGGGGTGCTGGGCCAAGTGGAGTTGACCTTCCAAGGTAAGGCAGCTTGGAGTGAAGCTTGGAGTGAAGTACTCTCATTTTCAGGATGTTTTTCTCTGGGTTGGACTGAAATTTACCTCCCTTGAACTTTTCCCTGGTCCTAGGTTCCCCTTTGGAATTCCTTGATCAGTCCCAAGAAAGTTTGTGTCAACATAGTACGGGGCTCATGGCAGCCAATAAAAACTCCCCTTTGGGCACGTGCTTATGCGTTGTGAGATATTAGGAAGGTTATGGCAAAAACATGCCTAATAGCCCTTCCCCTGGTTTCAGCTAGCCTGTTCTGTTCCAGATATTTCCAGAGAATGCAACCCTGCCGTGGACACACATAGGGTCTGTAGTGCTCTACTGCCAAGCTCCTCATCCCTAACCTTATATGTCCCTTCTCAAGCTCACAATTCAAGGCACCACCTCAAACAGCAGTGTCTTTCTCCTTTCCTTTGGTCTGCCCTTACAAACCCATCACTGGGGTTTCTCTCCATTGTGATGTGCATCCTCTTACAGAATTTTAAACAGACTGAACATTTGTTTGGGTCATCTCTCTTTGAGAGAAATGTATCTTGCTACCCCATGAACCCGTCATGTGGATCAAGAAGGGCTTTAATTTATTTTATGTGAACTGAAACTTAAAGCATAGGGAACTTTTAGATGGAAATGCTCTCTGTGATAGGTGACAAGACACGGTAACAATAAAAAAAGGTGCCATCTCGTTCAACCCAAACCAAAAGAAAAACAAACAAACAAAATAACTATCATTGTTTTAACCAGAGCAGCATCTTTAAGAATGAATAACAAAGGGCGCCTGGGTGGCTCAGTCCTTGGGCGTCTGCCTTCGGCTCAGGTCATGATCCCGGGGCCCTGGGATCGAGCCCCAGAGCCCCACGTCGGGCTCCCTGCTCAACAGGGAGGCTGCTTCTCCCTCTCCCACTCCCCCTGCTTGTGTTCCTGTTCTCACTGTCTCTCTCTGTCAAATAAATAAATAAAATCTTAAAAAAAAAAAAAAGAATGAATAACAAAGATGCACACATATTGGCAAGTCTGCCTGTGGTCACTTTGGCAAATTTGTATAAATGATACTCTTACATCCTAATTGGGATTTGAAACATGGCTTCTTTTAAAACTGACACAAGCCTTTTATTGTTCACCCGGCTTTATGGTACCACTCAACTACAGACAGGGGACAATTAGAATAACCTAGAAGTTATAGAAGGAAATTGGAAAGTTTGGCTAAAAGAGCTTGTGTCTTTTGAGCCAAACATTTCCTGTGTCATTTTAGTTGCATGTTTATGGACTTCTGAGAAATTAAAAATAATGTGCTCTTCTTACAGCAGGTACCCACACCAAAGAGAAAAAGAGCAAGAATAAAATTGCACAAAAACGAACTCAGAGGGAGGGGTAGGATTACTTTTCCTGCCCAACCAAAAAGGAGCAAAAGAAATGGGGTTCTCTCAATCTAGAGAATAATCCCTTTTTTTTTTCCAGTTCACAGGTGGTTATCCCCAATTCTCCTCATTTTACTAGAATTTCTAATCACGTTAAATATCTCAGCAGTGGGGCACCTGGGTGGCTCAGTCGGTTCAGCATCTGCCTTTGGCTCAGGTCATGGTCCCGGGGTCCTGGGATGGAGCCTTGCTCTGGGTCTCCCTCTCCCTCCACCCTGCCCGCCCCCTCATGCTCTCTCTCAAATAAATAAATAAAATCTTTAAAAAAAATCTCAGCAGTGCATTTCCAATCATAGTTACCATTAACAGTATAGCTTAAAAACTTCTACCTGGAGGATTTCTATACACACACTTTCTCCAAGTTTAAGTGTATATATTATATAATATTTATATATTGTGTAAACATATAAACAGAAATATATATATTTGACAAATACCTTTTCTTGATATTATTAATGCTCTGATTATATGTTCATTTAATGTGAATATATTTCTTTTACAAACATTTCTTCTTTTCCCGTTTTAACTGGGAACTCCATTTCCATTAATTCCCATTCTACCAAAAAAGAAACCATTTTTAAAGCTAGGCTAAACATATTTTTTTCTTTACTTTTGATCCTCTTAATAACTGACATACAAGTAGGTTATGCCCTACTTCCAGAAGACAGCCTCTGCGTGCTGAAGAATACACAGAAGGGAGTTGACTTAAAAAAAAGTCCTTTGTCATTCTCTATTTTTTAAAGTATTGAAAATATTAAAAATTGTTGCCTACCCATGATTTTGCTTCTTCCGGAGTTAAGAAATGTGGATTTATGGTGAAACTTAAGTCCCAGAGAAAAGGTAATGACAATTTAAAGGGAAAAACAAGTTTTTCAAAACATAAACAGAGTGAACTATGGTAGATTTATAAATGAGGTCAAAAGAGAAACATCTATTGCTAATATTCCTTTAATGCACATAGTAAACATTTCCAAATTAAGTAAGTCTAAATTTTAAAAACTTGTTTTCTGAACTTTCATTGATAGAGGGGAAAGAGATCAGAAACCTCAGCAAACCATTCCTGTCGCATATTTTTCTCATTCTTTTTGAGTAAGGTAAGATTTTTCATTGACTTTCACAACACTGTCAAATAAATCTTACCCAGATTCTCTCTCTCTCTTTTTTTTTTTTAAGGATTTTATTTATTTACTTATTTGACAGAGAGAGACACAGCGAGAGCAGGAACACAAGCAGGGGGAGTGGGAGAGGGAGAAGCAGGCCTCCCGCCGAGCAGGGAGCCCGATGTGGGACTCGATCCCAGGACCCCGGGATCACCACCCGAGCCAAAGGCAGACGCCTAACGACCTGAGCCACCCGGGCGCCCCCTTGCCCAGGTTTTCTAAAGCAGAAGTTTAGCAGGGATTGAGGCCTGGAATGGAAACATCTGGGAGCTTGCAGGAATGTTAATTGCATCAATTAACTCTAAATGCCTCCCAGATATTACTTTCTTAATTCTTCTGAACAATCCTATAAAGCAGGTATTTTTCTCCCCATTTTACAGAAAAGGAAAAGTGAGTCTTCAGGAGATTCAGCAACTTGCTGAAAGTGGAACTGGAATTCAGAGGTGTGCTTGTCTCCAAAGCTAAAGTACCAAATGACTCCCATGTGGGGTTGAGTAAGTTGATAGAAAGGCGGAGAACCTGATGAGGAAATAGGGCTAAAAATGGGGCCTTTCCCTTGGAGGTGTGAATGCATTTGGGAGTTAAAATTTGAAGTAGGTGTTAGGGTGAGAATTACGGTAATCATTAGGTTAGGATTCGAATCAGGGCTGGCGTTGGAGTTAGGATTTTATCGAGTTTCGAGGTGAGGACGGCCCTTGTATTTGAGGTTGAGAAAGAGGTTAGCTTCGGAGTGAAATCTGCATTCAGCACCGGGAAGGGACTGGAACATGGCATTATTACTTAAACTTCCCCGATGACGAGAATCACCTGGGCAATTGTTGGAACTACAAATACCTGGTCCTTCTCAGGCCTGCTGAATCCCTGTCTCCCAGAGGAAACAATACGGCTCACAGAGAAACCCAGGGGAGTCTGATGATCAGAGAAGCAGAGAAACACTGGGCACTGGTCACAATTCTGGCTTCCCATTAGAATCATATGGAGAGAGGCACCTGCCTGGCTTGGTGGGGAGAACATGCAACAACTCTTGATCTCGGGGTGGTGAGTTCAAGCTCCATGTTGGGTGTAGAGATTACTTAAAAATAAAATCTTTAAAAAAAAATAAAGAAAGAATCATATATAAAAAAAGAAAGCACCATATGAAGAGCTCTTTGTGAATACTAATGCCTGGGCCCCACTCCTCAATTAAATTATAATCTGGGGCAAGGGTAGGGTATAGGAGAGTGAATTATTATGCTTAAAAAGTCCCCCCCCCAAGTGATTCCAATGGGAAGTCAGGGTGGGGGCACCTGGATGGCTCAGTCGGAAGAGTGTGCAACTCTTGATCTTGGGGTGGTGAGTTCGAGCCCCATGTTGGGTGTAGAGATTACTTAAATAGATAAAAAACTTAAAAAAAAAAGGAAGTCAGGGTTGCAATCACAGATACATGGTTAGAGATGAAAATAGATACTTCTCTTTTCTGGATTCATAAAGCTCATCAACGAACTTCTTTTACAGCAATTTTTGCATACTACTTGATTTGTAAATATTTGCATATCTGGTTTTGACAACGGCATTGTAGCCTCGAAGGGCAGACACTTATTAACTTTATCACGCACATACTTGGCACTGTGACATTGAATAAACATGTATTTGCTCTGTGCATATAGACATTCAAAGGATATCCTTGACAACTATGTTCAAGGATAAGAAATGTGTATCATGGACACTACGTGCAAATTCACCTGATGGGGACTTACTTCTCTTATTTGTTTTATGAATCAACAAGAGTCAATGCTAGGCAGTTTGTTCTCCGCCTGGTGTCTGGGGAGCTTTGGCCCTCTAGGTCATTGTCTTGACCAGTGCCAGGAATGGCTTGTGTGTCTTTCTGAGCAGCTCCTGCCTTGGCTTCCCCTGAGTCCAGGCTGGCCCTTAGTGCTTGCTTGATCAGTAGAATGTGGCATTTGGGGTCGTCCAGGGCTAGGTCTTGAGAATTCTTGCAGCTAGCTTCTGGAGCTCTGGAACCATTCATGGAGCCCAACCACTATGAGACCACCATGCTCAAGAGAATGCACGGAGAGTTCCTGAAATAACATGAAGAGACAGCTGGCCAGCCCCCAAAGCATCTCTAGAGAAGAAGAATGCCAAAAGATTCGAAGCCCTCTTTAATTTGCCAAAGCACATCATTTCAAAAATGTCACTATGATGCCTTATCTATAATATAAAGAAAAATAAAACTTCTTTATAATAAAATAATATGTATTTCAGTGTTTAATGCCTCAGGTAAAGCACAAAACTGTAGGCTGAAGGAAGAATGGATGTGGATGTAAAATCATGGAAGAACACAAAACTGCAAATTCAGGCCCTCACAGGCGTGTGGTGCTGGCAACCGAAATACCACAGGTAGGATTGCCTCTGGTGACCTTTGGAGAGAATAAAGACAATTGTGTATAGTTCTAAACAAAATAAAGTGAAGTATCTCTTGATTTTACATGTTAGGTGAATTCCTGGAAAATTCAGTATGTATTTAAAACAGTATTAAACCTGCCTTGTGTCTAGGAGTTCTGGTCTTGGGTAAATGGGATTGGGAAAGACCAGAATTTGAACTACCACCAGACTGCCAGTGAGTTTCCTATTTTTGCCCGTTCTAGGCTATCCCTACCTGGACTCAAGGTAGTCTGAAACATAGACGTGGGCCCCCGTCATGGACAGAAAGAGCTCCAGGAAAAACTTCTCTAGTTCTGGCTGAAGCAACTGGAAGGGGGATTCCGAAGAGTCAGAATTTGAGGGGGAAATACCCTGTTTTCCTTCTTTCTCCATTCTCTTGAGCCCCAGCCCTCAGGCAACCCCAGACACCCAGCAGCAGTATGAGTCCGCAAGTATCTAACATCTAGGAGGGGGAGCCTTCTTCTTCAATCAGAGAAGCTAATGCCTCAGCTTTCAAAATGGAGGACCACAAACGGGAACTTCAGGGAACTAGAAAGTACAGGCATCATGGCGGGAAAGGAACACCTCAGGAAAGTTCGTGAACTCCTGGGCTTACCTCTGAGCTGCACAGGCATGGATCTGACCCTAAACATCGTACTAAAAACTTTGAGAACTGAACTATGGGGTAGAAACCACCTAGGCCCCAGACCGGCCACTAAGTGATGTATACATTGGACAGAATCCAAATAGCACAGCAAAGATTTTGAAAATGGAAACTGACATTGGAAAAACTCTGGAAACAGAAAAAACAATGGGACAAAAAAGAGAGCTTATAAGTAGACTCACATAAATATGGTCATTTTCAGCAAAGGAGCAAAGGAAAGTCAATGGAGAAAAGATTGTCTTTTTAGTAAGTGGTATTGGGACAGTTGGTCAGCCATATGCACCAGAAGAAGAAGAAGAATCATCTAACCCTCACAACTTATGCAAAAATTAGCTCAAAATGGATCATAAATCTAAGTGTAAAACACAAACCTATGAAAATCTTAGACGTCAACATAACCTTCGTGATCTGGAGTTAAGCAGAGTTCTTTGACATGATGTCAAAAACATAATCCCTTGAAGAAAAAATTACTAGATTAGACTTCATCAAAACTCTACAAAAGACCCTATTAAGAGAAGAAAAAAACTGTAGGCTTGGAGCAAATATTTTCAAATTGCACATCTAGTAAAGGACCTATATCCAGAATGTATAAAGAACTCTCAACACTCAACAGTGAGAAAATGAAAAACCCAACTTACACATGCACCAAAAACTCGAACACTTCACTACAGAGGATATAAGCAGATGGCAAATGAGTAGATGAAAATCCACGTATGTGTTAAAATTATGCACCCCCCCAAATCACATTAATGTTAATTTAAAAAATACGATTATTGGAAAACAGAGTTAGAGTCTGGGCTTAGATAATTACAAACCTTGCCAAGTGCCTTTGTGTGGTACAAAATCTAACACCTACCTGGGGCAGCTCTGAATCTAGCACCCCTGGCTTCTAACTTCAAAATGCCAGCGGCGGCCCCAGTCCTCATGTCAAAACGTACAAACAAACTCAACACTCCATAATTTCCCAAAGTATGGGAATTACTAAGTTAGAAAGCTATTCCTTGAACTAAATCATGATAAGCCTTTCTTTGGGTTACTTGCACTTCACCTGTACGCACACCTGTACGCAGTGCACTTTCAATAAATAGAGGCTGTCAACATAGCACTAGGAAACTGAGATGTCCTACAGGCAAATGACATTGCCTGAAGAAGTAAATAGCATTTCAGGCCAAGAGGAGCTAGTTTTGAAGAGCCGAGGAGGAGCAGGGGGAAGACTGTCCCACCTCTCTACAAATTCCATTACACGGCCTGTAGGGCTGGTTGTACATCTTTTTTTCTCCTCAATTTCAGAAGTGGCTAGAATCTATTATATACCGGCTTCAGATGTCAACCCATCTATGACGAACTGCAGATAATTGAGTATTGGATGTACTGGGCCCCAGGGTTGATTTTAATCAAGTGTGTTTAAAGAGATAAAATTAAAATATTTCTCTCTTTAATAAGTTCACTATAATAGCAAACCCAAATGAAGAAATCACAACCCTGTAAATGAATTATGATAATGTACATGTAAAATACACATTTATTTATAATTATGTTTGTTACGCACAATTATTTATAATTGTATCTGGGACTCAAGCAGCGCTTTTATTAGTTAAGCTGTAAGCGTTTTATGGAAGACTACATACCTTCTCTATTTACAAGATGGGACACTCCCTGAATAGTTAAATGTGAGTGTGGGAAAATATTCTACTACAGGATACCCTAAAGGACGTCCAACTCATTCCTATCGTTCATCATGCCTTGAAAAGGACACACTAGACCCAAATAGCAATAGAAACTACTGAATTGCATATCTTCCCACCTCAACATTTTTACAACTCTGAAATGCAAATCTGTCTTAAAATTATTGACTAAGCGTTCACAGTGATGGTTATTGTCTTCAAATACATGACCTTGGTTATTTCTAGTTGAATAACTGGACAACTGAAATCCACGATATTTAGTCTGTAAGCCATTTAAGGTTCATCTGCACAGGGAATATGAGTCCTGGTGTTACCAGAAAACATTCCATTGATACCACATCTTTTCAAGAAAGTGTCAGTAATGTCTGAGTGGAGTCCAGTTTATGAAATTTTCCTTTTATGTATCATGCTTTTGATGTCAAGTATAAAAACTCTGTGCCTAGTCTTAGATCCCGAAGATTTTCTCTCATGTTTTATCTAAACTTTTAATAGTGCTATGTTTTCCATTTAAATCTTTGATTCATTTTGAGTTAATTTTATACAAGGTATGATGAGACTGAGGAGGAGGTTCATTTTTGATGATGTCCAATTGCTTGTTCTAGAACTCTTTGTTGAAATACTATCTTTCCATTGAAGTGCTTTTGCACTTCTGTCAAAAGTCAGTTGGGCATGCTTGCATGGGTCTATTTCTGGGTTGACTCTATTCCATTGATCTTTCTGTCTATCTTTCCCCAATACTACAAAGTCTTGATTACTGTAGCTATATAAGTCTAAAAATTGGGTAGGCTGATTCCTCCCATTTTATTCCTCTTTTTAAAAAATTGTTTTAGTTATTCTGGTTCCCTTGTATTTCTATTTAAATTCTAAAATAGGGGTACCTGGGTGGCTCAGTTGGTTAAGCGTGTTTGCCTTTGGCTCAGGTCATGATCCCAGGGTTCTGCGATCAAGCACCACGACAGGCTCCCTGCTCAATGGGGAGTCTGCCTCTCCCTCTCCCTCTACCCCTCCCCCCTGCTCATGCATGTGTGTGCTCTCTCTCTCTCTCAAATAAATAAAATCTTAAAAAAAATTAAAAATAAATTCTGAAATAATCTCATCTACAGGCACAAAAACTTTTGCTGGTTTTTAAATAGGAATTTTATTAACCGTGTATATTGATTTGAGGAGAATTAACATCTTTACTATATTTGATCTTCTAGTCCATGAACACATTTATTGAGATAGTTCATTTCTTTCACCAGCACTGTGTAGTTCAAGCAATTATAAATAGTTTTATATTTTAGTTTTGGTATCTATGTTTTCATTGTAGGTATGCAGCAATATTGTATATTTATCTTGTATTCTGAGACCTTACCAGACTCGCTTATTCTAAGAGTATATTTATAGATTCCTTGTGATTTTCTATGAAGACAATTATGCAATATGAAACAGAGAGAGTTTTGCTTCTTCCTTTCTTATCCGTATGACTTTTATTTCCTTTTCTTGCTTTATTGTACTGGCTAGAGCAACCAGCTCCATGTTGAATGAGAGGGCTAAGAGTAGGCTTCCTTGCTTTGTTCCCAATTTTATTAGGAAAACATTCAGTTTTCTACCCCAAAGTACAATGCTAGCTGTAGCTTTTTTTGTAGATGGTCTTTATCAAGTTGAGGAACTTCCCTTATATTCCTATTTTTCTGAGAGTTTTTATCATGAATGACTGTTGACTTCTGTCACTTTTTTGGCATCAATTGGTACTATCCTGTGAATTTTTCTTTTGTATTCTGTTAATATAACAGATTATATTGAACCAGTCTTGCACCCTTGGAATAGACCTCACTTGGTCATGATGTCTCTGGATCTCTTTGCTAATATTTTTAAAGGTTTCTTACATCTATATTAATGAGAGATAGTGGTCTGTAATTTTTTTTTTGTAATGTGTTTATCCGTCCTTGTGCCAATACCACAGAGTCTTGTTTACTCTAGCTTTGTTGTTTTCAAGATTATTTTGGTTATCCTGGAGCCCTTGAATTTCCAAAAGAGTTTAGGATTAGCTTGTCAGTTTCTGCAAAAGCTGTAGCTGTAATTTAGATAGGTATTGTGTAGAAATCTGTACCGCGACCTGTTTTTATATGGCCGATAAACTTGGAGTGGATTTTATGTTTTGAAATTTTTTAAAAGACTATTTATTTGAGAGAGAGAGAGAGAGAGAGCTAGCAAGAGAAAGCAGGAGCAGGGAGGAGGGGGAGAAGTAGGCTCCCCACTGAGCAGGGAGCCCAACTTGGGGCTCAATCTCACGACCCTGTGTTCATGACTGGAGCAGAAATCAAGAGTCAGAGGCTCAACCAACTGAGCCATCCAGGCACCCCAGGGGCTCCTGCTTTAGACTACAGCAAAGACCAAATAGTAATTATTGTCTGAAGTTTCCCCAAAAATTGAGGCCTAGGACTATGACCATGGGCTGGGATTTCTCATTTCCAAGGGTTTTTGTTGAAACATGTCTACAGCTGATGGAACTTGGTCTTTAATTTTTTTTTCCTAATGTGATATGTAAATATAGAAAGTGAAAGGCCAAGCCCATAGGCAGAAAGGAAGAAAGGAAGAAAAGAAAGAAGAAAGAAAGAAAGAAAGAAAGAAAGAAAGAAAGAAAGAAAGAAAGAAAGAAAGAAAGAAAGAAAGAAAGAAAGAAAAAAGAAAGGAAGAAAGAGAGAGAAAGAGAGAAAGATGAACATTGTGGGCATTAATAGAGCAGTATAGGATTCAAATTTTGGAGCTGAGGATTCATGCAAAAGGGTGCTCATTTTTCTCCAGAAAGTGTTCAGAGCAGACTCCGGAGATATGTGGAAGCTTAAGGAGAGAATAATGTTTTTCCATGAGCCAACTGCCTTTTGGAACGATCATTCCTGGCATTGAGAGTGTGACTCTATTTTGCATATGCTGAAAACTGTAATTATGAGGCATTGATAATGCACCTGACAGTCGGGCTGTTGCCTCATTTTAAAGCCTGTGGGCCGCCGAATCCTCAGTTTACTCTCAGGATTGCAGAGACAGATGAGGAGCAAAGAGGGACCAAAGAATAGAGATCGGACCGGACCAGGGTATTTGAAGTTGTATTGTTACTTTCATTGGTCACAATGTATTCTTTCTTTGTGTGAACTAAAGGGCATGGTCCATCGTTGGATTTCCACTGACTGCTACCCACTGCCTTACATCATGCAGAAGTCACCGCGGCAGCTTGGGGTCCGTGTGGTCCTGAGCTGAGACTCAGCACCCCGGGCAGATGACAGAGATTCAACAGCTGCCAAAGGAGGGCCTGAGCACGAGAAACCTTTCCATCAGGCTAATGAAACCTGTCAGCGACAGCAGGGACCCGGATCGTGATCGCCCAGAATGCAAGAGGGGTGGAAGAGTAGCCAACTGGAGGAAGGAGGGGGAGGCATGGGAAGAAGCAAAGAATTCTTCATCACACCCAATTCTAGCAGGAGGAGCAAGAGTCTGGGCTGGCTGTCACGAAACAAGAGAAAATTAAAGTACGGTACAACATTTGGCCAGCTGCTGACTTTGTTGTCTGGGCATTACTTCTAGGGTATACCGTCTATAGGGACTGGGGACAGAAGTGGGTTTGCCTAGGTTTCAGGCCCTGCTGTGCACTGCCCTTTCCAATGCCTTGGGAAGGCCCTAGCAAGGTGTTCATGTGCCCTTAAGTTTTTACGAAACTCACGGAAGGAGGAGCCTTTAACTGCAGTCCGTTAAGCCCACTATGTCTCTCCACCTCGACTTCTTTCATGGACGGTTTTGGGATTTGCTAAGGGAAGGTTGAGCTAGGAATACACCATAGTAACTGCAATTTAGAGAGACGTTTTGGAACATTTCAATAAAAACACACAAGAAACTATAAACTCCTATTTAGATGTCTATAAAGGGTGGCTTATTTTACATTCTTTAAGTTCATGTATTTGAAAAAGGAGAGGGCGCCTGGGTGGCTCAGTTGGTTGAGCGTCTGCCTTCGGCTCCCGTCATGGTCCCAGGGTCCTGGGATGGAGCCCCACATCTGCTTCTCCCTCTCCCTCTGCCCTTCTTCCCCTCCCCTGCTCATTCTCTCTCTCTTGCACTGTCTCTTTCTCTCTCAGATAAATAAACAGAATCTTTAAAAAAAATAAAAAAGGAGAAAAAATTCAGCTAAACGTTAATGGAATATGAAACTGAACAGTTAAGAGGAGTGATTAAGTCAATGGAAGTTATTCTGACATCGAGAAGGAAAGCATAACACAAAACTTTCAGATCATGCTGAATCCAGTCATTTACTATGACGAAGGGACGTTCTATTAAGAGAAATAAATGGCATTTAGATTATTTGGGAATCTGCTTAATGAAGAGCCGTGCATTATATGAACTCATTGGAAAATAATTTTAAATTCTTATGTATTAAACATGAAATATTGACATTGATAAGGAGAGCATTAAACTCTTAATACTCCAATACAGTGAGGACACTGATGACAGGCTGGCTATTGAAGACTATCAGTTCAAAGACCTTGACACAAAAAACCCTTAAAATACCCTGAGATCTTACAGTGTGTGTATGGAAGAAACTTGTTAGTGCTTCCTCCAAGTTTGATGAAATCTGAGAGAGTTCTAAGACATGACTAACAACTAATTACAAAGTTGAAAAAGACTCCTCTAAGTTATCAGTAATTAGAGAATTTCAATGAAGTATACTTAAGAAAATACTGAATTTTCTTTCTATTCTCCTTATAAAATATATCACAAAGTCATTGTCTTTTGAAGAGACTATCTGAGTGTATGCAGACAAAAACTGTAGGACAAAAAGCATTTTAGAGATGCAGGAGGAAGTTCATTAAGTGGAAACACTGCTATTTTTCTGAATTTTGTGATGTTTGTGGCATTTAGTAGCTTTTGAAAATAGGAAATTGCATGATTTTTCCTTATACTAAATATCCACTTTTGTGCCTGACTTATTTATTTATTTATTTATTTATTTATTATTTTTTACATTCTACTCTTTATTCTTTAGGACAAATTTTTTTTTGGTAATTAACATATAATGTATTATTTGTTTTGGGAGTACAGGTCTGTGATTCATCGGTCTTACACAACACCCAGCGCTCATCACAACACACACCCTCCCCAATTTTTTGAAGATCTCTTTACCCATTTAGAGAGAGGGAGAGACAGAGAGAGAGCATGTGTGAGCAGGGAGGGGAGGAGCAGAGGGAGAGAGAGAGAGAGAGACTCCTCAAGTAGACTTGCCGCTGAGCACGGAGCCCCACACGGGGCTCGATCCCAGGACCCGGAGATCACAACCCACGCCAAAACCAAGAGTTGGCCACTCAACTGACTGAGCCTCCCGGGTACCCCCTGACGTGATATTTATAATTTTGTATTCTTTTTCTAAAAAAGTACGTCTATTAAGCCTCCCATATATATATTTTTTAAATTGTGGTAAGATATACATAAAATGAAATGTACCATCTTCAACATTTTTAAACGCTGTTCAGTGGCATTAAGTGCATTCACACTGTTGTATAACCATCACCAGAACTCTTTTCATCACTGCAAACTGAAACTCTGTACCTTTAAACACTAACTCCTTATTCCTCCCTTCATCCAGCCCCTGGCAACTATCATTCTACTTCCTGTCTCTGTGAATTTGACTACACATCTCATAAAGGGGAATTATACAATATTGGTCTTTTTTTGGACTGATTTATTTCACTTAACCTGATGTCCTCAAGGCTCATCCATGTTGTTACCTGTGTCATAACTTCTTTCCTTTTTAAGGCTGAATTGTATGGATATGGCACATTCTACTGATCCATTCATCTATCATCGGACCCTTGAGTTGTTTCCACCCATTAGCTATTGTGGATAATACTGCTTTGTACCCATGGGGGTACAAATACCTGTTTGAAACCCTGTTTTCAACGCTTTTGGATATAGACTCAGATGTGAAATTGCTGGATCATAGGGTAGTTCTATTTTTAATTTTTCGAGGAACAACCATACTATTTTCCACACAGCTGTACTATTCCCATCAACAGTACAATGAGGGTTCCAGTTTCCCACATCCCTGCCAACACCTGTTATTTTCTGTGTTTTGGACAGGAGCCTTCCTAATAGGTGTGAAGTCCTTGATATATTTTTAAGTTCTGGCTGGGATTTGGTTTTGCTGGGCAAGCATTTTTACAGCATTATTGTTTCAGTTCTTCTTATGGCCACTGCCATGGTCATGGGTGGAACACGGCTTAGCCAAGCCTTTCAGGATTGCTACGCAGTGCTTCTGAATAGTATTGGTGTCTTCTTTTCTCTCTTTTGAAGTCCTTGGCATCAGTTTATTCAAAGTTGCTTTTGGGTGATGTCATAGATGTCAGCATTGTGGGTTTATTGTTTATTTCTGTTTTAGAATTTACTGTATATACATGCATTTTTCTATCCCATGAGTCAAGAGGATCTATTCTTTTTCTAATTAACATATAATGTATTATTTGTTTTGGGGTACAGGTTTGTGATTCATCAGTCTTACACAACACACAGCGCTCACCACAACACATACCCTCCCCAGTGCCCATCACCCAGCCACCCCCCATCCCCCCAACCCCCTCCACTCCAGCGGCCCTTAGTTTGTTTCCTGAGATTGAGAGTCTCTTATGGTTTATCTCCCTCTCTGGTTTCATCTTGTTTCACTTATTCCTCTCTTCCCCTATGACCCTCTGCTTTGTTTCTCAATTTCCACATGTCAGTGAGATCATATGATAATTGTCTTTCTCTGATTGACTTATTTTGCTTAGCATAAAACCCTCTAGTTCTATCCATGTCGTTGCAAATGGCAAGATTTCATTTTTTTTTGATGACTGAGTAGTATTCCATTGTATGTATATATGCCACATCTCCTTTATCCATTCATCTGTTGATGGACATCTGGGCTCTTTCCATAATTTGGCTATTGTGGACATTGCTGCTATAAACATTGGGGTGCAGGTGCCCCTTTGGATCACTACATTTGTATCTTTGGGGTAAATACCTAGTAGTGCAGTTGCTGGGTCGTAGGGTAGCTCTATTTTCAACTTTTTGAGGAACCTCCATACTGTTTTCCAGAGTGGCTGCACCAGCTTGCATTTCCACCAACAGTGTAGGAGGCATCAAGAGGATCTATTCTGCGGACTTATTCATTCTACCATGTGCTGGAAGACTTTAAAGTCAGTCTGTCTAGTGTCTGGCTGACATGAAAGCTGGTATAGCTGGAACTGAAGGACCTGTTGCTAAAGCACTGAGCTTTGTCTTTACTGGCTGATAAATAGCCACTGCCCAGTAACTCTGAGCCGATGCCTTGGGATCATCTAAAGGGTTAATGGCTGATGGTGAAGGGGAGCCTCCAGGACTGTGCTTAGAAGGGCCCCTGGGCTCTTGAAATTCTTTTGGAACAAGAGGCTCCCCATTTTTATTTTCCACTGGGCTCTGCAAACTAGGTAGCCAGCCCTGAACAGAGTACATAGATGATGGCAAATTAGGTAGCCAGTCCTCAACAGAATCATTGCCCTTTTAGACCTTGAGGCTTTTGCCAAGTGAAAAAGGGATTCTGCCTTAAGATTTCCTCCGGGTGCAATTCAGGGAATGCGACACCAGATTCCCTTTGGCTCTGCTCCTCCGATATTTATCCTGACCAACATTCTTCCAGAGCCCAAACCTGAAAAAGGCATTTAGAGATCAACATTTTTCTGCTATGAGAAGTGGTATATTTTTAAGAGACATAATCCTTTTCTAAGCCTAATTTTCCCCCTGATTCTCACTTATTTTGTTGTTGAAGACGCCCCCCCTAATCTGTTTAAAGTCTGTATTTTGATTCTTTTTTTTTTTTAAGAATTGTGTAAATTGTGCTAAATTAATCTTTTTCAAGGGAAACTGGCTTTTGGATCCTATTTCAACTGGTCAATTCAGGTAGCCTTTTTAACATTAAGCAGAATTCCTGCCTGATTTCTGCCTCATTGGCTCATTGAAAAGCCTTCTCTACAATGGAGATAATTGAGGACAACGCTCTAGTTACTTCCTCAGATATGGCCTTGATACACCAGTCCCTTACACCTTACCTGTTTGCAGAGATAAGTTACCTAGGAACACATCCCTATTTTGTTTATACACTTCATCTTTGACATGAACTTTAACTTACTTATCTTGCAGGAATATTGTGGGAATTCATCTGTTAAGGTCAGAATGGCTTCAACAACAGCACTTTTAAGCCAAACTAATGGTTATGCATTCACTGTTATTATATATGATCATTATGTGATTATATCTACTATGCCACTAATAGGTCGTTGATATTCAATGATATTAAAAACAATTTTCCCTCAACATCGGTCACCGACTCTCTTTTATTAAATGATGACATGAAGAGCTTAGGCTTTGTAATACAAGCCCTACAGAGTGTTAATGGTATTCTGGACTACATGTTACAGACCAAGAATGAAATGAACAAACAAACAGTTTGTTCCTTTGGTGTCACTCAGTCTTTGTAAATTACCAACAATGTTCACAAATAAAAGCAAAACTGCTGGTGATGAGCAGTTAATAGAGGATAAAAATCTGAGGATAATTCAAAGAGAAAAAGAGAGAGAAGTTGGTGATGGAATATCTCCTGGGCCCTGGGGTAGGTAGTTCCATCTCACAATCTAGACCCTCTCTGTGTGTATAGCAAACAGCTCTGACAACAATTCCTTGAAACACTTCCTAAGTATTTGATAGCTAATAATTATTGATCATTTAGCCCCTCCCTTGCTTTATTTTTTATTACCTTAGCACTTGCCTTACCAAATATTCTTCCTTTTGCTTACTTGACTTCCATATTGACTGTCTCCTGCACTAGAATAGAAGCTCCACAAGGGCAGAAATCATGCTATCTATTCAGTGCTTAGAATTGCACCTAGCATATAGTAGGTGCTCAATAAATATTGGTTGACTGAATAAATTAGTGTCAGTTAGTAAAAGATGAGGGTAAATGTAATGTTCTACAGAAATAGTTATTTCCTAGTGCTATCTCTAATTATCATTTTAAGACTATTTTATACACATGACAATGAAAAGAGGAAACAATTTGTATTTTGATGTTAGAAAACGGCACATCGTTCTAAATGATCTAAGCAATATTTCAATGACTCAGAAAAGAGTAAAAAGTCAAAACAGGATGAAAGCAAAAAATCTGAGTGAAGAAATCCCACCAGGTTGCCCCTTTCTCTCACAATCTATAGAAGTTGATAGACTCATTTTGCTAATAATTCCTTACATTTTGTTTTTGTAATATAGCTCAGCTATCCTTCACCTTTAATGATAAATTTTCATTTATTCAAAAGGGGTGTTGATGCAGCTGGCATTTTTTCCTCTGTTGCGTGGCAGAAATGTTGGGATTGGGGTGTCAAGGTAAGTGAGGAGAAGGTGCCAGCTAACACTTGCAGCAACCTATAGTTTTGTGGAGAGAATAGGCAAGGACAAGAAATTCGGTTATGACACTGGTAGCTCAGTAAGTGTTTTACTTTTTCCATACCCTCACAATGCAACATAATGGGGAAGAATCTGTGGGTTTAAAATTTTATAAAGAGAGAAACTACAGGAGGTGCCAAAGCTGTCCCTGGGTCTACTGTTGGGTAAACTACTATGTTGAATGAAACTACTTTATAATAAATGTGTTTTAAACATTAAAAAATGCAAGTGGTGGGTGCCTGGCTGGCTCAGTCAGTAGAGCATGTGACTCTTGATCTTGGGGCTCAAGAGCCCCACGTTGGGTGTAGAGATTACTTAAAAATAAAATCTTAAAAAATAAAATAAACAAATAAAATCTGTGCCACTGGGGTGGCACAGTCAGTTAAGCATCTGACTCTTGGTTTTGGTTCAGGTCGTGATCTCAGAGTCATCAGATCGAGCCCCGCATCGAGCTCCAAGCTCAGTGTGGAGTCTGCTTGAGATTCTTTCTCCTTCTCCTTCTGCCCCTCCTGCTTGTGCTCACTCTCTCTCTCTAAAATAAGTAAATATTTTAAATAAAGTAAAATAAATCTTAAAGAAATACAAGTGGTAAGATAAAAATATTTGGTTATATTTTCTTTCAGGGTAACACCACTGTACTTACCATAGTTACTGTGGTCACTCTATGCAACCAGCTCTATACAAATATTTGGTTGCAAATGGACACAATCTGGAGAGTTCGACAAATACAACTCTAGTAGTCAGACTGGTCTGTGCAAGGCTCTTTTCCCCATCCCTTATGTAAAATATTTGTATTTTCTCACTTAATATATGGAAATATCTTTTCACACTTTCTTTCTTCCATCTTCCTTAGTGTTTTCTGCAGTTTATTCTTTGCTCTAGTGGACAAAACTGACCCAAACCCACAACCCTGATTGTCTTCAAAGAGCTAAAAAGACCCATGTTTCATTGAACTCCAGTGTGCAAAAAGCTGCAGCTTTGGTATTACCGGTTTTTGCAGTCTGTGAAGGGTTCCCACCCTGGAATAATGAACACAGAGAAGGGCACGCATCCAGGCCCCCAGCTCGGCGAGGCTTCCTCACCCGTCAGACCAGCCCCAGAGGTTCAGAAATGAGACAAGTTCACTCTAGTGGAATTCTTTACTATCCACCACTCCCAGGAACATGAGGTACAGTAAATTTGGAGGAGCTGATAATGAACTGTGACTTTCTTTTTTTCTGAGTTCATTTGTCTACCCAAGGTCAGAACTATTTTGTTTTGGGAGAGTTGAGGAAATTCTAAGCACTTCAGAACAAGGTCTCTACTTCTCTGGAGTCACCAGGATACACCCCCCTCCTCCCATATTTAGACTGGGCTGGAAGAGCCCTGAACTTAGACTGGATTCATTTCTGGTTGTTTATTATGAAGGTGGAGGGTAGGATCTGGGACTTTCCTCACAATCCCAGGTAATTAAACCTAGGAAAAGCCATAGTTTGATGCACTATTCTGTAAAGAGTGTTATAGAATATTTTAGGGATTTAGAAGGAAGTCAGACAATATCATCTCTAGAAAGGATTTCTGCAAACTTTTTAAAAAAAATACAATTTGGAGGGCGCCTGGGTGGCTCAGTTGGTTAAGCGACTGCCTTCGGCTCAGGTCATGATCCTGGAGTCCCGGGATCGAGTCCCACATCGGGCTCCCTGCTCGGCGGAGAGTCTGCTTCTGCCTCTGACCCTCTCTCCTCTCATGCTCTCTCTCTCTCAGATAAATAAATAAAATCTTTAAAAAAATACAATTTGGATTCCTTGTCCTAGAAAAATAATGGCAAACTATTGATGCTGCCCTTCATTTTATTTTTAAAGATTTATTTATTTTAGAGAGAACACACACACACACACACACACACACACACACACGAGTGGGGGGACAGGCAGAGGGAGTGAATCTCAAGCAGACTCTCAGCTGAGCGTGAAGCCTGAGATGGGGCTCGAAGAAGGGGTTGGTGCAGGGCTCCGCCCAGAGCTCCATCTCACCACCCATGAGATCATGACCCATGAGATCATGACCTGAGTGGAAATCATAAGTCAGACCCTTAACTGACTGAGCCACTCAGGTGCCCCTTGATGCTGTCCTTTAAAGAAAGGTGAATAGAATGAATCTGGCTGGTAACAAATTCTATTTTAAAAACAGGTGTTTTTTCTTTTTTCTAGCTAATTTAATAGCGCCCCCACCATTACTTTATTATTAGTCTTGTAGCAAAGCAACTATTTACTATAAAAAGAGTAGTTCAAACATGAAACAATGTTCTCTGCTATAGTCTAAAACAGTTGAATTACAAATACTAATGATTATAAGAAATACAGGAGACAACTGGCTATGGTAATAATGACTTCATATTTCAAAGGATATTGAATGATATTCTTTTAAGTGTACATTATGTACATTTTACCACAATAAAAAACTCGGTCTATTCACCATCAGATTGTAAGAAACTGCAGAATTTTATTATTATAAATATGGACCTCTAGTAGTGCCTTGTATACAGCAGAGTTCAACATATTTTTTTGTAAAATAAAGGACCCGACTTTTGTATAAAAAAAAGTACAACAATAATAGATGCTTATTTTTAAAAACTCAACTGATGCAAGGATAAAATAAAAAGTGAAAGCTCCTTTCACACGTCTCTGGATGCTACAATCCACAGGACTGGCTAGTCCTTACAGGTTACTTTTTATTTATACTAAAACCAGATATGCTTCTTCAAGATTTACCTGGAAAAGATTTTAAACTAATTATGTATCATTAAGATACATACAAGTCCTAAAAGCAAACCTAACAAGGAAATGATGCAGTAAGAGGTTATCATTAAAACATGGATGATGCTTGAATTATAAGTATTTGGGTGTGGTAGTCATTCATATGCAAGTTTTCAAAACCGGCTGCAATTACATTTCATTTCTACTATCTACTAGTATCATCCTCAACAGAAAGGAAAACTCTCTTCCTATGGTTTCGGAAAAACAAATGTGGGTTACTCCCTCAAGCTAAAATAGATGGATGTCTTTTCCACCACACCTTAAATACCATGCATCTCTGTTCCATGCAGTACCCTTGCCTGGAGGTGATGCTCATCCTTCTATAAGGTGTGACTCCTCTCTCATGAGAGTTGATGCAGTAGTAAAAATTTAGACAATTCTAGGTCCAATCTGGTGGGGCTTTAAAAAAATAGCCTTTGGTAAGTGTATTTATATCCAAGGACGGCTGTAATAAAGTACCACAAAGTGGGTAGCTTAGAACAACAAAATGTATTCTCTCACAGATCTGGAGGCTAGGAATCTAAAATCAAGGTGTCAGCAGGGCCATGCTCTGTCCAAAGGCTCAAGGGAAGAATCCTTCTGTGTCCACCCAGCTTCTGGTGGTTGCCAATAATCCTTGGTATTCCTTGGCTTGTAGATGCATCATTCCAATCTCTGCCTCTGTTGTCACAGAGCTTTCTCCTTGTGTGTCTTTGTCTCTCCTCAGAAGAACATTAGTCACTTTGGTCCAGTATGACTTCATTTTATTTATTTATTTATTTATTTGTTTGTTTATTTATTTATTTATTAGCAATCTCTATACCTACGTGGGGCTCAAACTCAGAACCCTGAGATCAGGAATCATATGGTCCACTGACTGAGCCAGCCAGGTGCCCTCAGTATGACCTCATTTTAACTTGATGACATCTGCAAAGATCCTATTTGCAAATTAAGATCATATTCACAGGTATCAGGGTTAGGATTCCCATATGTCTTTTTAGGAGACACAATTCAACCCATAACAGTAAGGAACAACTTTCTGCTCAAACTTAAACATGAGAAATGTCCCATTTATTTTATTTATTTTAAAGATTTTTATTTATTTTACAGACAGCGAGAAAGGGAACACAAGCAGGGGGAGTGGGAGAGGGAGAAGCAGGCTTCCTGCCGAGCAGGGAGCCCGATGCGGGGCTCGATGCGGGGCTCGATGTGGGGCTCGATCCCAGGACCCTGGGATCACGACCTGAGCCAGAGGCAGACGCTTAACGACTGAGCCACCCAGGCGCCCCAAGAAATGTCCCATTTATTAACAACACACTTCACCAGGAAAAAAAAAAAGGCCCGCTTTGGGTTGCTGGGAAAATCCATACTCCTGGGCTTAGTTCACATATTCCATGCCTCCTTATTTGACGATAAGAACTTGAGGGGCACCTGGCTGGCTCTGTCAATAGAACACGTGACTTTTTTTTTTTTTTAAAGATTCTATTTATTCATTTGAGAGAGAGCTCGCGAGTGAGCAAGCAAGAAATCACAAGTGGCAGAGGGAGAAGCAGGCTCCCCGCTGAGCAGGGAGCCCCATGCGGGCTGATCCCAGGAGCCTGGGATCATGACCTGAGCCGAAGGCAGACATTTAACTGACTGAGCCACCCAGGCACCCCCAGCATGTGACTCTTGATCTCAGGGTTGTTGGTTTGAGCCCCATGTTGGGTACACAGATTAATCAGAAATAAAATCCTAAAAGAAAAAAAAGAACTTGCACTTGATTAGACGTTGTTAGTAATGGGGCGCCTGGGTGGATCAGTCAGTTAAGCAGCTGCCTTCAGCTCTTGTCATGATCCCAGGGATCAAGCCCCGTATCAGTCTCTGCTCAGTGGGGAGACTGCTTCTCCTTCTCCCTCTGCTGCTCCCCCATGCTTGTGCTCTCTCTCTCTCTAATGAATAAAAAAGACATTGTCAGTAACTAGTGTCAGCACCTTACACATCATCCTCTGCTTCCTAAATGAAAATCTGCCCATTCTAGAATCTAATGAGTTGGCAAGCAAGCATGGAATTTAGAACTGGTAGAGACATGGGTGAAATTAGGAGGTTTGGGGAACCCCTTCACTTCCCGGATATATGTGCTCTTTTTTTTTTTTTAAATTTATGTTTCTTAAAACGAAACAAAAAGGGTAAGAAAAAAAGAAAACCTCACAACCTGCATGCTTTTGCTATTGTTTTTAATTTAAAAAATACATAATCTGTTTGCCTTCTATGGAAGTAGATATGGTTTAGAGAGCCAAGGTAACGCAGCGGGGTAAAGGTTTGCGCTGTCTGGGACTGCTTCGGGAGTTCGAATCCCAAAGGGAAATCTTAATTTAGGATTTGCAGACTAGGATCTAAGAGTTTAGGTAAGAAGGGAGTGACATACCCCAGGGTGGCCCAGAGGTGTAAATGTGGGATGTGTATGGTCGTACAAAACAGCGGCAAGTTCCCCTGAAGGGCAGGGAGATAGGGACCTGCATCTGCCTCACCGCGTGGGGGGTCACCCATTTCTACTCTTGGAACAGGTGAGGACTGGGACATGTCTAGGCTAGTCCCTTAAATCGCAGAGGAGGAAATGGGTTAGTGTGAATTGTTTTTATCATACATGACTTGTTGCGTGTATTCTCCAGCCTGCCAGGCTCACTCAGAGCCACATCCTGCATTCCAACCTACTAGGAAAACAATCCAACGCAGCAAGCTTCTATGGAGCGCTAACTGCATGCCTAACCTCCCGTCTTATTATATGCCAGACCTGTCCATGAAGCCCTGAACCGTGGTGTTTTGCTTTCTGCCCGAGATTGGTAGTTTCCCCTACCACTTTAAGATTCCGAGCTCGGTCAGTGTTTGCCTTTCTGGTGGGGTTGGTCGCAATGGGCGGCCTCCTTCCTTCCGGGGACGAAGGCTTCGACGCCTCAGGGAACTCGGGCTAGAGCGGTGGCGGCGACTCCCGCGAAGGCCGGCTTCAAGCTACCACCGCGCGGGGCGGAATCCGACCAGGCAGGTAAGGAGCTGTCCATCAGCAGGCGGCGGGCGTGGCCTGCGCAGACCGACCAATCAGCGGAGTCCCCTTTAAGAAGGGCTCCCCGCCCCGGGAACCCGCCCAAACCCAAGCGACTGAGCATGCGCCCGGGGCTCAGCGCAAATTCCTCCCCCCTCGCTGTACGCCCTCTTCCCGGCCCTGTCGGAGTTAGGCTGCTCAGGGTTTCCTCAGAAAAGAGGGGAACAGGAGGAGACAGGGCGATGGGACCCCTCAGGGATGGGAAAGTGAGAAAGGCTGTGTGAGGAAGTTCCTCAGATCGGTGGCTGTCGCTAGCAGCCGCCAGCTCCTGGGTTGCGTGGGGCTCCCAGGCCGGCGCTTCTGGGTCTCCCGGGCCCCGAGCCTTGCGGTCCCGCCCGGCCGCGGAGGGGCGGCAGGAAGGCATGTGGTGTCACTTCGGCCTCGTGCAGGTTATTGTTTTTCCTCAGTTTATAGAAGACGTAGGCGAGGCTCAGAAGTTTCGATCCCGCCCAAGGTGACGCAGCAGGGCGCCGCTGCGGGCCGGGGTCTGCGTGCCTCGTAGCGACTGTCCCGGCCTGCGCCGCCCCGCGCCCGGGGACGTTCCCTTCGGCTCCCTTCGGCTCCCCACCGTTCGCGCTACGCCCCCGGGGGGCGGAATGGGGGTTTTAGGCCGAGGAGCGCCGCTGCGAGTGCGTGTGGCGCTCCACGCCGGGTCCCAGACAGGGCGTTCCGTCCGGCTCCGCACGGCCGCTTCTTCCCAGCGGCTCTGGGCTCTCTCGGTGCCTCCTAAAGTCCACCTTCCCGAAACCTCAGAGGCCCCGGGCGCACGGGGGGCGTGGTGCCGCCGAGCCCGCTCCCTGCCGCTGGCCGTGGGGTCCCACTGTACAGGCGCCGGTTTCGGGGACTTGGTCCCGCTCCAGCCCCGAACTGTGCGCCCTGTCGGCGGCGGGCGCGACCCTCACCCCGGGCCTTCGGACTTGCGGCCCCGGGAAGCAGTGGGGTCGGAGCGGAGGCGCCCCCACCTGTCCGGTAGCCCGCGTCCCGCCACCTCGCTCAGGCGCCCAGCAGCGCGGGCCGGGCCGACCTGCCGCGCCCGCCGTCCCGCCGCGCCGGCCCCTCCTCCGCCCGCCCCGCCCCGCGCCGCGCCGGACACCCCGCCCCGAGGAGGCGGCCCGGCGAGCGGCTGCCGAGGGAGGCTGGTGGCATGGGGGAGCCGCCGCCGCCACACTCTCGGTCGCCCCTAGCGAGCCCGGGTGCTGCCCTGAGTGCTGGGGACCGCGGACGCCTCGGGGGGCGCCTCGGGGCGTGACACGGTGCGGAGGGCGCGGCCGGGGTTGCGCCGCTAGCACGAGCGGCGGGCGGCAGGGGCGGCAGGGGCAGCGGGCGGGCGGGCGGCGGCGCCGGGAGCTGCGGGCGGGCCAGGCCGGGCGCCCAGGGCGCACCTGGCGGTGGCGCGGCGGGGCCGGACCGCGGGAGCAGGCGCCGCGGCGGCAGTGACGGCGAGGATGTCGCAGCCGCCGCTGCCCCCTGCCTCGGCGGAGACTCGGAAGTTCACGCGGGCGCTGAGTAAGCCGGGCACGGCGGCCGAGCTGCGGCAGAGCGTGTCGGAGGTGGTGCGCGGCTCGGTGCTTCTGGTGAGTGCCGGACGACGGACGGTGGGAGGCAGGCGGGCGGGCGGCCACCTCCTCTACGCTCCTCTAAGTCGATCGGGCCCAGGCCGGGCTGCACGACTCTGCTGGGTGTGCAGGATGAAGAGGTGGTGGCTGCGGGACAGGAGAGAAGGGAAGATCCTGGAGGGCAGCAACTTCCATATCCCTACCCCGAGTCTGGGGGTCCTCTCCCCACTGTTGCCCCCTCCCTCCTGGGAAATTTCCTGGAAGTGAGATAGTCATCTCCCTCAACTACCCTCTCCTCCCCCCCCGCCACCAGTTTACCTTCCTCTGCCAGTTGGGGCTTTACACTCCTTTGCCCCCATTCCTCCCGCAGTCCCCTGCCCTTCCGGTATTCTGGAGGGTCTTGGCACCTGTGGCCTGGAGAGCTGCACCGGAGTGGAGTTGGGGGCTGCTTTTTCCAGTCGGTAACCCAGGGTAAGAGGTGGCCCTGCGCACCCTTTGGATGGGCTGAGCTCCAGAAGGGAAGCGGTCCCGCCCCCTCCCCTTAAACTGGCTTCCTGAGGTTTGGCCTCCTCTTTCGGAGGGTTAGGGGGCGTGATAGCAACCCTTGGTAATTTCAGCATTTGTGCAAATTACTACGAAGTTTGGGGATTTGAAGCAAGTGAAGCAAGCAGTCCCAAGATTAATGTGGTCGTAGCAGAACATCTTTAAGAATGGGCCCCTGGGTGTAGGAAGATGAAGTTTTAAATCGACTTTTCCATAGCCGGGGCTGGTCCTGCTATATTTGGGAACACAGTACACCCAGGTCACTTGGAAGGTGCGGGAGAGGAGTGGACTTTTGACGGCAGCATGTTCTCCCAGGCAGCTGGAAACTTTTAGCTTCTCCTTGGCATTGTTGTTGACATTTGTTTTCTGGAAAGGGGCTTGTTTGTGGGCGGGTGATTTGTGGTATTTGTGGGAACGGTGCAAGAAGATGGGCCTTGGAAGTGATTCTCTGTGCTCTGTGGTGCTGTGTGTGGGGTATCGTCCCGTTGAGTGAGGGGGCACTTAACACAGGAGCCGGCACATCTTTCTGGTGGCAGATAGATGCCCTTCCTGAGCAGACACAGGATGACCTGAATGATGTTTGTGGAGATTGGAGATGAAGCTTTGCTGATTTCCATATCCAGCTTGCTTAGTTTGATTTTTCTCTCAGTTGACAGCTCTGCCAACTCACCCCAGATTCCTCAAACTCCAATCAGTCCGCCAGTAATAAACAGGGATTTTATTTTTTCTTTTCTCTTGAACTTGATCAGTTGATGGTAAGAGTAGAGCAGAGTCGGGAATAGACTAGAACCTGGCTTCTCCTCCAAAACCCAAACTGACTTCCTTTAGCCTAAGGGAGGACTCCCTGCATCTTCTTGACTTTTGCCATTGTGCGTCTGTTAAGGATAAAGCCTGCAACATCTCTGGCATTTTTTCTGTTCTCACCTGAAATTTAGTTCTTTTAATTGGGGGCTGCTTTCCTCATCAGGGATTTGAGGCAAAAGAAGAGTAAGTAAAACTTACTTTCATGACTTACATGACTATGCCATGATTTCCAAAGTTCTGGCAGACCTGAACTGAAGAGGAGGTATTGGTTTAATGACCATTAGGTTGAGCACAGAAGTTCCAAAATAGGCCCAACAGTGCAACAGCTGTAATGTGCAATATTCTTTGAGTACCTGCCCTTCCTATTGGAGGGTGGCCTACTGATAGTGACCTGGTAGTGTCCATTCCCATGTATGACACGTTTCCGTGTTACCGCATGACACTTTAATAGTACATCTGTTTTCCTTAGACACCCTCCCCATGAACAGTCAGATGCCTGGCTGGTGTCTCAGCTCTTAGTGTTGTCTATCAGTGGTCACTGTCTGATGAAACAAACAAACAAAAAAATTGTAGGAAAGCAGGTGTCATCACTGGGGCGTTTGAGGGGCTCCCTGGCTGAGTGGGAAGTGCGTTGCAATGGTTCTGCGTTGCAGAAGATGGAATTAGAGATAGCATACATATACTAAAAATTACCCATAAGCCTCACTCCCTCCACCTCCTGCCAGGTACTCTGCCACCACCTGCTTCTTCTTGCTGCTCCCCAGTGTCCATCAGGAAGCCACAGCAGGTGCACCTGCCACATAAGTTCTGGTTTGGCTTTATTCTAGGAGGATATAGGAAGGTCCCCCTGATCCTTGCAGGAGGCTGAATAGCAACCAAGCCAGGGTTTGGAATCCCATTGGTCTACTGATCCATGTTTGGATGGAAGTATTGCTCTGCTCTGTCTTTGACGACTTGGATGAGCGCTATACAATGCCTACCTCATAGTAAACACTCAGTAAATATTCTTAACTACCTGACCGATAAAGCAGTTTTGCAGATGGACTAAAATTAAAAATGAATAGGGTGTGGATTTAACTGGCTCTTGCCATGCTTCTAGCATTGGTGAGTGGCTGGTAGTGAGATCAGAAACAACAAAATTAAATAGTTCAGTGGGTAATAAAGGTTGCCACTTAAGCTTTAAAAGTGAGACACGCTCATAAATTTTTCATTGTTTGGTAGCTTCATTTTTCTTTCTTTTTTTAAAAGATTTTATTTATTTATTTGAGAGAGAGAGAGAGAATGAGAGATAGAGAGCACGAGAGGGAAGAGGGTCAGAGGGAGAAGCAGACTCCCCGCTGAGCGGGGAGCCCGATGCGGGACTCGATCCCAGGACTCCAGGATCATGACCTGAGCCGAAGGTGGTCGCTTAACCGACGGAGCCACCCAGGCGCCCGATAGCTTCATTTTTCATAGGCTCAGGTTTGTGGGCCTTTAAAAATGATTTTGTATTAATTTGAAGAGCTTGAAAATAAACATACAAAAAAGTGGAGAGAATAGTATAATGAGCCCTCATAATCCATCACACAGATTCAATAATTATCAAGATTTTACCCAACTTTGTTTTAAGTGTCCCGTGTGTGTGTGTGTGAGAGAGAGAGAAAGAGATTGTGAATTCCAGGCCTCTTGTTCTTTCGCTCCATATACCTAGTGTGTGTTAGAAATATGGATATTTTGTACAGAAGTATAATGGCATTACGATAAAATTAACAAATAATCTATGGATAATACTCTTCAGGTTTCCCAGATTGCTTAAAAAACATCTTTGATAGGGCGCCTGGGTGGCTCAGTCGGTTAAGCATCTGTCTTCGGCTCAGGTCGTGATCCCGGGGTCCTGGGATCGAGTCCCGCGTGGGGCTCCCTGCTCGGCGGGGAGTCTGCTTCTCCCTCTGCTTCTCTCTCTCTCTCTGCCTCTCATGAATAAATAAATAAAATCTTTAAAAAAAAAACATCTTTGATAGGTAGTTTGTCCTAATCAGAAATTAAACAAGGTTTGCGGAACCTTTTGAATGTGGTTTGCACTTTGGTGAATTATTTGTAATAGAGAGGACCCTCTCTGAGGTCAGGAGTCCTGGGTTTCAATCCCAGAGGTTTAGTGGTTTAGACCAGGGGCTCTGGAATCAGAGCACGTGGATTCTAAGTCAAGCTCTGCCCCTTGCCCACTGGGCAGTCTTAGGCACATAGCTTAGCCTTGCTGTGCCTCGGTTTCCTCATCTGTGGAATGCAGATAATTCTGTACTTATTTTTTTAGGGTTGGTTGGGAGGATTAAATGAGTAATATAGATAAAGCTCTTTGACAGTGCCTGGCATATATTCTACCAGCTACTTAAGTCATGCCGGGCTGTCGCTTAACTTCTCTGAACTTCAAAGTTCTATTATGTGTGTGTGTGTGTGTGTGTGTGTGTGTGTGTGTGTGTGTGTATGTATATATATATTTAAGATTGATTTATTTATTTTAGAGAGTGTGCAAATAGGGGGAGGGGCAGAGGGAAGGAAGAGAGAGAGAGAAGCAGAATCCCCACTGAACGCGGAGAAGCCTAACACGGGGCTTGATGTCACGATCCTGAGATCATGACCTGAGTCGAAATCAAGAGTCAGATGCTTAACCGACTGAGCCACCCTGGCACCCCAGGCCTCTATTATATTAAATGAGGGGCTCTACTAGATTGTTCCTAGAGTCCCTTTCCTTATCAGCATGCTTGAATTCTAAGATGCTTTTATGAGTAGTAAAGATACTGCTACTAATATTCTTGACTGTAGGAAAGGATATTTGTGATTTGGGGTAATGAAGGAAGAATCTCCACATTTCCAGAATTAGCTTTCCATGATTTAGAATAGTCAGGAGGGCAGCACATTCAAAATATATGCAAGCTCAGAAGAAAAACTTCCCTGAGCAGGGTAGAGTTGTGATTGCTTTTGGAGCTCCCAAAGCATTTTACCTTGGGTCTTTCAGATTTATTAAGGATAGCATCATAATGGCCTAGATCTAACAGAGTATGCCACCCAAGGCCTAAAAATATCCCTTCTCTAAAAGATTTGTGTAAATATTATGACACAGGCCTTTGCATGGGTTTGCCAGTTATATGCACTTGGGTATTGCTGCCTAAGTCACCTGGCTTCCAACTTCCTTACTGATCTTCTCTTAGTATGTTCAGCTTCAAAGTCTCCTTCCCTGTTCCTTGGACATCCAGCATTATGAAATGAAATGAAACCGAGTTGGGTTGCTCAATTTCCCTTTGTGTTACTGGAGGGGAATGGACAGAAGGTATGGGATGATATTCTCCTGGAGTACATGCTTGGGGCCTTCCTCACCCTCCTAGGTCAGGCAATTCAAGGTTCCGGTATTATCTGAGGTAATGTGAGACTGAGACCTGAGTGGTGGTGTTCTTTGAAATCCTCGGGTAAGGTAAAACCTCATTTTGGCTGTAATTTTAAATCAGGTATGTTAGTAAATCGAGAGCTGAGCTGGCCTGAGCATCACCTCACTGTCTTTCTCCACCCTCTGGTGGAGGCCCAACAAACAGAAATGTCCCAAAACACAGGAAGTGGGGTGGAGGCCCATCTCCAAGTAGATAATCAATAACAGGTTCTGTTTCTTTGGTTTCTAGTCCATTTGAATATTAGGAGACAGGAGGGCATTAGTAATGCCTTGAATTTGAAAAGGGAGGGAAGGAATTGTGAAATCTTTATCCACATGGATTGAGGGCCTTCTCTGTGCTAGGACTCTTTGCTGGGTGCCGAGGATGAGCAAGCCTTTGCCTTGAGGGTTTATGATCTAAACAGGTGGACAGGTTAGTAGTTTTCAAAAAGGTGGGTCACAATACAAAGGAGAACATTTAAAGGGTCAAATGGCTGGCTCCATGCATAGAGAAAGATGAAATGACAGAGAACTGGTGTACTTGGGAAAGTGTTACGAAGAACTGGGTTGGACCTGGAAGATGAAGAGATAAGGGGGACTTTTTTTTTTTTTTTCCCCCAGAAAAGAATGAGAGATTGAACTAATGCTTAAAATGCCCGGGTCAGCCAAGAAGGAGCAGAACAGCTTGGGCAAAGACGGATAAGTTTTAGGGGGAAGGGAAAGAAGTTTTGAGAGGCATAGTTGTTAATTTTGGGAACAGTTTCAATGAGTGGCTGAGGGTACATCACAAAATAATTTTTTTCTTGTCTTTTTTTTTTTTTTTTTTTTGAGAGAAAGAGAGAAAGAGAGGAAGAGACTCTTCAGCAGGCTCTACGCCTAGTGAGGAGCCCGACTCGGGGCTTGATCTCACAACCCCGAGATCATGACCTGAGCCAAATTCAAGAGTCAGATACTTAACTGACTGAGCCACCCAGGCGCCCCTTCCTTGTCTCTTTGAAACCTATTTTAGGAAAGAGGTTCATAGCAGTCTATGAATATATGCTTCTTAGAGACATCTTCTCCTAAGGGTAATCTTGGGGGTAAATAATATGATGAGTTTGTGTCATGCAGTCCCAGCGACAGGGAGGAAGGTCTGTGGCATGAAAAGAAAACCCCAAAATAGGCCTCAGTGTGTAAACATTTAGGCTATCATGGGATGAGTAGTCAAACATGGGGCGTGCACACCATTCAGTAAATGCTGCTGCAGAAAACCAGTGTTGGAGCCCACCTTTTATACTAAAATAAATTATAACTAAATATAAGAGCTACATGTGAAATAAATAAAAGGAGTGGGAGTGAATAATCATGTAAGGGTGGAGAGGGATTTTTAAAGTATTAAAGGGAAAAACCAGTTTGATCTGGGCTTAGGAAGGGAGCTGTGGCTTTACCACTGGTGAGCTGAGGCCTTGGAGTAGGTTACTTCACCGAAGCCTCAGTTTGGTCATCTGAGAGTTGATATTATTAGATATTATTATCTTAGAGAGTTTTTAAAATAAGGATTAAATAGAGGAATGTACTTAAATCACTTAATAGTTTTTAGCAAATGTAAGGTTCTGATTATGTTAATAAAGGAAAAGATTGGTTATCTTGACTAAGTATATCTGGATCCAGGATTTATTGAGCACTTACTGTGTCCTAGGACATGTGTTGGGCTTCATGCATGGGACAATAAGTCACCACAAGATGACACAGCTGTAAGTGGAGGGTCTGGGTCTTGAACCTGGGCATTGTGGCTTCAGACCACGTGTTCCTCACCATTCTGCCGATTGCCTTCCTATGGAAACACTCAAACCTCTGTTCTGTAACAGGTAGTACCATAAATTTAGAAGTCAATAAACTTAGAAACGCTAAGCACTCTATTAATCTATATCTATATCTCAGTCACAGTATTAAGTTTTTAAAGATCTGTTGGGAGTTCTTACAAATCAATTACAAAAAGAAAAACACTCCAGTGGAAAAATGGGAAAGGACAATAGGCAATTTCTCAGAGAAAGGAGTATAATTAGCCAATAAAGAGTAGACCAAAATGTTCAACCTTGCTAATAACTAAGAAACACTGATTAAAACAAGATGCCATTTTTGCCTGATAAATTTGCAAATTTGCAAAGATAGAAAAGGTATTTGCAAGGATGGGTGAACCTGTTTGCACTCCTTTTTGCAGGACTACCCATGTCACAACTCCAGGACTCCATTTGCATGGCATTTAATAAGATTTGTGTCTCCTGGAATTTATGACATGATGAATGGTATAATCCTTTTGCAGTTGGGCTACATGTCAAAAACTTTAACATGCTCCCATTTTTGGGTCCAGTGCTTGTAACTGTGGGAATTTCTCCTGAGGATTCACCTGAAATGTGCGTTGGTTCAGTGTCTGAAGTCAAATTGCTGACCGTTCAGGGCAGAAAATGTAAAATACTGACCAACTGCAAACTATCTAAAGGTCTTGACAGTAGTCTAAATAAATTGTGGAATGTGGAGTATTTATGATGCCCTTATGTTTTGTTTTAGAAGAGTAATGATGAGAAAATTCTTCCATTGCATTGCCAGAAGGCACGGGGCTTGTGGTTAAGTTCAGAAGCCTGGGCGTTGCTGTTTGGGTTCTGGTACCTCTTTGCTGGTAACCACTGTGTGATCTTGGATTGTGCCCCTGCAGCCTGACTTCTGTCCTTGGTGTGGGGTGGCCTCTCAGTCCTCACCCCTTCAGCTTGTTGGTCTGTAGCATTTCATGCCAGTCAGCCCCCCTGCCTTCCCTTTCTCTGCTTCTCCTCCATGCTCCAGTCTTCACTCTGTCCCCTTGCTACCTCACCACCCAGGGGCGTTCCTGAAGGGTCCTTTCTCCACCACTGGCTTGTGGAATTTAATCTCTCCCCTTCACTCTGAAGGGAGTGCTGCACCTTCACTGTGATTTCTGAATATTTACCTCAGTTTCCCCAGCCTAGACCTGCCTGTCCACTAACCTGCCTCACCATGTGCACTCGGCTGGCCTGCCAGTCCCTCAGTGTTCATCAGCTATGAAACATAAGTTGCCACTCTTCATCTCAAACTAGCCATCCTTTTTGTGTTTTCTTCAGCAGTAGGCATCATTGCCATGGCCACCAGCTTTGAAGTCTCTCATTCCTCCTTCGTCTCTTCTGGTCTCCTTTTGCTTTCCTCATTCCGTCATCACTGCATCCATTATGTTCTATTTCTGCTTCAGTCATTGTGGGCTGATGACTCCCAAAACCTCAGTGGCTCAGAAAGGTTTATGTCCTCCCAACGCTGGCTCTCTGTGGAGGATGGCTGGGGTCCTGTTATCCATATCCTGGGACCTGGGTTGATGGGACAGCCACCATCTTGATTGTGGTGTGTCCTTGTGGGGGGCAGGAGTGTGGGGACTTACGCTTCCACCCAGTCACGTTTGCTTCCATTCCACTGACTAAAGGCCACACCTAGCTCCAAGGGCAGAGAAGTACAGGCTTATCTCCATGCCTGGAAGGAGAGCTAAAATCTTTGGTGAGCCGTGAGCTGCACTCATGACTACAAACCTGTCATCCCCTTCCCTCTGTCTCCTGCCCTTATGTTGGTCCCTGCCACAGTCCCTCCTGTCTGGTCTCTTTGCTGCCTTTCTTACCCTATCCTTAAGGCTTTTATTCTGAAAACTTAACCTACCATTGTTTCCACTGCCCTTGGAATAGGAACTTCTTCCCTTGGACTGTAAGGTGCTCTCCTTGTCATGCACCACTCTGCTGTTGCTCACGGGCCAGGCTTTAACGTTCTCTGGATGCCAGGCTCTCTTGTTCCCCAGGACGTTGGCAGAAGCTCTTACCTCTGCCTGGGATAATCATCACCTCTTGCCTCCTTCCTCATCTGCCAGACCACTCCCTTAGGTCTTTGGAACTGTACTTACATGCCCTTGCCTCATAGAGGCCTTGCCTATCCACCCAAACTGAAACAGGCCCTGCCTGTTCTTTTCCTCTGTTTTGCTTAGCACAATTTATATCTTTATTTGTGTGTACATTTATTTAATGTCTGTTTCCCTCGCCGAACTGTTTGTTCACCACTGTTTCTCCAGTGCTTGGCATATAGCAGTAGTTTGATGAATATTTTATGGGTGAATGAATGACTCCTGAAGACTACATCTTACGGTTTCAGTTTTTCATCCTTTTTTGATTCCCCATTGCTCTGAATTTCTCTCCCTTGTACCCGTTTCTGTTTACTTCATTCTAGCCCAGCTCCCTCTGCCCGATTAGTTTTCCTAACCCTCAATTCCATTATGTCATTAATTTCTCATTGCCACCTGATAATTTGGTGATATTCTCGCAGGGCAGAATGTATCACCTTGGGGCTGGCCCTGTGTTTGTTTTAGTTTAGCAAAAGCTGGTCAGGTTGTCAGTAAATCTGTATGATCTTTGCATAGTTTTTGAAAGCAGCCACACATTTTGGCTCAAGTAAGATTCATCTCCTTTTTTAGGACCATTTGTTTTCACCAACTCTTTAGAGCTTCTGGGTGTAAAATGACACACTGGCCTAATTCTTGTGTTAGGTATTTAGTAACTAACTCCTCTGAAAACAAAATGAAATAAAACAAAAATACAAACAATAGAAACCACTGGAAGTGCATTCCATTCAATTGAATTGTGAGTTGTGCAAACCATCAAGAAGTACATGGGTGGTGAAGTTGTTTATCTCTGTCACTTCTTCTCTAGGGCTCTGGGAGTCCTTATCAGTGAATAGATAGCAAGGAGACCTACTATCTGATCAGAACTCTCTAATGCCAAATGGTGTGTTTGAATCTCCTGGCCCCCTTTCTTTGAATTTGGCAGGGATAAATACAATTAAGATCGTGCTTGGGTGTGTCTACTTCAGGAGGCTGGCTGGGTCCGTGCTTGTGTTGGAAACATGCCCATTTATTTATTCCATTTATTTATTATAGATTAACATTTATTGAATGCTAACTAGATCCTCTGAAAGTAAATCTAGAAGCAGGTATCTATGAACTGCCTAGGGTCTCCACTGACCTCTTTATTCTTAAGTTTATTCTGAAACTTTTATGTTCTTAGTTTGAGATTCACATGCTCTATTTTCATACTTTTTTTTAAAAGATTTTATTTATTTATTTGACAGAGAGAGAGACGGCGAGGGAGGGAACACAAGCAGGGGGAGTGGGAGAGGGAGAAGCAGGCTTCCCGCCGAGCAGGGAGCCGGAGGCGGGGCTCGATCCCAGAACCCTGGGATCATGAGCTGAGCCGAAGGCAGTTGCTTAACCAACTGAGCCACCCAAGGCGCCCCATACATTTTTTTTTTAAAGATTTATTTATTTGAGAGAGAGAAAGAAAGTAGGGGGAGGGGCAGAGGGAAAGAATCTCAGGCAGACTCCCTGCTGAGCATGGAGCCCTATTCTGGACTTGATCCCAGGACCTTGAAATCATGACCTGAGCTGAAACCAAGAGTGAGACACTTAACCAACTGTGCCACCCAGCTGCCCGTTCATACATTTTGTCTTAACAGAAAATACATGTTCTGTTGTGTGGGTATAGTAATGTTCTATGGAAAGATATTTACTGTGCTAAGTTAAAAAAGAGATTATAAACAGTATATACAAAATGATTCACTTTGAAAAAAGTATAAGCAGTATTTTGTTCATGAAAAAGTTTTATGATCTTATAGATGCTATAATAAATCATTCTCTTTTGTTTCAGGAATATGTTAAATATCAGATCTTTAGTTCCTGAATTCTAGAACATAAGAAAAGATGGTGGTATACCCAAGCTTCTGGTGATAGGGGTATTATTCTTTCTAGGGATGGCAATGGTATATTATGGATAAGAACTTGGGTTCCGGGACATTTTTAGTCTGGAGCTCTGCTGAGAAGTTTTCACCCTGAGAATGGACATTATAGTAGCACTTATCTTGTAGATCTCTGTGATGATTAAGTGAGCACATGCATATAAAGCACTTAGACTACGGCTTGGCGCATAGTAAATACCCAGTAAGTACAAGCTTTTGTTACTTACGAGGGCATCCTGAAAGAATATCGTATAACCCTTAAAAAAGTGCCACTTCGGGAGAATTTGTAACATGGAAAAATTAGAGTTGGGTGAAAAAGAAGTAAGATGTGGAAATGTGTATGATCACAACTGTATAAGAAAAAGCCTGTGTGTAAGAAAAATGTTGGAAGGAAATACATGGAAAGGTAGGCCTATGATTTTTCTTTATATATTCTATTTCCTAATTGTTGTACTTTCATAAGTGAATAGTAATAATCTTATCAAGAAAAATAAAATAGTGACTATAGGAGTAAAATTTTGGTGTTGCATAGAAGACATTCAAATTAGGACACTGAAAACTGTACGTGTGTATCTTAGTGCTTCTGCAAGTGTGCATCTTGATGTAAAATGTGCTCCCGGTGAGGCATACATGTGCATCTTGGTAGCAAAAATATTGTCGATCAGTGTAAGATCTCTGCATTAAATGCTCATAGAAGGAGGCCCATGTGAAATAGTGAAACTTGCATTTGACAGTTTTATAAAATTCTTTGAAAAAACTGCCTTGCTTGAGCCTTTGGAAAATCCAGTGAGACAGGGATATATTTTTATTTCTGTTTTTTTTTTTTTTTTTTTTTCTGTTGAGGAAACTGAAGACCGGGAAATCAGATGACTCACTCAAGGTCATCTGGCTAATACTTAGCAGTTTTTCCTGAAAAGGTGGCAGGGATTGTCTAAATAGTGTAATTTTAAAATTTGAGTTTCTTGGAAACTTTTTTTAAAAAATTAAAATTATTTTTTAAGTAATCTCTATGCCCAATGTGGAACTTGAACTCATGACCTCAAGATCAAGAGTTGCATGTTCCACTGACTGAGCTAGCCAGGCACCCAGAGTTTCTTGGAAACTTTTAAATTGTTAACTTGAATCATTAAACACCTTTATGGAAAGTACCATAAATTCTCTGGGTTGATAGAAATTTGTGACGTGGAAACGAAATCATACTGTTTTGGAGGTGAAAGTTAACCTAAGGGTTATTTGGTGCAGCTTCCTAATTTTACAGATGAAGAAGATTAAGATCTACCATGGTTAATTGATTTGTCTGTGATCATTCAACTAGTTAGTATTATAGACAAGAACAAAATTGAGTTTACTGACTCCTGGCCCAATGTACTTTCCACTGACCACAGGAAATAATTGAGTTTATTCTGTTTACACTTGGCATTTCATTGAGTATCTTCACAGACCGCAGTAATCAGATAATATCAGAATATGATACATCCATTTGCACCATGGATCTCCTGCTTCTATATTTCATTAGGCCAGTTGGTAGGTAAAATTGACATTCGTTTTTCTACAAGCCAGGAATGGAGTTCTGCATTTCTGTTTAAGGAGTGAGGAGGAAAGAGAGAAGGAATTAAAAAGCAAGAATTATAAGATTAATCTAAAAAAGATCTCAGTAGAAACTTATTGAGGAATTAAGAATTAATTTAGTAAAATAATGTTATTTAAGGGATGGAAAAATCATGGTTTTATGTATACTTTGGTTAAAATAATTATGTGGCTTGAGAAAAACCTTTCCCGGGCCTATTAACCTAAAATTCTTTACTGTAGAATAAGCTCTGTTAATCTAGGTCATTTTGCCTTTCAGGCTGCATTGCCTTAGCTAAAATAAATATTAAGCTATAAATGGCAGTTTGGTTCAAATTGTATTATTACAGAACACGGTACATTTCTGAAATTGTTCAGTGAATTTATTTAATCTGTCAGTCTAATATATTGCTGTTTCCTTAAGTAGAAAGCAGAGTTCCTATGGGGATAGCAGAGGTGCCATAATATTTATAGTTATTAGACTCATTTATAAACTATTATACTAGATAGAATTTGCAGGGTATTTAATCTTTTAGGTTAACTTTTTTTCTTCCCAGGCTTTTAATATGTTCATTTAGCCATATTAATTTTCTTTATTCTTTTAAGAAAAACTTCTGAGAGAATATTATTTTTTTTCTAGAAGATCAGTTATAACTGCTGTTATATGATTTTTTTTTTTTTTGAAACTGAAGAATGTGTGTGCTTTACTGTCTTCTTTGGAGGTGATTTTGTGAAGAACCAATTAATGTATCAAGTTTTTATTTTTATTTTTTTTAAAGATTTTTTTAAATTTTTATTAGAGAGAGAGAGAGAGTGTGTACAAGCAGGGGGAGCGGCAGGCAGAGGGAGAGGGAGAAGCAGGCTCCCTGCTGAGCAGGGCCTCCCGATGTGGGACTCCATCCCAGGACTCTGGGATCATGACCCGAGCCAAAGGCAGACGCTTAACCGTCTTGAGCCACCCAGGCGCCCCAGTGTATCAAGTTTTTAAAGGAACATAAAACTTAAAACCACTTAAAATTGAGAGGGGCAAAGATTGGTGACACAGTGTTAGTTAATATATCAGGCAGACTTTAGTAAACACATTGGTGTTGAGATTTCCATAACGTCCTAAGAGGTGGTGTGAGAGAAGCGGGATGGCCAGTAGCAGATGACGGTTTCTTGAACTAAGGACAGTCACATTTTATAAATCACATGTCATGGTCTGGAGCTTCCAAGCTGGAGAGGAGGAATGAAGATTGTGGGCTCTGGATATCCCACAGGTTGCAGGGTGAGGATAGGCTCCTTTGGTGGACATTATGGGGAGCTCCATCTGAGGAAGGGAATTTCAGAATAGCTCCTGGAATTTGAGAGAATTACAGATGTCTTTTTCCATGGCTACAGTTGTTAGAAATTGTAAAAAGAAGCTCAGCTTCTGTCGTTTACAATATGGACTCTTGGCGTCTTGGACGGACACTTGGAAAGAAGCTTCAAACCAGCCCTACTCCATAACTTCCCAGCATATTCCAGTGAGCATTATACTTCTTGTCTGGAGAACTGGGTTCTCTGCCTGTGACACTCCTTTGTGTCCTGGCCTAGGGCCTGCGTTGTGTCACCTGTACAGTAGGGGAGGCACTAACCAGCCCAGAGTGGATTTAAGCTGCTTGTTTCTGACCAAATCCTTAGGTTTGGCGCTTGGCCTGGTGCAGCCCTGGAGCTCATTTCCATCAGCAGTGACCTTTGGGAAGGAAGGGGCAGGGGCCTGATGGAGCCCAGTCTTTTCTGCACCAGGCTTCCTTCTGATCTTCCATATTATCAGGCTAGGGCATCTTGCCCTAGAGCCTCCTGAGGATTCACTGTCCTTTTGTTTATCTTTTACTCAGGATCTTAGCAGATCTTGAGCCATTTTTGAGTTTGTAATGATGACATTAGCAGACAAAAATGCACTGTTACTACACATTCTTTAAGCTCTTGTGCTTCACTGTTCAGTAGGTCCCCAGTTATTATCGGTTGCTCATTTATTCAATAAACACTAAAGGATAAACCTTTGATTAAAACACAGACTTTGGGGCGCCTGGGTGGCGCAGTCGGTTAAGCATCTGCCTTTCAGCTCACGTCATGATCCCAGGGTCCTGGGATCGAGTTCCGCGTCAGGCTCCTTGCTGAGCGGGCAGCCTGCTTCTCCCTCTGCCTGCCGCTCCCCCTGCTTGTGCGCTCTCTCTCTCTCTGACAAATAAATAAATAAAACCTTTAAAAAAAAAAAAGACACAGACTTTGTCTTCAAGGAAGGTATAATCTAGAGGGAGAGAGGAGCATAGGTGAGACCCAGGCAGCTTTTGGGTTGGTGTCCCCTTTGGGAGTCTCTTGGCTCTTCGGCATCCTGAAAGGAAGAAGGAAGATTGTGATCAGTGCAGATCAAGTTTATGGGAAGTTGCTGAGACTGAAGTCAGCTTTGTGGGGAATAGAAACATACCCCGGACCTCTACATCTATTACTGTGCTTTCACGAGACCCAGGAAACTTGAAGCTTGATGCACATGTTCATAGCAGGCGTGGGGAGAGAATGTTTTTCTCATGAAGCTGCTGGGTAGGGATGGGGGAAACTCATATCGATGATAAGGGTGCAGTGCGAATTGGGGGTCAGGGCTCAGAGGAACAGGCTACAGAGGTGGGAGGGAAGGCTTTTTGTTTTTAGGGTAATGTAGCTGTTAATGTTCTAAGCAGTCCTACAGGTAAGCTTTTTAGCTATATACATGTGATTTACTTTGAAGCTAACTAAGGAAGACAGGGTATTTAAGAGAGTCACTTCTTTTGGCATCTAGAATGTGTCTCCTAGGTGCCAAGACCCCATATATGCAGGGATTTGAGTCTTGATTATGTCCTTACCTAACCCCACAAGTAATGTGAAATTTAATAACAGTATCATATTAGCCTTTTAAACTCACGTTAAATAATAGGGTAGTATATTATCATAGTTTGTTTTCAGCTATGTAGTTGAGGGTACAGGAATTGTAAAACCCCTCCTTTCTTCAGAACTGAAAATGAAGCCAATTTTTGTGGAGCTCCAGATTAAAAATAATCTGAATTGATTGTAAGAAGCGTGCATGAAAAGAAAATTCAGTTTTTTTATGCAAAATCATCAGGGACTTTAGGCTCCATGGAACACAGATTTGCATGGCACTGTTAATCTGGCTTTTTACTGAGTGTAAAAGGTACTGAATACTTAACATGGCGGTTTTTGGAAGCAAGCTGACATCCTGCTGATTGCAGTTACGCTGCAGTTAGGCTAATGATAGCATAACTGATATGGCACTAGTCACCGTTTCAAGTGCAAAGAAATATCTGTTCATGAAATACTAAAACTGGTTCTTACAATAAGATGCATGTACTTGAGTTAGGCTTGATTTTTGTTTAGTGTTAATTCATTGATTTTTTTGCTTCCTGCCATTAAGGACATGTGTGGATCATGTTAATAATCCCCTGGGAAAAGAAATGAGCAAGTATTTGACAGATAAATATGCATGCACATGTATATTATAGCTGCTTCCACATCTATATTTCCACATGCATCTGAATAGATAGATTGTTAATTTCACATATGCACCAAATTAGTTGAAAACGTTTGTTGAGTCCCCACATGTGCCAAGCACTGTGCTAGGTGCATTGGGGAACCAGGATGAGTAAGACAGATCCTATCTGTGGCGTCGACAGCCTAATAGGGGAGAGAAGATTGCAAAATAAGCTGTATGCACATTTAAATAGAAGATTGTATCACTGGAGAGTTGTAAGTAAAGCTTTAAAGAGTCCTCAGGAGTTTAGAGTACTTCCAGTCCAGGGAATCAGAAAAAGCTTAATGAAGGAGATGGCATTTTGAGCTGAAAGTAGATTTGAATTATTGTAGATAGAGGGGCCTGCATGAATGAAGGCCCCTGGAGAGGAAATCATGGCGTGTACCTGGGGAGCAGTGACTAGTTAAAACTGGTGAAATGTAGAGAGAGTTAGGGGTATGCAGATCTGGGTCATGTGGGATGGTTGGGGGAGGATGGACAAGGGCCAGGTTGTGGAGTGTTGACTTTATTCTTTGCTTTGGGTTTCAGAGCTAGAAGATGCCCGGATTAGAGTTTTGCTGCAGGAATATGGTGACTGTGTGGTTGGAGCCTTGTGGGGCTGGGACAAGAATAGGTGCAGAGACCTCTGCCGTAATTTCGACAAGAAGTAAAGAGGAGGGCGTAAAATAAAGAGGTGGTGTGTAAGAAGTATTTTGGGATAAAGTGGATGGGTATTTGAACCTGAATAGATTAGGTTATTTGTTTATTCAGTAAATATTTACCAGTAATCTTGTGCCCCACACCACGGTGAGCTTCATGTTCCCTGGCTAGGTGAGATCGAGAAGCTGCAGGTATTAACTATAGCCTTAGGTTTCAGCCCTGGGAGACCAGGAAGGTGGTGATGCAGAAATCTGAGAACACAGCCCCTGTTTCGCAGGTTTTGAGGGGAGCGTAAATTTATCTGGTCTCCTGCTTTCAGATAAACCATTGCAGACCGATGAGAATCCCAGCTCCCATTATAAACCACCACCAGAGAAAAGGATTAGCAGGGAGCTGTTAGTGACCTTCATTTTTTAGAGGGTGTTTAGGATAGAGCAACAGCTTTAAAAACCATCTATCTGGCTAGTCTTCTTTAAAATACTCCGTCATGATCAGTGCGTGCTTAACCGTGAGGCCCCCGCCAGCTGTCTTCTCTGCCACTGTCTGGAAGGCTGACATTCTGACTTCATGTCAGTTTTCTGGAATGACCTTTCCTTTCTCCCCTTTTAAGGGAAAAATTAAGCCTTTAAAAATGGTAGACTCATAAACAATTATTTTGAGTCAAGATAGTTAGTTACTTTTACTGACTTTTTGTGCACATCTCCGTAGTTGTTTTAGGTCAGAGAAAATAAACATGACTGCTTTGTACAGCAGGCCCCCAGTTCAATTTTGGATGTGAGTTTCTCTAACATCTCCAAATACAAACTAAGTCACTGCATGGGTTGATAAATTATAGATGGAAAAGAGTTCTCAGTTTTCCTCTTCTTGGATTTCTTTCCTTTCTATGACCCTAGATCTCTCCTCTTTGAAATTCCATCTTCCTTTGATATCCACGTACTGTTATTGTTGCCTAGTTATTAATCAATATGGTGACTGGCGATAATAATAACTTTTTTCACGTCTCTCTCTCATACTGTTTTCCCATTCAGCTTCCCACTGTAGCCATCCCCTAGGAGAATGAGTAGCTGTTTTCTTCTGTCCACTTTCCACAGAGTTTATCTGTTACTCCTATTTCAGGGACTCATTCCCATGTCTTTATTTCCAGCCTTGACCAAGAGATTTGTGAGGGTCAGGAGGAAGCCCATTGGTGAAGGGATATGATAAAAGAAAAAGCAGCAGGAGAAATGAGTATTTGCCCCCAAATGGAAGATCTTTGGGTCTCGGTGGGAGGCTTCAGAATAGAGAAGCATAGGAGGAAGGACAGATGTGAAGGTGTTGGACCTCCATTTCTTACTGTAAGGCAGCATGACTCAGTGTGAAATCCACGGACAGGGGTTTGTCTGTGAACTGTTTATAACTGACCTATAAGGAGATACATACAGAAAATGAGAATAAGGGTTTAGAAACAAACAATTTGCAGGCCGACTTTAAGTCTGTTCAATTCAATAAGAATTTGGGACTTTACATTTTCATGTCTTTGTTTTTTTATTTCATTTAATAGTTGTTATTATTATTTTGTATTTTATAAAAGTACTAGTCCCAAATAGGTTGGGGGAGGAAGCAAACATTCACCACAAGTAGTTTGAGAAGGCCTGTTGTCGTTTGTGGAGATGGTAGTTGGGGATGTTTTATTTGAAGTGCTTGGTTTGGTCAGTGGGAATGAGGGGTGCACAGGCTGGGAGCAGATGGGTGCTCATCTTAGCACCTGGAAAAAGCGGGGCCGAGTAAGACAGAGTCTTGTGACTTTGGGAACTTGTGGGGTGGAGGTTGGTGCTTGGGCACGGGGTACCCACACTCATGTGAGGCCCAGCCCCAGTGTTTGGTAGGAATGTGCCCGTTGCCCTGCTGGCTAGGCCTTCTAGGCTGGGCAGGGGTTTCCTGCAGCCTGAGTAGGGGCTGTTGGACCAGTACCTGATTAGGGTTATTTCATCTTTGGTGTGCTCTAAGTTCGATTTTCATCCTATGTCTCTACCTTGACTCTGCCTAGACAGACATATTGCACAAGCCTTAAAGTTGTTTCTTCTCGAATGTTTCTGAACGTTTCTTTAAAATTCTTCTAACATGAAGAACGATTCCTTCTGTTGATAGTTTTCCTGGACCCCTTGTATTCTAAGCCATGCACCTTTCCATAGGCCTTTGCCTAATGCTGTAACGTAACTGACAGGGGCAGTGTTTTTTCTTTCTGTGAAAGGTGGTGTCATGGTGGATGCCCAGCACATATTAACACCAGCAAAGCAGATTTTTGGGATCCTGGGCTGGCAACTTTATAATTCTTTCTATCTTTTCCGCTTTGCTGGAAGCGACAGGATATTAAACCACGGAACTGGCGTGGTCCTCGGCTGCCTGCCAACGGAATATTTGGGGAAAGAATGGACCAGCTTTTGTTTCCTTTGCCTTCTGTGTAGCCTTGGGGTGGATTCTGAGGGGATGTCCCCCCCCTCCCCCCCGCCGAACTAACCCATTTGGTATTGAGAAAGCAGGAAAGCGAGTTTTCCTGTTACTAGCAGTGAACAAAAAGCAAGCAGCGGATAGAGATATCCTGTTGGAGAAGGTTTGGGGGAGTGAATGCAGACAAATGCACCTCATTCTTTCCGTGTCTTTAAGGAATATGAGGAGATGGGAAGGAAATCAGTCACTCTGCATGCCAAGTCAAATGGTTTTCTTTTTATTTATGGTGCTTAATAAGAAGGCTGTAAGTGTATGCTTTGTGATTTAAAAACTTGTCAGATACAGAGATCTATAGCACATGACAGATTAGAAAAATGAAACAGTTTTTTTTGTTGTTGTTGTTTGTTTCTCATGAGGTCATTCTAAGTTTCCCTGGAAGGGAGCAATGAACTGTAAAAGTAAATGTAAACTCTATCCAAGTTTTATTTATTTTTAGGTTTAAAAATCACTTAATAATGGCAGATTCTTGCTGAATTAGATTTATAAGAAGATGGCTTGTCATATGGTCTTAGGGAATCAGTCATTCGTTGGTTCTTTTTATTTATTTATTTTTTTTATTAAAGATTTTTTTTTTAAGATTTATTTATTTGAGAGAGTGAGAATGAGAGAGAGAGAGAGAGCACATGAGGGGGGGAGGGTCAGAGGGAGAAGCAGACTCCCCGCTGAGCAGGGAGCCCGATGTGGGACTCGATTCCGGGACTCCAGGATCATGACCTGAGCCGAAGGCAGTCGCTCAACCAACTGAGCCACCCAGGCGCCCTCGTTGGTTCTTTTTAAAAAGAACTTTTGTCTCTCATTATAAGAGCAGTACATGTTTATTATAGGAAAATTAAAGAACACATATGGGCGACTGAATGGTACAGGAATGGACTGGAAAGACTTGGAAATGGAAAATTAGAGCAGTGTGGTGAAGGAGAGAAGACCAAGGTTTTCTGGGAGCTGTGGGTGTGGAGACATGGTTAGGGAAGACCTTCCTGGAAACCCTCCTTGGGAGCTGTCTTGCCTGCATGCTGCACGTTCAGTAGATTTTAGCTTTGGAACTGGCCTGCTCTTCTGCCGTGGGTTTAGACCTGATCATTCCAAGTTTGTCTGGAGCTGGAAAACTGTGTAATGATCAGTTGAGAAGCTGGTCAACTCAGTGCATTTCATGTTTTGTCAGTCAAGGAGAAGGAGTGCGGGGCAGGAAGGATCTCTGAAGAGAGACAGATTTGTATCAGCGAGTGAGTGGTGGGGTGGTGAGGGGGAGAGAGAATATCTTTGAGAATCTTGGTTGTAAGAGAGAGAAAGAGAATATAAGAGAGAAGATGTAGAAGAATACAATAAAGTTTTTTTTTGGTGGGGGAGAGGAAACGTACAGTGTGTTCTGCTGTTTTTCATTGTCTTCTTGACCTTCCCTTTCCCTCCATGTCTTGTCATGTTGACAAGTGCTTAGGTGTTCTATGGAATGAAGCTTCTTCCTTTATCTCAGTAAACATTTATAGAACAGCTGTCAGTAGGTCATATTTTTAGTCCATTTTAGCTTATCAAGATAGTGCCAGAAGTCCTTATAAGGCATGTGATTAAGTTGTCTTGGGCTTTTTTTTTCATCTGTGAAAATATATTGACCATCAAATATACTAGCCATTTTATTATGAGTAATACAGGGATCAACAGGTAAAATGGAAGGTATAGAGGCTTGGACTAGTCAGTCTGTTGATTTTGGTAAATTGTAGAACAGATATTCATTGAATACTGTTACATAGTAGCCACTGGGCTAGAACTTGGAAAGGATTAGAAATTGGACAGACACAGCCCTTGATCTCACAGACCTTCCAATCTGATCAGGACATGAATTGGTAATTAGACAGTTCCAGTGGAGTGGGATAAGATCTCTGAAGAGACACGTGGGATGTCCTGTGATGATGTGGGAGAGGCATCTGTTCTGGACCAGATGGAGTGACATCTGAATGATAAGAAGAAATGAGCCAGATAAAGGGAGATATTTTATTCTATCCTTGGGGAAGAGTGTGTGCAAAGGCCTGGAGGCAAGGAAAAACATGGAATCATTCAGGAACTAAAAGCTGGTCAATATGACCAAAGCCTATAGTCTCAGATGAGGGTGATGAGAGAGAGCTCTGCAGAGATAATCTGGGGCCCAATACAAAGGGCCTTCTAGGGCTTGTGTGAACTTAGGAATTCAGCAAAGATTCAGGACATAAGATCAATATAAAAAAATCAGTTGTGTTTGTCTACACCAGCAGTGAACAAACCAAAAATGAAATTAAGAAAACAATTCCATTTTATAATAGCATGAAAAAGAATAAATACTTAGAAACAAATTTAACAAAAAAAATTTTAAGATTTGTCTACCAAAGAATTGTTAAAAGAAAGAATACTAGGTAAATGGAAAGAGATCCAGTGTTGGGAGACTTAATATTGTTAAGGTGGCAATAGTCCCAAATCTGTCTACAGATTTAACACAGTTTCTGTCAAAATCCTAGCATCCTTTTTTGCAGGTATTGACAAGCTGATCCTAAAATTCATACGGAAATGCAAGGAACCCAGAATAGTGAAAATAATCTTGAAAAAAGAAGCACAAAGTTGGAGGACTTACACTTGCTGCTTTTCAAACTTCTGATAGAGCTACAGGAATCAAAATAGTGTGATACTGGCATAGGCTAGACATAATATATCAATGGGCTAGAATTGAGAGTCCAGAAATAAATTCATACATTTATAGTCCACTGATTTTTCAACAAGCGGGCCAAGACCATTCAAAGGAGAGAGAATAGTCTTTTCAACATACAGTGTTGGGACAACTGGGTATCTGAATGCAGAAGAATGAAGGTGTGTCTTTATATCATGCCATATGTAAAAACTAACTTATAATTGATCGTAGACTAAATGTAAGACCTAAAACTACAAAACTCTTTGAAAAAGAACATAGGTTGTAAATCTTCATGACCTTGGATTAGGTATTAATTTCTTGTATATGACACGAAAAGCACAAGCAACAAAAGAAAAAATAGATAAATTGGATATTATGAAAATGAAAACTTTTGTGTTTCAAAGGACACATTAAAGAAAAAGATAACACAGAATGAGAGAAAAGATTTTCAAGTCCTATATCTGATAAGGGACTGGCAATCTAGAATGTATAAAGAACTCTTACAACTCAAAAGAGAACTCAGTTAAAAAATGAGCAAAGACTCAAACATTTCCTTAAAGGAAATATACAAATGGATCTGATCAACAGTAGAAATCTTCTCAAGGAAATGTAAAACCTCAGTGAGATACCACTTCACACACACTAGGATGGCTAATACATGAAGACAGGCAATAAGACTCCTCTGACGGTGAGGATGTGGAGAGATTTGAGCCCTTCTGTATTGCTGGTGGGAATGTAAAATGGTGCAGTCACTCTGGAAGAGTGTTTGTGCTTTTTTTTTTTTTTTTTGGAAGACCTTTTTGGCAGGTCTTCAAAATGCTAAATATAGAGTTACTCTGTGACCCAGCCGTTCCACTTGTAGGTATATAGCTAAGAGAATTGAGAACATATGTCCACACAAAAATTTTACATGGTTGTATTACTCAGGATTCTCCAGAGAAGCAGAACCAAAGGAGATTTTTTTTTTTTAAGATTTTACTTATTTATTTGGCAGAGAGAGAGAGAGAGAGAGCGCACATGCTCAAGCACAAGCAGGGGGAGCAGCAGAGGGAGAGGGAGAAGCAGGCTCCCCACAGAGCAGGGAGCCCGAAGTGGGGCTCAATTCCAGGACTTTGAGATCATGAGCTGAGCCAAAGGTAGATGCTTAACTGACTGAGCCACCCAGGCGCCCCCAAAGGAGATTTGTTATAAGGAATTGTCTCACACAATTATGAAGGCTGAAAAGTCTCACATTCTGCCATTTGTAGGCTGGAGACCCAGGAAAGCCAGTGTATAATTCAGTCCAAGTCCAAAGGCCTGAGAATCAGGGGGAGCCAATAGTATAGATTCCAGTCTTCATCTGAAGACCTGAGAACCAGGAGCACCGAGGGCAGAGGACGATTGATGTCCCAGCTTAAGAAATCAGGCAGGAAGGACCAAATTCTTCTTCCTTTGCCTTTTTGTCTTATTCAGGCCTTCAGCAATATTGGATGATGACCACCCACGTTGGGCAGGGTGAACTGCTTTATTGAGTCCACTGATTCAGATGCTAATTTTATCCAGAAACATTCTCATAGACACACCCAGACATAATATTTAGCCAAATATCTGGGCATCCATTGATCTAGTCAATTTGACACATAAAATTAGATACCACAATGGATGTTCATGGTGTGATGGATAATGGCCCCAAAATAGAGAACCCAAATGTCCATAACTGATGGATACAGGAAATGTAGTATATTCATACAATGGAATGTTCTTTCACCATAGAAAGAAGTGAAGTACTGATACATCCCCTCAACATAGATGAACGTTGAAAACATGCTAAGTGGAAGAAGCCAGACACAGAAGGCCACATATTGTTCGATAACATTTTTTGGGAAATGTCCAGAATAGGTAAATCCACAGGGACAGAAGATAGTGGTTACCAGGGGCTGGGGAGAGGGGGAAAGGAGAGTGACTGCTAATGGGTACGGGTTTTCTTTTTGGAATGAAGATTAGATTGTTGGGGTTGCACAACCCTGTGGCTATATTAGCATCACTGAATTGTACACTTTAAAGGAATTTTGTCCTATGTGAATTACATCTCACTATAACATAAAAAAAAAAATGGGGCACCTGGGTGGCTCAGTCGTTAAGCATCTGCCTTTGGCTCAGGTCATGATCCCAGAGTCCTGGGATCGAGTCCCACATCGGGCTCCCTGCTCCACAGGAAGCCTGCTTCTCCCTCTCCCACTCCCCTTGCTTGTGTTCCTGCTCTGTCTCTGTCTCTGTCAAATAAATAAATAAAATCTTTAAAAAAAAAATGTGAATGTTATCCTAAGGTTCGTTGGTAGTCCCTAAAGGATTTTAAACAGAGTGGTGGACATGGTTGGATCTGTGTTTTTGGAAGATGATTCTGAAAGATGTTTTTGGAAGATGTGGGGAAGGTAGGGAAAGTGACCTAAAAAGGGCAAGACCAGAGGCAGGGATCCCATTGAGAGGCTGTTAAAATCATACATGTGAGAGACTGGTGGTTTAAACTAGGGAAATGGCAGTGGGAGTGACAGGAGGTAGAAAGTTCAAAGTACAAAGCACAGTGGGGTTTGGTGATTGATGAGATGAATTCAGGATGATGCCTGTATGCTCAACTGAAGGTGTGGGCGGAGGAGGGAGCAGGGTAGGCAAGAAAGGTGACCTCAGTGTGCTTACAGCCTGACCCACTGAGATGTCCCTGGACCAGGCACACGGAGGCGTCAAGTAGATAGTTGACACAGAACTCAGAAATCCAAATACTCAGGGTTCTTGTTAAAAATGCAAATTCTTGGGCTTCACTTCAGACAGATTGACTCAGAATCTCTGATCATGGTGGACCTACCTAACATTTGAGGCTTCTTTGGATGTACTTGGAAACTGGAAGAGTGGCAGTGATTCCCTAGGGAGAGGATATGGCAGAGATGAGAAGTGACCCCATCGTTATGTATAGGCCCAGTAGTGGAGGAGGAGACCTCACAGGTATCTGGACCTCTAGACCAGAGAGGTAAGAGGCATCCAGGAGGCCGGGGGGTGTCAGGGAAGCCAAGGGAAGAGTGTTTCAAAGTGGGGAGGTGTCCTGGGGTGTCATAAGCTTCTGAGAGGTAAGGTAAGAGATGCAAAGTGTGCTTTGGGTTTACCAACAAAGTGGCCTTTGGGAAAGGCCATGGATGGTGGAGACATGTCTCCAGAGCAGGGCTGGTATGGGGCTGCGACATGTGGCCCGTGGGTCCTCCCAGGAGTGTAGCCCCTTGAGCTGCCACCCTGCATATTTCCCTTGGCTCTGCCCTGTTCCTCAGCCCTGATGAGGCACACCTAGTGCTTCCAGAGCCTCCACTGGGGAGAGTTTCGCCAGAGTGTGTGGGGCACCCTCTGTAAATGGCCTACGCCTGCAGGGCCATTGGAGCTGGGCGGGGGGCGGGGGGAGATGCAGGGTCAGGGCTGGGGGTTCTGGAGCTGTTGACACGAGCACATGTCTTATCTGGTTCTTCACTTGGCTTAGCAGAGCACAGTGCTCTGCTCCTTGGCCTGCACAGTAGTACCTCTGTAGGTCTGAATCGGTATGGACAGGACAGATTTTTGAAGTTGGGGCATTTCATATTTTCTTGGTTTGCGGGTCATAACACAGTTTTGAGAGAGATGGTGTATAAATACTTGGAAGTGATAGCCACCCCACCCCGGATTTTGGCACATTCTTCTGCCTTTTGAAATATTGTCTAATAAAAGTTACACAGTTCTCTTAGAGTTGTAAATCTGGTCTCAGCAGTTTTCAGTGTAATAAATTACTGTGTATTATCAGCATAGGAAAAATCAGTGTGAATGATAATAACTTCAAACTCAGTTAAATGCTTGTCAGTTTACTGTCTAAGTAGATAGAGTGCCTGCCGATCTGTGAGCGTGTAGTCTGCCAGCATGCAACTCCTGGTCTGCTTCTCTGTGTTTTTGAAACCACTGCTCTTTAAGGAGGGTTTAGTTATTGTTTTGAAGAGCTTTGACACTGTTCCACTTTTAAATTTACAATCTGCACTTTTAATTTAGAAGTTGTGGTTGCTTTTTCTTTACTAAAGGCAGCATATTAGTGTTATGGACACATTTAGGTGTTCAGATAACTATTCTTTTATTTGGGGGAATATTGTGCAAGAAGCAAGATGTGGAAGTCCCCTAAATGCAAAATTGACTGTGTGTCAGTGGCCTAGTAAAGAAATCCGAGGTGAAACGAAAGCCATTATCCAGCTCAGCCAGGACTTTCCCCTACCTGCGTGTTTAAAAATTAGGATTTAGGGGCGCCTGGGTGGCTTAGTTGTTAAGCGTCTGCCTTCGGCTCAGGTCATGGTCCCAGGGTCCTGGGATCGAGCCCCACATCGGGCTCCCTGCTTGGCGGGAAGCCTGCTTTCTCTCTCCCCCACTTCCCCTGCTTGTGTTCCTTCTCTTGCTGTGTCTCTCTGTCAAATAAATAAATAAAATCTTTTAAAAAAATAAAAATTAGGATTTAAAAATTTTTTTTTCTGTTCCATGGTTATCTATTTTGTGCTGCAACATTTCAGAGCCAGTGTGTCAACTCCTCCTATATATATATATATATATATATATATATATAT